>NC_051223.1:26837615-27177615 GCF_015220715.1 Pygocentrus nattereri | reverse complement strand
ATTCTGTTATTTCCTTGACAGTGGCATTCCTGTTTGAGGTGCAGTGACGTTTAAGGGCCCGGAGATCACGAGCATCCAGTAGAGTTTTACGGCCTTGACCCTTACGCACAGCGATTGTTCCAGATTCTCTGAATCTTTTGATGACGTTATGCACGGCTGATGATGATAACTTAAAAGTCTTTGCTATTTTACGCTGGGTAACACCATTCTGGTATTGCTGCATCTTTCTACGCAACAATGGTGGAATTGGTGATCCTCTTACCATCTTGGCTTCTGAGAGACACTGACACTCTGAGAAGCTCTTTTTATACCCAATCATTTTGTCAATTAGTGTTAATTGGTCTTCCAGCTGTTCGTTATATGCTCTATTTCCCTTTTCCAGCCACTTATTGATACTTGTCCCAACTTTTTTGGGATTTGTTGACACTGAAATTTTGATTCAACATATATTTCCTTTAAAATGTTACATTTACTCAGATTAAACTTTTGATATTTCATCTATGTTCTATTCTGAATAAAATATTGACATTTGCCATCTCCACATCATTGCATTCAGTATTTATTCACAATTTGTTTAGTGTCCCAACTTTTTTGGAATCCGGTGTGTGTGTGTGTGTGTGTGTGTGTGTGTGTGTGTGTGTGTGTGTGTGTGTGTGTGTGTGTGTATATATATATATATATATATATATATATATATATATATATATATATATATATATATATATATATATATATATATATATATATATATACACATACACACACACACACACACACACATATATATATAAAAATAAAAATAAAGATGTGAGAATCGTATCGAGAATAATCAAGACTGGGCATATCTACTTTGATTGATCCCAAACATCAACCAAATGTGGTTCATTGGATGACTAAGTAACTAAGGGGGCAATTTTTTTTCCCCCAAACAGCCAAATTGTGTTGAATAACTTTCTTCTTCAACAAATAAAAACGATCATTTAAAAACTGTATTTTGTCTGTATTAGGGTTGTCTGTCTCATTAAAATCAGCTTGAAGATCTGAAGCCTGTAAATGTGACAAATACATAAAAACAGAAGAAATCAAGAGGGGCAAATACTTCTTCATAGCAGTGTAGCTTTTACTCATCAGCAAACTCTGACCAAGTACGATCAAAATGAATGATCAAATGATCAAAATCTGTCAGTTCCAAAGGTTGCATTTCCAATGTCAAAAATGGCACAATGATCAGCAAATCTATTGACAATTCTTAAAAATATTATAGCTGAAAATGTCTCTCTTACCATGCTTCACTTGTTTTAGAGTTGATGCCACTTGGTAACTGAATACTGATTCACACAGAAATCTGTCTGAGCCATCTGAAAAGTAAAGAGCAAAACTTTGATTTATGATGGACATTGATGTGAAATACACACAAAGAACAGATACTCTGAAAGGGCTTTGTATGTGCTCTAGTAACCTGTGTTTGCATATTGGGATGGCTAGGATGTGTTATTGTGCTCAGAAACAGCTTCATTAACAATGGGGGAAAAAAAGGAAAGAATGGAAAACATTACCTAACAATCACTGAATGGAAATCAGTGCCAAATCAGACAAGAAAGTGTGGAGACAGGCCAAAAACAGTACCAGCCATCAAACATAAATCATTTAACATCTCAAATAGCCAACAAAACATGACGAAATAAAACAAAAGTAGTGATCGATCATGATTTGTCTCTCTGCTGTGTTCTCTTTATGTGTACCCCCCACTGTTCCCAAGCCCACACTCAGCTAAGCACATTAACTGGAGCATGTGCTGAATGGGGTGGCAGAACTGGGACTAGGGGACAGATGGGTTTAAATCCTCATTAATGGCTCCGGTTCTTTCTGGAGGCCAAAGGCTGGCAAGAGCCGTGTGTCTGTGGGCACGCAAAGCAGGGTGCAGGCTGGTGGAAACGCACGTCCCCATATGGGCAAATGACCCAGACACCCGGATGCATAATTGAGTCAAAAACAAAAGGACAGCAACTATTTAGGCACCCAGTGACACTTCCGTTGGCCCAGACCTTGCAATACCCTTTTATATAATGGAGTGGAAATTTTCATCATATATTTAAGACCACTGCAATTACTCAGTGACACTGTCTGAAAATGTAACTTCACTACTACCTTCACAGGCACATTGGATATTAGTATAATTCTGCAAGTATATCTGTGAAGAGTCAACTTTAGGATGATTTTGGACTCCCCTGTCCACTTTACATTAAGAACTTAAATTGGTCATCTCAATTCAATGACCATTTAACATTTGCGTCTCAGGTCTCTGGTTAAAACAAAATACAACGGAAGTGACATTTTACAGACCTTCCATCATCTCTCCGGCTCCTTTGGGGTACGTGTAGAGGACTTTTCTCGGAGGAATGAGCTCTGAGGCGCTGAAGCCGGATCCAGTGACGGAGCTGCCGCTCACACCTCCTGCTGAGGAGGATGAAGATGAGGCGGCCATTTGGCCTGGAGCCGTGTCTGCACACGGGAGCTTTAAAACAATGTTCATATTAGTTTATCATTTACATTTATGCATTTTGAAGATGCTCTTATTCAGAGCAACTTACAATTTAGTCATGTTACAGAGGTAGGTCCAGAGACTTTATAGTCAGGAGTATTGCCCAGAGACTTTTATTGGTGCCTCATGGTGTGTTCGCCCAGAGAGGGAAAGATACACTTCATGTTTTGCAACAATCTGTAACATGTGGTTGCCCATCCCGTTACAGCAGTAATAGCCTATGCTCATCTGGGAAGGCTTTACACTAGATTCCAGAAAGTTGTTAAGAGGATTTGATTGCATTCAGCTACAAGAACATTAGTGAGACCAGGTACTGCTGTTAGATGGTTAGCTTTGGATCACAAATGCCACTGCAACCCATTCTAAAGGTATTCAGAGATCCACTGTTCCACAGCCAAATCCTGCAGGGCCTCAAATCCCTCAAGCGACTTCTTCAGAGTAGAGGTGAGCAATATGGCAAAATGCAATATCGCAATATCACAATACTTCAGGAGAATTTTTTTTACAATACAAGATGTAACAATATTTTTCTAACATTCTGCAAGTTCTGACAGAGCAAATAGTGCCACATTTAAAAAATATTATCAGAAATTATGAATCTAATTATTTACATGTAACATTTCTCGCACTATACTAAATCTAATTTAACACGTTTAATTAGGCTCTCTTTTCAATCAAACATGCTATTGAGACGTGAATTTTAAGTACGTTATTAACGATATACTGAAAAGGGCATATTGTGGCATATAGCTAGCGATGCAACTTATCACGATAACTTTAAATAACTTGTATTACCTTTTAAACATCCTTTATCGTTATCGTGCTAAACTGCATGTCATTTTTATAGCGTTTATACACGCTGAGTGCAGTTAAACGCGTGTTAACAACGGGTGCATGTTAAAGTAACGTTAGCAACATTCATTAATTAAAGGGTTATTTACAAACTTTGGCCAATATACTGTAACCATAACGGGTCCTTTACAACTCAGAAACGTTACTACTGCAAAAGGAAACGCAGCTGCTGCAGTTACCTAACACTTAGACTCAAAACCTAATCAGACTGGGCTTTTCAGGAGGAAAAACGTTTGCTTAGCTAGCTTAGCTTAGCTTAGCTTAGCTAGGGTAACTCTTTTGTGACGAGTTAAGCAGCTAAAGCTAATCAGGACAGAGCTCCGCTTTGTAGCCGAATTCATCACGACTGTCTGTCTATTCATTAAACACGGGGTCACAGCACACCCATAGACAACAACAAGAAGCATGTCATTAAAATATTCGGTGGTGTAAGTTTTAAATCGTACCTTATCTGCTGCGAACTGCTGGCCCTTGTCCTCGTATGATCACAGTACGCTCTTTAAAAACAGCCACTCGGCCACTCAGCGCCATCTACTCATGCGGAGGACTTCCGGAAAACAAAGGGAAGCAGCAGCTCCGGTCGTGAACTCCAGGAAGGTATTGAACGTTAGTTATATTTGTCGTTTGCGTGCCTAAAACTTATTTACCTAAACTTACTTCACTTAAGACATGCCGAGCTCGCTGTTACTATGGGTTGAATGTTGACACGGCTAAGTTATGCGCCCGATCCGGCTGTGTTTCTCATGCATTAGCCGGAGCTCTGGTTATGTGTTTATGTAATTGATGTTCAGAGAGAACCTAAGTTACTAAATCACGACGTTTAAAGTCGTTACCAGCCACTACATGGACAGAAACGCTTTTAACACCTGTGGATACTTTATTCCGGGCTGTCACTTAAGACATAAGACTCCATAATCTCCATATCAGACAACCAGCAGCACCAAATGTTTATCTAAATGTTATTGGAGCTGTGGAAGAAACCGGCTGTTATGATCAGATGTGGTCATGTGGCTTTATATCCCAGGTGTGTAGAGAGCTTCATATCATGGGTTACATAATTTACCTCCAGGGATGGTGGTGGTGCGTTACTGGTGGTTTGCAGCTGTTTAGCTGTCAGCAGGGTTGGGATGTAACAGAATACACGTATTGGGAAAACATTCAGAGCACAGAGATGAAGTATCTGTGTTCAGTCTGAGTTACATTTTGAACAGACAGCTTTTAGAACACAATTGCTTTTACATTTTTAAGAGAATACTTACTCATTTAAACATTAGGCACTTAATATTTAACACGAAACATGTTTCTGTGTGTAATATCGATAACGATGAAATGGTGATAACGCCTGCATGTACCAGCCTTGCATGTATATTAGACGCACATTTTGCGCCAAAAGCATGTCATGAATCTATCATAAAGCACTGTCTCGGGCCTCAGGCAAGATATTCTTAACCATTTCATGTAGTGACTTTTTGTGAGGTAGCTTTTTGAGGCATTAAACGCTTTGGGTGTCTAGTTCCTTATTATTGTTGTAAATAAGTCTAGATTCATGTGTTTTTCTAGAATGGAGCTTTTTTCTATTACTTAGAAGTATCTGCTGATGGTGCTTTTCCCATTCATCCAATATTTATGCTCAAGGTTGTTGAGAATAAATACTAATATGATATTATATTAACTTTTATTCTCTTTAAAGAGATCTAGATCGTTATGGATATTTTGCGGCCAGCGCTTATTAACATCAGTGGGAGGATTTACAGAGAAATTCCTGTTAAAGAAGAACATTATGAAGATGAAGAGGAGGAGGATTTCTCATACTCTGGACCAGGTTTGCTAGCCCCAACAATGGCTACATTAAAACAGCCACTTGCCTTTGCACAACGTTGTTTCAAGTGATGCATCTTAATCCTGATTCTTCTGTTTTTACAGTTGCAGATCAGTGCATAGATGAACCTTGTGATGCAGTTAACATTGAACAGACTGAAAAGGGCTTTCGTTGTGCCATAGATGTCCCAAGTGTTCTTTACAAGTCAGTAAACATTAACTGTGTTGTAGTGTCATTATTGAAGTGTTTCCAGGTCTTACCAATGAGCAGTTTGTTCATTCATCATAATGACTGGTGTATCGCACATTTGGATGATTTATCCTGCACATTGATTTCCTATTTTCAAAGGTATATCATTGGCAAGAAAGGAGAGACACGGAAACGGCTTGAATCAGAAACCAAAACTTCAATCAGTATTCCCAAACAAGGAGTGGAGGGACAGATAGGTCAGAGATTCTTGTGTACCATTTTATTTTTCCGTTAAAGCCAACATTTAAAATGAATGTTTCAGGTTCATAACAAGATGTAGGAAAGAGAAATACATCCAGACTCTTGTTCTCATCACACAATGTTCATTTGGATGTTTGCACGTACTCAGCAGTGCGGTTATATTTGGGTGTTATACTGTCATGTGGTGAAGTGCATCTGGTTAGTGGTTTGTACAGTATGTTCTCTTCTTGTTCTGTGTGCACTGACGGAGGTGCATCTGTGTTTTCTGTGGTTTTGCAGTGATCACAGGACCTCAGAAATCTGCAGTGGCATCAGCCGTTACTCGTGTGGAGGTTTTGATAGAGAGTTTCCGCAGGAAGCAACCATTCACCCATTTCCTGTCCTTCGCGCTTAACCACCCCCAGGTCCAGGAGGGGTTCCAGCGCTTTAAGGAGGAAGTGCTGGAGCACTGTTCTCAGGTGGGCCGGTAGAAAGCTGTGTTCACTTTTTTAACCAGTGGTATCACAAATTATTACTCAGATTTTACTGATGGATGGATCATTCATTACAAATTATTATTGCACCAAATATAGAACATACTCACAATAGGTTTATAACAATACAGCATCATATTGTATTGAATGATATCATAGCATATTGAATTGTATCATCATTGTATCATGACCAGCTTGTTAGCTTGTGTCTAATGTATTAGCTTTGGGCTAACATTTTAGCTTGTGGCTAGAGTGTTAAATCAGGCACGTTAATGTAACGATGCATTTTCAGCCAATGTTTATTTGTTGTATCAAAAAAGGTATTGACACCACTGTATTATATTAAAAATGAATAAAAATGAATTTTGTGAATCTATACATCTGGGGCTAAAAGATTAATCTGTCAATTATTTATTAATTAATCCTTTCTAAATCAAAATTGCAGTTAGAAAGCGTACAGTTATCAAATCGCAGGAACTACAGTTTAATTATAGCCTAAATCCTCAGCAGCGTTGACCTTTATTCCTGCTGTAAATTTTAGTGCAGGTTCTATGTATTTGTTGAGTTTAACATATTGGAAAAAAATAAAACATAGACTATGTTAAATATAACAATGTTAGAAACAGTACAGAATATGTAAAATACATATTATAAATTATATACAAATATAAACAGTAAGTTAAATTCAGCAGATAAACTATTTGCATTAAAACGTATAGAAGTGTGTTTTCTGAAGAGGAAAGATCAATATTGTAATTAATTAATTAAAATTAATATAACGCCTCATATTGTGAATATATAGTATATACTGTGAGCTGGCACTTGAAAATAAAAAGGGCTTAGCATGATACTGCACTTTTGTCAGAGCATACAAACACCAGCAGGACATGCTGTGAAGAAGTGTCGTATTGTTTGTACAAAACAAAAAATATGACTTTATTATGTTTTGCTGGCATTTATACATTCATATTAACTGAACAGACTTCAGACAAGATCACAAATACAAGGGATTTTGTTTGGTCATTCTGAATGCATGTTATACGTATTTTGAAAGAGTTTTTTTTTTTTTTATTAGCTTTTCATTTCTGTGTTCTCTGCAGGGTTTGGGAGTGGATGAGAGTATCTTTCAAAACCCAGCGAAACTGCACCTCACCATAGGAACTCTTGCCCTGCTAAATGAACAGGAAGTGATGCGAGCATGTGAGCTGCTGCAGCAGTGTCAGGGCTTTATCAGGTGAGTGTCTGAAACACAGTCTGGTTTCATAAACATTGGCTGTGTCAAGTTGTGGGCCAAGTTACACTGTTAGTGGGGAATTGTCTTATGTTAGAAAGGAATTACATATTTCTGGATTTGGAGTCACACACAAAATTAAAGTGGAAAAACACACTACAGGCTGATCCAACTTTGATGTGATGTCCTTAAAACAAGTCAAAATGAGGCTCAGTATTGTGTGTGTGGCCTCCACGTGCCTGTATGACCTCCCTACAATGCCTGGGCATGCTCCTGATGAGGTGGCGGATGGTCTCCTGAGGGATCTCCTCCCAGCCCTGGACTAACGCATCCGCCAACTCCTGGACAGTCTGTGGTGCAACGAGGCGTTGGTGGATGGAGCGAGACATGATGTCCCAGATGTGCTCAATCGAATTCAGGTCTGGGGAACAGGCGGGCCAGTCCATAGCTTCAATGCCTTCATCTTGCAGGAACTGCTGACACACTCCAGCCACATGAGGTCTAGCATTGTCCTGCATTAGGGGGAACCCAGGGCCAACTGCACCATCATATGGTCTCACAGGGGGTCGGAGGATCTCCTCTTGGTACCTAATGGCAGTCAGGCTACCTCTGGCGAGCACATGGAGGGCTGTGTGGCCCTCCAAAGAAATGCCACCCCACACCATTACTGACCCACTGGCAAACCGGTCATGCTAAAGGATGTTGCAGGCAGCAGATCAATCTCCACGGTGTCTCCAGACTCTGTCACATCTGCCACATGTGCTCAGTGTGAACCTGCTTTCATCTGTGAAGAGCACAGGGCGCCAGTGGCGAATCTGCCAATCCTGGTGTTCTCTGGCAAATGCCAAGCGGCCTGCACGGTGTTGGGCTGTGAGCACAACCCCCATCTGTGGACGTCGGGCCCTCATACCATCCTCATGGAGTCGGTTTCTAACCGTTTGTGCAGACACATGTACATTTGTGGCCTGCTGGAGGTCATTTTGCAGGGCTCTGGCAGTGCTCCTCCTGTTCCTCCTTGCTCAAAAGGGCGGAGGTAGCAGTCCTGCTGCTGGGTTGTTGCCCTCCTATGGCCTCCTCCACGTCTTCTGGTGTACTGGCCTCTCTCCTGGTAGCGCCTCCAGGCTCTGGACACTACGCTGACAGACACAGCAAACCTTCTTGCTACAGCTCGCATTGATGTGCCATCCTGGATGAGCTGCACTACCTGAGGCACTTATGTGGGTTGTAGAGTCCGTCTCATGCTACCACGAGTGTGAAAGCACCACCAACATTCAAAAGTGACCAAAACATCAGCCAGAAAGCAGAAAGGTACTGAGAAGTGGTCTGTGGTCCCCACCTGCAAAACCACTCCTTTATTGAGTGTGTCTTGCTAATTGCCAATCATTTCCACCTGTTGTCTGTTCCATTTGCACAACAGCTGTGAAATTGATTGTCAATCAGTGTTGCTTCCTAAGTGGACAGTTTGATTTCACAGAAGTTTGATTTACTTGGAGTTATATTGTGTTGTTTAAGTGTTAAGTTGTAAAAGAATGAAACAGCTCTAATTATACCTTGATATATCCACATAGAGAGTGTTTAGCATCTGTGCTGAAATGAAAATTTCCGCCTACCAGTAATTTACTTACATGGTCACTTGCAGAGGGATAATTGTGTTTGTGCTTTAATATTCAGTGATGTAAAGCTTTTCACAATCTAACATTTTCAAAATTTTGCTGTTTTAACTGATAAGACTGAAGGACCATCTCTGCAATAAATAAATAAATAAATAGATAGATAGATAGATAGATAGATAGATAGAAAAGAGTCATGTCATTATTGCTAGCCATGAAAGTTTAGGTGTAGGACTTTCTAAGATTATGTGTGAAAATGAATACACTGTTGGTAAGTTTTCTGGACAGGGATTAGGTCTGCTAAATGCTATTCTGAAAGGAGATTCTCCACTAAAAGCATGAAAGTTTAATTACTGTCGAGGAAACTGACTATGGCAAAGTTTGGGCACCCCTGGTCAAATAATTTGTTTAGTGGATTTTCTGTGTGAAAATAAGTCCACATACTCTATGGAGAACACACATCTTCACTACTCTTAGCACAATACTGTTTATTTGGTGAACATTTGGAGAAAATAAAACATAAAATTAAAAGTTATGGCATTTTTATATTTTGTTATTTTTTCTGATAATTTGACCTCAAGTAATTATAAACTGTTCTCTAAAATTTGCAGAAGAGTGTCATATTTAACTTTGTTCCCTGTAGAAAGTCTGTTAACTTATTTTCACTCGAGATCAAGGGTATCAAGAAGGAGTTCCTTGCCTCTATACTTTTGAGAAGGCTTTATACTAAATGTTGGAATGTTGCTGTGAGGATTTGATTACATTCAGCCATAAAAGCATTAGTGTGGACAGGTACTGATGTTGGATGAGTATTTCTGGACCACAAACACCTCTCAAACTCATCTCAAAGGAAGTTAACGCTTGGCATTGGTGACCTTGGCGTGCTGACCTTAGCATGTGTGGCTTATGTTTTTCAATGGGGGTTATAGAGACTGGGTATGCAGCATTGAATGCTTGCAGCAGCAAAGGGTGCACCTTAAAGTAACTGAATTTACTAATTAGATAGGATATCTAAATACTTTCTAATATGTTTCTGATGAAAGTATCTTTCTATTAAAACAATCATATTTTTGTGCTGTGTCTGTGCAGGGAAATAACAGAAGGGAAGCCCTTAGCTCTGGAGGTAAGAGGGATTGAGTACATGAACGATGACCCCTCCATGGTGGACGTCTTATATGCTAAGGTCATCACTCAGGACACCTCTGATAGGTAAGAAATACAGCCAGTTAGCCATCTATAGCTATAAACACAAGTTTAATAATTACATGTCTCCACATGCTGCTTCTACGGCTTTACTGTGCATTGAAGGGGTTAACAATTAACTGGTAAGCCTTAAAAAATATTGGAGCTGTGTTTTTAGATCACATTTTTCTAGTGGATAATTTTTTGTTGACATCTAAAATGCTATGAAAACCTACATTGGACACTTTTTTTGCCTTTTACAACAAACATGAACAAACATAAAGAACAAGGCACAGACCTAAAGCTAAATAGAGGAGGAGATGAGAATGTTTTTAAAGATAAAACACAAATTGCAGCACATATATCATTAGAGAGGAAACATATCAAACACAACTTAAGTCTAAACATACGCGATAACTTTTTTGCAGGAAATGACATCATTAGGTAAATTATTTTTGATCCAAGTCACTTTGATGGAAACGAGCAGCTGGGCAGCAAAACTGCAAACATTTTTTTACACTTTTTCATTTTATCGATTGCAGTTTGCATTGATGGAAACAGCTGTTGATCTGCTGAGTACATTTATATTTTTACTGTAATGTCATGCCATTAGAACTGTCTGTGCCAACAGAAAAATAAATAATGGGAGTTAAATACAGGTTTTTAAATGTTTAGCTTCAATGAAATATATACATTTTTAACAAAGTGTATATTACAATGTATATTATTTGCTATGTATATTACTATGTATGTAATTCTAGCAAAAAACAGATGTGTATGCTAGAGATGCACTGATCATAAATGTTTATAGATGATTCCAGGAATCTGCCATCCACAATCCACAATTGATTTTATTAGCCTATTTTTTTTATCTGAAGTTTACACTGTGGGACAAATGAATGCATAAATGTATTAGACAAACAAGCAATATAAATGATGCTATTATTTAATTTATATTTGAAATCATTTGCATACTTCAACATGAAACAAATGAAGTACCACATCAAAAGTAAGTAGGAAAGGTTATTTCGCAAAAAGAGTCATGCATAATTATGCTGTAACATTCTGGTGCAAGTGTAGCAAGAGCATTTAAATACAATGTGAGTGGACATACCTGCCCCACATCAATTACATCATAAAACTGAAACACAGATCTGCCAGGATAAAAGCAATAAACTGTCCAATGTAGCATATTTTATTTATTTATTTTTTTTTGCAAAAACTTGTCGATTCGGATCTTTGCCAGTTTCGATTGTGCATCTCTGATATATACATATCTGTTTGCTTGTACGTTCATGAATCTGTGTGTACAGATTGCAGCAGGTAGCAGACAGACTGGTGGAGAGTTTTTTAGCAGCAGGGCTGATGGTGAAAGAGTGGGACAGAGTGAAGCTTCACGTCACTGTCATGAATACACTGTTCAGAAAGGATCCTTCAGGTGTGTGTGCTTGATACCCCTATTAACTCAGCGTATCTAATCATCAGAGTATGTCCTTCACCACAGTGTACCGCACATTCTGTTTGTGAATCAGAATGCATTCTCAGTGTTCCTTCACTGGAACTCGGCATTCTTTTCAAGGGCACAGAGTTTTTGTGATCTTTGTCTCTGCAGTGCATGAAATGTCAAAGTCAACCTCATTGGAGTTTTATAGCTGCACTTACATTAGTTTATTTCACTTGTGGCACTAATGTCAGTACATGGAATGATAGAGCTAGATCACTACTTCAGTGAAGACTTAAGTTAAGTGACACTTTTTTAATCCCACAAACGGGCAAATTCCACCTCCGCATTTAACCCATCCGTAAAGTGAAACACCACATACACACTAGTGAATACACACATGCTAGGGGGCAGTGAGCACACTTGCCCAGAGCGGTGGGCAGCCCTATCCGCGGCACCCGGGGAGCAATTGGGCGTTAGGTGTCTTGCTCAAGCACACCTCAGTCATGGACTGTTGGCACTGGAGAACCGGCAATCTTCCGGTCACAGGGCCAGTTCCCTAACCTCCAGCCCACGACTGCTAAAGACTTGTTGTCTTGATATCCTGTCTTGATATCCCTGTCACATTTTTGTGGTTTCATATAATATTACCAAAGAAATTTCATTTCTACTCAACCATTTTCCAAACTGCCTATATTTCCTACAGCTAAACATGCTGTTTATAGCTATGCCTCCGAGAATGATAAAAGACCTTGTTTTGATAGGCTGCTCTGTTATTGCGCTGGAACACTCTTTATAACATCATTGTGAATGGATGGAGTTAAATTGCTATAAGTTGAATAGGCAGATATACCCTACCACACCTGATTGTATGTTTTTTTTTTTTTTTATTTCTTGAAGATATTTTGATGTAAGGCTTAGGGATAAAGTTTCAAAGTTGTTTCTAACACAAATATAAATATTAATTTAATGCCTATGTATCAATTTGTATCCAAAACAAATACAACACAATAGAACAATATTTTGAAACAAGTAGTTTTCATTTAGTATTTAAGAGAAATTTAGAGTTTCATTTAAATGTAGAGAACCACAATCATAGCATCTTAATTCCATGGGTTTCTAATTAAAAGTGATTTAGGGGAATTAACGTCTTTTAACCAAGCAGTTGTGTTGTAACAAGGGAGGCTGATTCTAAATAGCCCTATTTGGCATAAGACCAATATTCCTGAAAGGAGTAATTTCACATGCATCATTATATAGTTGAGGAACGAATAGTGATTTCAAACAGAATTCACATATTTTACGTACTACATCAGACTTTATTATTAAAATGAATATTTTTTAAAACTTATTCGTGATCTGAGCACTTTAAGGGTGTTACTGAAGGAGCGCTTATAGTTTCAAGCAGCAAGTTTTCCTGACCGAGTGGACAGGACCTCGCTAGAGTTGGGCCTGGCCACTTGTTTTTTTTTTTTGCAAGCAGCTGATATTAGATGTGTGTGGTCATGGTGGATGGACAGTGTGTTCCTCTTTGCTGCCAGATATTGCCTACATTACACAACCTGAAAATCACACCAGCTAAACTCATACACCCACTTTGATTAGCATGGTTTAAACCTAAACTGGTATGTTTTGAGAGCTTAAATGACTCTTTAAATAAATAATTGCCTTTGTAGCAGGTTTGTTGAATCCAGCAGTAAAACAACCAAGCTAGTCTCATATGTGTGACCTCACTCT
Organism: Pygocentrus nattereri; assembly: GCF_015220715.1. Lineage (NCBI taxonomy): Eukaryota > Metazoa > Chordata > Actinopteri > Characiformes > Serrasalmidae > Pygocentrus > Pygocentrus nattereri. Next base: position 27,164,278 of record NC_051223.1, on the reverse strand, counting down.
GCACTTAAGAGCTGTCAGCAGTCCTAAATCTAATAGCTGTCACCCAGATGCCACAGTGAAGGGGTAACCTGCAGTGACAGCAAAGCCACATTCTTTAAAATTATGACTATATCAGTGGCTGCAGTGGTGATGCTGAGTTCTTGCCTGCAATCCTGCCTGATTCTGCTGGCTTAGTGAGAGTATGTGTGTGCGTTAGTGAGTAAGTGTTTTTGTGAGCAGTGCAGGGTGTTTTTCAGCTCCGGTAACAAAGAACTCATTGAGCTGCTGTGAGTGGAAGGTGGCCAGCGCCGCAGTAGCGCTCTAACAGCCACGTTGCTTTCTAAAGGGAGCCAGGTCATGTTTACCGGCTGCGACATAGGGCTCTGTTTCAACAAGAGGCTTGTTTTGTTAATTTGTTGTTGTTGTGGTGGCTGCATCTGTGTTGACATTAAGGAGAAACAGTGCTGTTTTCAGTGTGACAGAGCTCAATAACCCAACTTATCTAGTCACCTTCCCAAGCCTTCCAATGCCACACATTACGCACAAACAGAGAGAAATGTGTATATTTGGCTATGGAATGATGTGAAATGTGACATGCTTTAACAGAAGTATGTGTTTTCTGCTCTTCTCTGATGCTTGTCTTTCTGTTTCTCAGTGGAGGATAAAGGAGGCCCAGGAAGGCAGAATATGAAGGATCGAGAAGCTTTTGATGCCAGAAATATTTTGGAGGTGAGAACTGATTGCTGAACTTTTCCCCTTAAATAATAGTATGGCTGTTATAATAAATTAGGTAAACCCAATTAAAAAAAGATACATTGATTCATTGAGAAGGAAATTTTAATCAGCAGTGATTAGTTGGCAGTTGGTGTAATGAAAATGCTTATTTTACATTCTCTTACTCTTTTACAGTGAGAAACTGAGACTAATAGGCACACTGATTCATGTGAATTTTTCCCCCAGTGGTGTACCGATACCATATCTGTACTGGCCCTGATATTGGCATTTAAATGCAGTATCAGCGTCAGCAATAGAGAACACTAAGAGATTTCTGTCATGCTCACTAGCTACTGGTGTTTGTGTGAGCGCCAGCTGATGAAGCTAAGGCAAACAATTTTCAATACATCAAATTTAAATAAGCATTTCAAGATAAACCATGTCGAAAAGCACAGTGACTTTTCATACCTTCAAATATAAAGTTGTCCAACTGGTGAATGCCAATCATTCAATTTTAATGTTTTGTTTGTGACATTGAACACTACTTTTACCAAAATACAATATTTAAAAAAGTGATTGTAAAAATATCAGCATTTCTAAGCCACTATCTACAGGTGCTGGTCAACGAATTAGAATAATTTGAAATAGTGCAATCATGAAATTATTTGAATGCATTTTTTGTGCAGAAAGCAAATCAGGTGTTCACCGCACCTGTCCTACTCGTTAGACTAATCACAGAACTCGTTACCTGTAGAAAATTTGCTCAGCTGAGCTTTCCAAAAGGCCCATTTAGGCCATTTAACTGTGACACTGTTGTTTTATTGAATTAGAATAATGGAGAAACCGTTTCATTGAATTAGAATAATTTTTATTATAATTACAATCATCACTTTCTCAGTATTTTGTGGCTGCCCCCTTGGCTTGTATGACTGCCTGAAGTATCCGCGGCATCGATTTGACCAGCTTGTCGCAAGTTTCCGCACTCACAGCTTCCCAGGCAGTGGCGATGTTCTGCTTCAGTTGGTCCAGCGTAGTAGGCTTTCTGTCGCGAATTTTCCGCTTGACGATGGCCCAAAGGTTTTCAATGACATTGAGGTCAGGCGAGTTGGCCGGCCATGCCAAAACTTCAAGCTGTTTTTTAGTGAACCAATCTTTGGTCGACTTTGCCGCATGAGCCGGTGCAAGATCCTGTTGAAATATGAAGTCTTCTTCGCCGAACTGTTCCTCAACAGTCGGAATCAGGAACGTTTCCAGAATATCTTGATATACGGCAGCATTGACAGTCTTCTTGAGGAAGCAGAGTTTCCCTACACCTCAAGCGGACATGCATCCCCAGACCATAACGCTCTGGGGAAACTTGACGGATCTTTTCACGCACTCGTGGTTGTAGGTTTCGCCACCACGACGCCAGACACGAGGACCTTGGTCACCGAAGGAGATGCAGAAGCGTGATTCGTCACTGAAGACCACTTTCTGCCAGTCTTCAGCAGTCCACTTGCTGTGTTCTTTGGCCCACTTCAGCCGTTTCTCCATTTTTTTCTTGTTCAGCATCGGTTTTACTGCTGGAACGCGAGATTTGAAGCCGAGTTCGCGCAGACGACGGTAAGTGGTTGATCTGGAGACGTCAGCGCCGGTCTGCTTGTTCCACAAGTCGGTGAGCTCGGAAGTGGACTTGAACCGGTTGCTGACTGCGATCTTTCTCAGCTGCTTGTTGTCGCGAGCAGAAGTTTTTTGGACGCCGGAACAGTTGGTGCGCTTGCTGCAGTTTTTCTTGAGAGCTTTGCAGACGGAAGACTGGCTGATGCCGAGCTGCTCAGCAATTTTAGTTTGGGTCAAGCCTTGTTGGCGAAGGGCTTGAATTTGAGCCACTATTCCGGTTGAGAGGTCGCGCTGCTTACCCATGATTGATTTTACAACTTAGAAATTCTACTCAACCCTGACTTTATACTGCACAGTGAACACTCTTCACAGAAAACAAAAATTCGAGCATTTATTCTAATTCAATGAAACGGTTTCTCCATTATTCTAATTCAATAAAACAACAGTGTCACAGTTAAATGGCCTAAATGGGCCTTTTGGAAAGCTCAGCTGAGCAAATTTTCTACAGGTAACGAGTTCTGTGATTAGTCTAACGAGTAGGACAGGTGCGGTGAACACCTGATTTGCTTTCTGCACAAAAAATGCATTCAAAGAATTTCATGATTGCACTATTTCAAATTATTCTAATTCGTTGACCAGCACCTGTAGGCTTTGGGACTATTTGGGATTTTTCGTATTGGGACTTGTTATTGGTGGGTAGTTCAAGAGAATCAAATATCAGTATCTTAAGTGCAATTTAAAGGCTTCCTTGTTTGTTTTTACAGTATTTTTTTTAAAAGGGCTTTATAGTTTACAGTTATGTTGTTCATTCACGTCTACTTTTGTTTGACCTTTTCTTAAAAACTCAATTAATTGTCAACATAGCTGCCAGTTTACATGATTATGTAAACCCCCATTGTCTTTCTCTTCACATTAATAATAGGTACTTTGCTTATCCTGCATTAATAAACAACAGATTGTTGTAAAAACTTGATTGCATACATGATTTTAACCTGTATAGCAAAACAACACCAAAAATATATTTAGTTTTATTATTAAGCTGCCAGTGTAAGCCTTTAATGTGTAGTATAATTGTAGACAAAAGGAGCACACTCTTTATTGAGGAAGAGGCTATTCTGCAGTGTCCACTCTCACTCATACAGAGGATGCTGGTGTGTTCTGTGTGTTTGATATTTGCTGTGTGCATCACCGTAATCTGTTAAAACAAAGCTGAGTGTGCTCTTGTGTTTTAGAGTTTGGTTGTATCATGACTGTCTTGAATGTTCTGATGCTGTGAAGAAATTGATTTGTTAGATACAGTGGTGTGATGGAGTAAATAAATTCTGCAGGTTGGTGTATTGAATCCGATCACTTAAAACTGAGAGCAGCATTCTAAGCGTTTATTCTCTTCCCATACTGAAAAGAATATTGCAGTACTTTTAGGTGAAAAATGTCACTAGAAATACCATCTTGATAAACACTTCAGGTTAATTTGCATCTAATGCCCCCTGCTGGTGATAAAAGAATTACAAGTTGTTTTTGGGGGGGCTCAGCGAGGACATACTGTTAAACTACCATTCAGTGCTCTCACAGTTCATAGTTATTAAAAATCTGATGTATGACGTCATTTCCAGAAAACTGTAATTCAGTTTCCTCAGATTCACTTTGCACAGTAGGATGAATAAAAGTAGATTTAATTCAGTCAGTATCACTTGATTAGTTTAATTAGATTTTGGAGGGAGGAATTTGTAAAAATTCATGGAAGGAGAACACAAACATGCATTCATTTTGTGTGTGTGTGTGTGTGTGTGTGTGTGTGTGTGTGTGTGTGTGTGTACAGGGCCCTGAAACTGATTCTTTATTATTGACATATGAGTTTGTGTGGAAGCAGTAAGCTGTTTCTGTTGTCTTACATGCTATAGATGATACAGATGTTCTGCCCAGTATTCACAGCAGACGTTGCATGTTGCCAGAGTTTGTTAGTGAGTAAATGTTTTATCATCCTATGTCCCTGGTTTTAATATGATGTTTGATCTCTCTCTCTCTCTCTCTCTCTCTCTCTCTCTCTCTCTCTCTCTCTCTCTCTCTCTCTCTCTCTCTCTCTCTCTCTCTCTCTCACACAGATGTTTAGAGAATATTTTTTTGGAGCGTGCGAGTTGGACTCTGTGCAGTTATCTCAGAGGTTCTCCTCTGACCATTCAGGATACTACTGTTCAGCTGGACATGTCACCTTCTCCTGACCCGTTGCTCCTGTGCATATGCACACAAATGCTTATTGAATGAAATAAACTCATACTGAGTCTTTTTTATTACAAAGTTTATTTCCCACTCTTGTGGGATTTGGAAGCCTGGAGAGTAAGCACACGTTTCTCTGAGTAACAGCCGTGGTATCAGAGGAAAAAAAACTGTCTCTTCTGATCATTTAGCATTTATATCTGACATGTCTTTAGCAGCAGAATTGCATGTTGTCAGTAACATTATCCTGTTATTATATTGTGTAATGTTATTACATTAAAAAATCATCATCATAAGAAATGTGTTTTCTTAAAGGGGAATTTTCAAAGTTTGTACATAATGAAATGGTTGAGATGTAATTAGTCATGAAGAGTGAGCATCTACTTAGTAAATGGGTACATTCAATGTGTTGAAAGAGGCCAAAACGGAAACAAATGACTGAAAGTGAGCTAGTGGCCAGCAGGGGGCCTCGTAGAGCTTAAAACTAACATTGTGCAAGATCGTGTAATTTAAAGAGAGACAGATAAACTAAGGAGAGTGATAGAGGCTGTGTCTTAAATGACTCTGTAACTGACAGAGGACAGGATAGTTTTCACAGCCCATCTAGTTCACTGTGTGTCAGATGGGAGTAATTTCAGCCAGAGTTTCTCAGTCCAGAAAGAGAAGACAATCACCACTGAACAGCACTCCAGTGACTGCACCAGGAGTAATATTATCCTATAGCTAGTGGAGTCCAGAGGCTTATTACATAGGGCTATTCTGCTACATCAGCTAACCTGTATTTGTGTTTCTTGGCCTTCTCTATTGCAAGCTGCACTTATTTTATTGTACTGCACTCTGTATTGTAGTTTATTGTATTGTATCTTATTGTTATTGTATTGCATTGAATGGCACAGAGTTCTGCGTTCAACTCTGTTTCTTTTTCTCTTGGTGTCTGCAGTGACATATTTGTTTCTTGTTAATCAGGACTAGTTATTTTAAACACTGTCATTATTTAGTGTTTAGCACGAACACTTTTATAGTATGGCCTTTGATTCACTTGGTCATGTCTAGTGTGTGTAAAAGGACAAGGCATATTTGTGTGGAGAGTGAGAAAATCCACGACCTTCCAATCTTTCCCAGAACTCATTGTCGGTTCTTCTATTATTTACTGCATCCCATCACTCACATAAGCCTGTAGTACAAGTGTGGAATCAAGACATGACAGTGCTTTTTCATGTTGGCTGTATATCTCGTACTGGTCTCTCTCTCTCTCTCTCTCTCTCTCTCTCTCTCTCTCAGAAAGTTGAGCTCATGCTAGCTCACTGTTAAAAATGATAGTTTGACTTGATTACCAACAAGCAAAGCAAGGCTGACAGAATGTTATTTATATGTCTCAAACTGAATCGGGGAATATAAATTGTTACATACCTTCCATAATATGTCCAAAAGTTTGTAGGCACCTGCTCATACAAAGTTTCTTTAGAATCAAGAGTATTAATAGGGAGTTTGTCCCCCTTTGCTGCAGTAACAGCCTTTACTCTTTGCTTTACACTAGATGTTGGAACATTGCTGTGAGCATTTAATTGCATTCAGCCACAAGAGCATTGTGGGACCAGGTACTGATGTTGGATGATTAGCTTGGAATACAACCCCCAATCCAGCTCATCCCAAAGGTATTTAAAGGTGCTCCATCACCCCAGAGAACACAAGCCACTGCTCAATAGCCAAATGCTGCGGGGTGGGAGGGACTTTGTACTCCCTAGCTGGTGCTTAGCTTTGGGCATGAAGACCTTAGACGCAAATGCCGCTTCTCCAGAGTGTCCCATTCTGTTGACAATGCTTTTCTTTTGAGGTTATACAAGCTGTGTAAACAGCAGAACACCTGTGTCAGCAATGGCTGTACATAAAACAGCTGAACTCACTAATTAATTGTGGTGTTAAGACATGTTTGGACTTTTGTTTGGGTTTTTGTTTATTTTTGCCTTATAAAAAACGTGTACCAGGCATTTTAGGCTATGTTACACTTTTTTGAATTGATCTCCTAGTTTTGGTTCTGTGTTCTTGCTTCCGTCTGTGTCCTCGAAATAATAATGTCTTTCAAATTCAGATATACTAAACTGACATTTGGCATTTGTGCTGGGTGAAGAGCTGTTTGCTGCCTTCCATCTCTTTTTAATCTCTTTCATCTCTCTCGCGCTCTCTCTCTCTCTCTCTCTCTGGTTAATTAGTCAGCTCTCTTCCTCCCAAGGCTGAAGCACCCACCCCAAGAGGATTCAGCCTGATCTTGCGTCTCCTCCAATAGGCCGTGATTAATGAGCTCTCTTTGCTGTAGGCCTAGTCGCTGGTGCTGCTGCAAACTGAACACAGGGGAAAAAAAAAACCTGTTTCTGTGCTTCTATTCAAACGGTGGCTCGGATCGTTCATGTTCCATGTTTGAGGTTTAATATTGTAACTTGCATGTTGTTGGTGTCACGTAGGAGGAGACATGACATGATTTTCTCTTGCTGTTTGGGAAGCCTAAGGTTTCTGCTCATTTAGAAAACTGAAGACATCAGGACTGTTAGCTAGAATGCTATTGCTGAGGATTCTCAAGCCATCTGCCTAATATGGGGGAAAATATGGCAAAAATATATAATGGTATCTGACATTCCCGATGTATGATAAGTATCACAGTATTTCGTTTGGTCTGATAAGTTGGAATGCAGCACAACAAAGGGGCACATTTTAAAAATGCTAATTAAAACCAAGAGTAAAATGAACGCTTCACCTACTACACTGGACTACATCCAATTAAGCAGGGTCTGAGTAGACCTTCCTCTAAATTGCTTTTTAATAGAACATGCAGTTGTTTAGTGTTCTAGAACTACTAATGACACCCATGATATGCCTAGTATGATGTATAGTCACATGCCATATTGTGATAATATTGCAATATCACCCACCCCCTTCTTCACTTTGGCTGACGATCTATTGGCACATTAGCGGTCCACTTACACTGTGACCGCACACATTTGAAGAGATCAGCACAAACGCAGTAAATATACACGAGGGCTAAGCCATTTAAATTAATCAATACATGCAGCAATGTCTAGAAATAGTGATCTGTACTGGAAGGAGCCTCGTCAGGTCCTCTAGTCCAGCAGGAGCTTTAGTGCTGTCATGTGACTTCTGAGATCAGAGGGAAAGCCTCTCAGGTTCACTCTTCTGAGACAGACATGCAGCTTTGCAAACATCTGTGAACAGCTCAAAGCTCAGGGAGCTGGAGGAGGTGCTGCTTTGCTAGAGATAAGGGAAGCTTGACTAACTTTTAATCTAGTTTAATGTCATTTAATTTAATCTAATTTGCTAATGCTCTGTCTGAGATGTGGTCTTATCTCTCTTCTATGCTTGAATCTCTTGCTATGGGTCTCCAGCTGTTTGGTTATGTTCTTATCAATGCCCCTCTTCAAATCTGTATTCAAGATATGAATTCATTGCTATGCTTTGCTGAACTCAGGCAAGTTCTCAACACAGGGCTGTTTTAGTCATTTCTTTTTTGGTATTTAAGTTGTTAATGCTACTATCATTTGTTCCTTCTCATGAAGAGTTTGGGGATCACTCAGTGTGATGTTTTAGTGTACCAGTGGACAAATGGAATCTCCATAAACACTCCTTTGTTGACTGTGGTTAATCTACAATTGTGTTTTAATGTATTTGGCAATTTCCAGCCTTGATTGGTCAGCTGTTTCTATTCTATTCTATTCTATTCTATTCTATTCTATTCTTAGTTTCCTAGTATTGTTTCTTTCTCTTTATTCAAACGATGCTTATTCTGTTGTCTGAGTTTGTCTCTCTGAATGTTGCCAGGAAGGTTGGAATACATTGACTGAGAGTGTGAAGAGAGCTGTGTCTATTGTTATTGCTGATGGATGATGATGGAAAAGTGTATGTACTCGTGAAGTGGCTCTTGATATTGGTAAAAAATGTGCATAACAGTGTCCTATAGAGTTATTAACATCTTTGGTGAAAAGCGAAAAACAGCCATAAAAATGTCACTGTTGTCAGCTAGATAAATGGCAAAAAAGACCTAGTATAAATCTGAGCTGACACACACGCTGATAAACTGCTTAACTCTGTTCTTAATGCAGGGACGGTTAAAGAATACACAAATGAAACAAGATATAAGGTTGTCAATCTTTATAAATCATTGAATGGCTGTAAACTCTTCAAGTAATTATTCAGACCATTTCTCAAGACACTCAAAAATAGCTCACTCACTACAAGATTCAGTTTTTGTAGTGACGAATCTCGTTTTCTAACCCCCTACTGAAAACTGTGGCCTAAACTGTGACCAAGGGTGGATCTATGGGCAGGGCCATAGAGGCACTGGCCCTAAAATGGCTCCCTTCCAGACACTAGCCACCTCCAGTCACATCATTGGCAAGCTCGTTGCACTGAAAATCAGACCAGGATTGGTCACCTCTGTTCTACAACACCTACCTGTGTCTCTATATGAATGCACCATAATGCTTGATTTTGATTGAAAAAAAATTCCCTGTAGTGTTTCATGTGAGTGTAGAACACTGTATATTGATCAACCCTCCTCAGTGTTTGACTTAATAATGATCATTTCAATTATTTAACCCTTTAATCCCTTAAAATTCCAGGCACGTGACATCCTAAGGTGTATTGTTCCATAATTACAATGACGCAATGTAAATTGGAGTTAATTTTATTTAGTGTGTAATCAGACCGACTGGAGGGTCCTAGCTGTAAATCCTAAGATGAGATGTTTTGACATTTTAGTATGGAAATGTTTTCTGTAATGATAGAATAGATGCAACTGCAGATCCTATTTGCTGACTATGTCAACAATCATGTGGGTACTTAAGCTCTCTAATGCACCATGAACTGCCTATTTGTATTCTGGTCATTATGAAATAACCATGTAATTACCTGGTAGTTACTAAATGTATCCGTAATAACACTACATGTTAGTATATATTAGTAATACTTACAACATGTGGATGAACTACTGCTTTTTTAAAGTTGCTTCTGATAGTAATTAATTCCAGCTTAGGATTTTACCTCCAAACTACATTGTTAGCTTGCCTTCTTAGTGTTGGTGTTCAGGCTGATTGAAAAAGATTCAGAGCATTCTTCTGGTCTCTCTGTGCTGACAGTTCCAAAGGCAGCTGGAGCTGACGGGGGTGAGAGCTGCTGTCAGCGTCTGGCCGCTGCTGACCTCGCACAGCGTCCTGCTTCAGCTCTCATGAATGACAGCTGTCAGGGAGACCAGGATGAATATAAACTGGAGACGGGAGAATGACCAGCTCATGTTTTATTCATGCATTTCACTGCTGTCCTGCTAAAAGTTATACCTGCCCCTCAGTATGCTGGACTTTATACTTTATGTTACTGCTGCATTAAGAAGTGATCATTTATGATCATGTTATGAATATCATTTAACCATGATATGTTTTAAGGGACATTAGCTAAAAAAAACACACACAGACAGATATTGCTTGTAGTCAGCTTAATTGCTTTATTGTGTAAAGAAGAGGCGATGTGGCTTTATCTGTAACACAGTCTGTGCTGTGCTCAGCCCACTCAATAAATGAGTATAAGCTACAGTGTTAAAGCCAGAGGCGTATTCTGCTCAGAAACATCTGCTCTGTACTGCTCCTCTCCCACAACCCTTCACCATCAATTAACTCCTCATCTACATGTTCATTCAAGCCTCATTCACAAGAGCCATAGTTCTTCAAGTCTCGCTGAGCATTTCTGACATCTTATTGTACTCGTGATCCAGATGTTTGGCATCTGCTCATCCAACATTTCTTATGAAATCAAAAGGGGGTTTGTTCCCCCTTTGCTGTGGTAACAGTCTTAATCACCTGGGAAGACTACACTAGATATTGAAACGTTGCTGTGAAGATTTTATTGCATTCAGCCAAAAAAGCATTAGTGAGGTAAAGTACTGATGTTTGATGGGTAGTTTTAGATCATAAACACCTCTCCAGCTCCTATAGGTATTGAATGGTGGTTCAACACTCCAGAGAACACAATTCCACTGCTCCACAGTACAATGCTGGGGGGCTTTATACCCCTGTACCTGACCCTTGGCATTGGGCATGGCGACATTAGATCCATGTGCAGCTGCTCCAGCGCATCCCAGTACATCCTATTCTCTGGCAGCGCTTCTCTTATACAAACTGTTCAGGCACAATTCAATGCATTTGTCAGTCACTATGTAATATTACGGCTATAATTAGTACAAGGGGCATCTGGATATTTTTGACATATGTATTTTCTCAATGTGTGTTGCAAGCTTTGCCTAAAACAAGCAACTCTAGAGGACAGTATTTTTTCAAATACTGATCCTGAACTAAACAGTATTCCTAAAGGAAGATTACAAATAAGAAACTAAGAATCCAGTTCTAAGCATATTCTGTAAGCAGGAAACCAGTCACAAAGGTATGAACCCTTGTAAACCAGTAAATGTACTGACTAAATGTACTGACTATGTGTACAGAACACAGTCAGCTTTGGTTAAGCTGATTGTTTCCCTTGTTTTTCATGAATTATTCATTCCAGAATTCAAGCACCATCTTCTCAAGCTCCTGCTGGTACCTTGTGGTTACGACAATGCAGCGTCAAGACCGAAATGTTCTCATGTTGTTTCATTTCCTGATTATTCTCACAAACTGTCACTTATGTATAAACCTCATTTGGCACTTAAATAGATTTTTAGTAGTAATTTTGCCATTTTCATACATTTCACCCTTCTAATGCCTGTTTCAGAATTATGTCTCAGTATCTCTGGATTTAAAAGGATCATTACTGTGTCCATGAATATTTATAAAGCTTTGGTTGATTTGCTGTCAGCGATCTTGAAAAAAAAAGATATGTTTAATTGATTGACTGTCTTAATTACACAATCCAATCCATATGTAGATGAAATTGATTGTTTGACTTAAAGTCACATTTCAGTGAGTAATCTATATTATTCCTTCAGATATATCTTCAACACGCACTGAGCCCGTTCATGTTTGTTGCAAAACAAGCGAAAAATGATCAGTTTATTGTAATATCCAATACTCTGTGGCTATGTTAGCATTACCAGGCTCAAATGGCACAGATCAGATGTTTTGCCTTAATGTGACATAGATCTGATGTTTTTAGAGCGGTTTGAACATAATACTTGTTTTTTATAATTATTTGAACCGCTTTCACATGTGGTCATATATCAGATACTTGCCATGGCCATTAGATGTGCCTATAATGAGAACATTCATGTTACACCCATCATTCAGTGTCTGCAGCAGGGCAGCAAAGGCTTACTTGAATTTAGTGTTTTTCACCTTCTTGCCCTGTAGTAAAGAGCTGAGGACTGTTCAGAGTGAATGATCTTTGTGATGATAGCTTGTGTTCCTAGTTTATTTATTAATTTTTATTGTTCATGATGCATGTGGACCATTCACATAATGCTATTGGTTAGTAAGTAGAAGGTTAGTGAGATACCATTTGGCTCAACTTAAGACAGCACTGAGTTCCACTGGCCAAAGTGACATTAGCTGTATGTTTAATTCAAGCAGTTGGCTTGTTCATCAGAGACACACCTGCTACCATATTAGCTTTGCCATTTATATGCTTTGAGGCTGGTTCTCTGGTTATAGATTAGATCTAGACCAACGACCAGCCTAATCATTCTGTCTGAGGCCAATATACTAACTCAACTGATTAAACAATAAATAGGTTTCTGAAACAGAAACCTGGGCTCTTATTGACCCTTCAGAGCTGAGACTGGATACCGCTTTCCTAGACTGCAAGGATTTTCAGTAGAGAATGCTGACAGTGCAATTTAGACTCACAACTTAATTAGAGTCTGGAAAACTGGCCCCAGAGTTTAAATGTAAATTTATCAGATAGGCTGCATATTGATCATGGGTCGTTAAAGAAGAAGGACATGGTTGCACTGATATTGCTTTCTTTAGGATAAGATTAAGCAATAGCATGCGCAGGACTCTAGAGAGAATCCTTAGGCTACTGGACTGTAGGGGCTCATGCCTGATTTATACACAGCCATCCCTAGCGCACACACGTTTATACATTAGGAAAGAGGATGTAACAGTATAATCTGGATTATAGAAGACAAGCGCTGAAGCTTCATATGCTCAAGCTCCTCACACATTAGCCTAATCTCTTGGATATGCTCTGGCATACGTCACTAAAATAGAGCCTAAACCTGGGGGCCCAGGCTGTGTACCGCAGTGGTGTGTGTGTGTTTATGGTATTAGATTTTAATGTACACTACACATCCAAAAGTATCCAGACACCCCTTCTAATTAGTGCTCTCTTTGCTGACGCAGGCATTTAATTGTGCACACATAGCTTATATAATCTCCTAAAAGCATTGCTAGTGAAATGGGACTCAGTTGCACATGAGCTTCATGCCCAATTCGAAGCCATTTCTAGCGGGGTATAAAGCCCCCCAGCACTGGGCGGTGAAGCAGTGGGCACGAGTTCTCATGGGTGATGAGCTGGAATGGTGCTCATGATCCAGAATTTATCATCCAACAGCAGCACCTGACCTCACTAATGCGCTTGGGGATGAATGCAACCAAAACCGCACAGCAATGTTGCAACATCTAGTGTAAGTCTTCTCAGCAGAGTAGAGGCTGTTACTGCAGCAAAGGGGGACAGAGCCCTTATTAATGCCCTTGATTTCTGTTGGGTGAGCAGGTATCTACAAGCGAGCAGCCTGAACGTCATTCTAAACTAGGTGTGCAGAGATGCTGCGTGGGTGATGGAGATGTAGACAAACCGAGAAAGCGGCCTCATCATATTTTGTTGAGTTGGACAGTTTCTCTCACACCCCCATCTCTAACAGACACGCGCGCGCGCTCACACCTCCTTGCCGCCGTGCTCGTGCTGGAGAGATCACATTATCGCTCTCCTTACCGTTGGCAGAGCCGTGTCTATCTAAGGGAAGCCCGAGGGAGAGAAAAGGCTGCTTTTGCCCCACGCATCACCCCACTGATGGCCGGGATGAGAAATCTAGTGTGCCTTCAGCTTCTGGCGCTAACCTTGGCCGGCTCTTCGACGCAGGCTGATGGCAAGAGTGGCAAAGAGGCAGGGAATGCAGGCAATTTCATGGAAGACGAGCAATGGCTGGCCACCATATCCCAGTACAGCCCCAAGATAAGGCACTGGAACCGTTTCAGAGACGTGAGTTGGCGTTTTTTTTACGACTACACGCGGATTATTGACAAAAAACAACAATTATATCAAACGAATCCACCTCCCTCGTTCCGGCTACGCTAACCGAAGTGTTATGTTTTGAACTTAACGAACGTTCTATCAGCTGAAATTCGACCGTTGATAACTCTGACAGAGTCTTTTGTTCACTTTTCTGGTTAGTTTTTGTACCATGTAACATTCAGTTGACATATTCTGACATTTGCCATTGTGAATGTAACCCCAGGTGAGCGGACAAAACCTGTTCATTCATACTTCTCTCAGAGAGAATATTCAGCTAACCGAGATGGCTATCGCTCGAGTGGAAACGTCGTTTTGTTCCGCTTGAGCGGGGTGATGATTCAGCTTCACGATGTTCAGAAATCTGTTTTTGCTAGGAAAGTTTAGTTGGTGCCGCAGCCGAAAACAGGGGTAGACACCGAGTTTCAGTTCAGCAGAAAGCTGCTTTCATAACGTGCAGGTGGAGTAGCTCCTGATTCTGTGGCACGGGATTTTTTCCTCCCACCCGTTTTCTGACGATCCCGCCCTCACGCGCTAGGATTGGCTGGTAGTTCAAGAGTATGACCTGTTAGCCAATCGTAAAGCAGATAGTGGATCGGTATTAGCCAGTCCGAGCGCAGGAGGGCGGAGTATGTCAGAATACAGGTGGGAAAACACCTACCTGTCCAGAAGGCTGAACCTCTATAACAATGAGTCTTCCTTCAGCTTTTGTTCACTAGGCTTCTTGATCAAATCCAACGAAAAGGCATGTTACGTTAAACTTTTAAAAACTTTAGCCTAGTATTATTTGCTATTGCTGTAATATCTGTAAAGCCGTGCAGCACCTCTTCACACCTCCCAAAATAAATGAAATGGATTTTGTTTTATAATTTTTCACTTGAATTTAGTTCAGAGGAAATGAAATTCTTGAGCAGTCGCAAACCCCATTATATCATAAAACAGCTGTTCACGTAATCAGTTTTAGTCCAACTTGAAAAAAATGTAGTATGCATTACAGTGCTGACAAATAAGTGAGATTATGTAATGTGATTCTGAGAAGGAACCTCAGTCTTAAACAGAGATTTAAAATATAGCACAATGCCGGCTGAAGATTGTATGTAGGCTTTAGAACTGTCCTGGGAATTAATCAAATTCAATTAATCAAGCCGGGCCGGCTTGAGTTGTTTAGGGGGGGTGGCCAGCTTTTGCTTTGCATGTGCAACGTCTTCAAACGGGGGGCTTTGACTAGTGTCTGTATTCCTGTAGTCAATATTTATCGATTCCCTCATACCTCTGCCTGCATTGAAAATGAGTTTTACAGAGGAGGAAGGATGAGGATATGCATGGCTGCATAACTGCTGCCTCACAGGCTGCCTCTCTCTTTTACAGACACAATATTTTCCCTTCCAAATCAGTGTGTTTGAAAAGGAGGAAGAAAAACGACAGCTGAAGCCTTGGCTGCTCCCCCAGGAGCTGCCGTCCACTTTAGTTAGAGGCAGCAAGACACGTATTTGTTTATTTATTTTGTTGCATGAGGCTTCTTGAGCAGGAGCGAGCCAGGTGACAGGTGAGGCGGAGAGAGAGGAGTGTGTGGAGTCAGGCTTTAGCGGGGGGCAGGTGCAGTGTGTTAGGAGCCTCCTGTCAGGCAATTGGGCAGAAGTGTATTTCAATCTTGAGCGGGGCAGTGAGGCAAAAATGAATTGATAACTGGCTCGCTGTAGGTCGGATAAAACCGTCTGTCATGTTTCTATTGGGGCGCTGCACTGCTTCTGTCTTTTCTGTTTGTCAGTGCAACAATAGTCTGTTTGTCGTTTGTTCTGGATAAGAGCATCAGCCACATGACTCAACAGAAAGGGTATGCCGGTGTTTGCCTTTGCGAGAAAGTGCCTCCATTATTGAGAGAACAGAGAGAATGGCAGCATGCTGCTTGATGATGTGGAGGCAAACTCACTGCCATTTGTCTGCCATTGTGCGATGTTTGAGAGAAGGTATCCTATCTCTGTAGAACCAACTATACTCTTACAAATAAATCTGCCACAAACAGTTATTTGAAGCAGTGCCATAGAAGAACCACTTCAGATTCTGTAAAAAAATCTTTGAGTCGATTGTTTGAGTCGATTTGAGTCGATCTTTGAGTCGATGGTTTTTGAAGAACCATTAATTCAAAAGTACTGTAAAGAAACAAATTTGACTGTTCTATGCATTCAAAGATATTTGATTCTAATATCCATCCATCCATTTTCTAAGCCGCTTCTCCGTCAGGGTCGCGGGGGGGTGCTGGAGCCTATCCCAGCAGTCTTCGGGCGGAAGGCAGGATACACCCTGGACAGGTCGCCAGTCCATCGCAGGGCAATTGATTCTAATATTAGATTCTAAATTTCAGCAGAATTTGTTTGTTGAGAAGTCACACAGAGCGTCCTGAAAACGTTAGAATGTTAACCAGAGATCATAAGGTGTTGAACACAAAGACAGCTATTTTGTCTGTTATCTAAAATATATTATATATGTACCTTCTGAGTTTTTGTTGAAAATGCAAAAATGGTGGTACATTTTGTTAAATGTGTAAACCATATTCCTGGTGGACTGTGCACCATGTTGCCTGCTTCCTAAGATTGTAAAGAAATATGATTTGGTAAACATAACATACCACAGATAGTTTTCTTCAAAATACTGTGCTTGACTTTGGTTAGTTCTCACTAAGCAAATTATGGTTACATTTAAACATTGGTGGAATTCCCCTTTAAGAGTCTATTACGAAAGGCAGTCATCGAACTGAATAGGTGGAGGACTGTATTATGGCTCTTATTTACTCACTACAGTGTGCATTCGTGTCCTTTTGCAGGCTGTTGGGACCAATTTTTCCAGCTGCCCCCACCCACCTCAACACTTGTTGAATTATCAGTCAGCACTTACTAATCTATGCTGGCACTAACAATCTCCCATCTAAAAGCCTAGAACCGTCAGGACGATTTCTCCTTTGAGTGATTGGGCTCAACATCCATGAACTAATTCCATTCAACATCTGTGAATTTAAATTTCCATTTGTCTGAATCTTTTACTTGCTCCTGACAACTCGTGGTATTGAGCTCCAATGATTCCGTTATTACCATGACACTTGCAGAGGAAGCGTGTTTATTGGATCAGAGGAGGCGTGTAACTGGGGGATTTCGATGCGTGGCTTGTTTGTCTGCTGTGATCAGTTCACCATGTAAAGAGAACAGAATGTAATCCTTCTGTTGTTTTTTTAAATGCATTTTCAACAGGATCTCAAAGCACAAATACCAAAGCACAGATGATAAGATAGCAAAGGTTAAGCTTTTGCTTTCTCCAGTGAAGGGAATTTTTTTTTGCCTTTTAAATTTGATCTCTGCAGTCCAGAATAGAATTTATTTACAGAATTCGTAAGGCTTCCTGAACTTGTCATTTCTCATATGTGTGGACAGATGAAACCCTTTTATCTCTTTGAATTTTTTTTATGTCAAAGTACAGATTTTATGGAATAACATTAATAGGCCTGTACAATTTATAGAGACAGAAAGAGTTTTTGACAGCTTGTTTATATTATAGAAGGAGAGACGTTGACAGAATTCTGTTATGGAATGAGGGAAGGCTCTAATGGATTGGAGTGGGGGTTGAAAGGAGACATGAGTGGTCAATTTATAGCCACTGGTCAGCCTTCAACACGCTACAGTCATATTGGCTTGTTGGAATCGGTAAGCTGTGACTACTGTTTCGGTTGACACCTTTTTTAACACAATAAGCGCAGTCACGGTAAGCCCAGTAAAATGGATAAATCGCTCATGAGCTTTGCAGTTTATGTTTGCAGCCATCTGTATGTCATTGGAAATGTTACACATTTCAGAGCACAGCATTTTTGGCATAAAATGCAGTCACAGTGCATTAACACTGATCTGCAGTAATTGTAGCCAACTGGAAAAAAACCCTTTGACTTTACTGTAATTTACAGCCTTATTTTGCGTAAATCCTCTTGTATATTCAGTCACTCAGTAATACCAAAGCCATTATACAGGCAGAGCCTAGTCTGTTGTTGATAATACTTTTAATTTGATGTTCAAGATAATTTTAGTTTTACTATAGCAAGTTTCTCCTCTTCTTGTGCTGTCTCCTCACTGCAGTCTGAGAAAGTAACCACTTTTATCTTCTGCACAGCTTCGGTCTTTAAAAATGAAAGGGGCAGAATGCTCCCAAATGGCACATAGGTGTAAGGATATTCTGGCTGTTCATTTATTCCGTTTTCACTGCAGTTTTATAAATTTCACAAGAGGGGGTAAAGGGAGGGACTTTAGAAAAGCTGCTGTTGAAACCACAGCATGAGCTCCAGTGTTCAGTGTTACACAGTGGCTCACTAGAGATGGACAATATGGTGATATGCAGGGGCAGAAAAAGGTAAGTGGTTGCCTAGGTCTCCCATAAGTCAAGGGCCCCATGGAAATGTGTCAATGTTAAATAATCTTTTCCAAAATATATAAACATTTTTAAAATAGCTGTTATTTGTGATTGTAATGATTATTTCCAGTAATTTGAATGCAGCCCTATCTTCCCATTGTGGACTATGATGGACTGTTAAATGTTGTTATGGGATGACAAAACCGTGTATTAACAAGACAATTAAAAACTAATCTATATTATGTAGAGAAGGTTCTTTGGTGTGATTTTCTGGGTGTTGAGAGGGAAAAATCAAAAGTAAAAGAAATGCAAAAGTAGAGAGGAAAGCTGAGTAGTTGTCACTGTACTTCCAAAGCCAACTCTGTGGTTTTTGGCCAGAAAAGAGTGCTGATCAGGTTCAGAACACTACGTAATACCAGTGTTAATGTTACAGTGTTGGGACAATTACTCAAAAAAATGAAAAAAAATGAAAATGAAGTTATGTATTACCTTTCTCAAAATATAATGGGATTACATTACTTATTATTTCCTGGAAAAAAATAATCTTACTGCTTATTACTTTATTTATGCCTTATTCTGTACCAAATTCTTTTGCTTGTTTCAAGCATTGTTTCTTAAAATTAACAAAATGATCCTAAATGAATAAAATAAAATGTACTTACTTATTAATTATTAATTACTTATAATTAATAAAATTACTTAAGTCAAAGTAGAAAGTGTCTAGAAGTGTCTAGCAATAACTAACTAATCTAAGTTATAATATTCTTGCAACAGTCTTCAATCTAGTTAGTATAATGACTAGGTTTGAGATGATTTCACTTGCCAAGATATTTTTTGCAGTACAGACAGTTGCGTCACTAATTTTAAAATGTGCATCCAGGAGGGCTTTTTTTTTGTATAGGGCCTCAGAGTCTCTAAATCCTCCCCTGATGATATTTTATTATTACTGTGATAAATTACATCATAAAGCGCATTCATGAGAAAGTTCTGCCTCCTTTAGCTATTGTTACTACGTTCTTCAAACTTTAAGTACAAGCTATCTGGTACCATCTGTAACACTTGTACTAACACTAAAAAGTTCAGTAGTACAAAGAAAAATTTAGAAGCACAAGTAATTTTGAACCATTCATATGAAATAAAAAATAAAGTGCCATTACAATTTGCAGTGCAGGGAATAACTGGATTTTGTAAAGAATTTTTACATCACTCAAACCAGACAAACTGTTTAATCACTGTGTTAAAAGTGGTAGCTTTTTCATGTCTAGGACTGTATATAGTCCTTTTCAATCTGATTTATTAAACTGTCAGCAGCTAATTTAAGAAAGCTAACTAGTAATCTAACTGATTCAACATTTTTCTGTAATGTTCTTTACTGTTAAAATTCTTTTTACAAGAGTTACCCTGATAAGCTTTATCTTTCCATAGAGCCAACTTCTAATAGTTTTACACTGAGTTGTGAGTGCAAAACCTCAAAAATCCTCTGGTTGAGAAGGGCAGTAATGGTAGGGTAGGAATGTTATGCATTCCTCAGTAACGTCTTTCTGCCATTTTTTTGACCAACAGTTCTAGCTAATTTATTGCCACTGCCATTCTCACTGCAGGTTTGCTCTGAGGAGGTCTTTAATCGCCTGATGGAGGAAAGAATGATTGCGCTTGACTGACAGGCAAATTAATCATAATTTTGCAGACAGTGAGGTATACAGAATACAACAACAACCAGTGCATGGTAACTGCACAGTAGCAAATAGCTGATTGGATGTTAGTTAATTATTATTATTATTATTATTTTAATTTTAATTTCTTTTTACCAGTTGTTTAGTTTTTGCTTTTGTTCCTTGTTAAATAGCTTGTTTTGGAATGTAATAGTCATACTTATAGCCTAAGTTAGCCTTTTTGAATGTGGCAAGTTCCAGAAAAACAACCTATCATGATAAATTGTGTACTGTATAAATATCTTTAAATATTGTAAATGTGTCATTGTGCAGTGTTTCTGCACATTAAAATTCTTCACCTCCACATTTCATAATGGGAAAGTCTCCCTTCATCTGTCTTTTATGGTCTTCTTCTACTCTTCATCAGGAGGATAAGAGTGGACAAGAATGCTGATTGGGCTTTATTTGCCCTTTTCTACCTCTAATTTGACTTGAATTGCCCTTCTCCATATTGTGCATTGTATTAGCGCACAAAGGCAGTTCAGTGTCACATAGGCACTGACAGGTTTTCTCAGACTGAGGAATGAAATGAAACGATGGCCCCTGGTGTAACATTGCCCATTCATGTACAAATGTGTCATGTGTTTGGCAGCAAGTAGCTTTGAACCGTCTTTAGTTGAAGCCAGTGCCTTTAATGGCGTGGCTGAGCGCATCATTATCTGTTACGTTAGCATATTTTAGAGAGCATTAATTGATGATACAGCTGATCCAGATTCTATGCTAAGTTCATATGTATCTGCATTCTCAGAGGTTATTGTCATTAAATAGGATTCATTAGAATAAACATTAGATGGAAGTTTTGTGGCTGGCTGATTTGAGGAGAGCTGTCATGAAGCATTTCATTTTTATGAAACAGTACCTCAGGTCCGTAGTAAAGTGGAACTGTTGTGTAAAAATGATAATGTGTCTCATGCCACAATACTCGGGTGTTGGTCAGCTATTTTTTAATTGCTATTCATTAAAGGATGTCCAAGTTAAATATGTTGGTTTAAATATTAATGGCTACACTGTTAGAAATAAAGCATTTGTGCAGGTACAATTTTCATTGGCCAGTGGAAAAATACATATTTTTACATTTTCATAACTTAATGTTTTTAAAACAGAACACTAAAATGAAAGCCTAGAGATGAGAAAGGGTGTGTGGAGTCAGTACAACTTGTATGTGCCGTTCAGGGTACCACCCCAGTGACAAGAGGGTACTGCCCCAGTGACAGTTCAGTACCTTTTTTCTGAGAATGTAGCTGTATGTACAAGCACATGTGCAGTGTGAAATATGCCTTAGGTGACTGCAGAATGTGCTCCCAATGTGTCTGAGATTAGTGTCTGATTTTGCATACCAAATTGCCTATTAACTGTGCATGCTTGTAAGGCACTGTGAGGTAATAATGCCATAAACAAGCTCATGACAAAACAGAAAATGCAAGTTCATTAATAAAGACATGTCAATAAAGTTTTTTTCCACCAAAACTTTCTGCAGTGGTGTTGTTTAACTTCAGCGTAAAACTGGGCAGTTAGGACACAGTAACATGGACTGTGCGTCACAACATGTTTTGCACAGCATGTGTGCGTCTCACACATTCTATACATCTGATTCCAAGATTAGAAGTAATATTATTCTTTTGCGAAAAATTCTTTAAGCTTGTTGAGTTTGAGGCTAGTGGATCTATTTGCTGCCATTGATTTAGGAAGTCTCCCAACAACATGACTTTGAGGCACTGCTGTAGATGTACTGCTCATTTTCAAAGGTGGAGAAAATGCCATGCAAAACTGGCTATAGCTGGTTGCCCAAATGTTAGTATATCAAGTGGAATATTTGATCAGCCCAGTATCATTACCCATTTTCTGCACAATCCTCTCATGGAGGGATGGATTACTGGCTGGGCCATTGGACCTCTGACTGATTGAGGGCTGAGGAGGGCCTTAAAGAGTGTTCAGGTGACCCAAATATTTGATCTTACTTTGTTTGACATGAATGTTGTG
This sequence comes from Pygocentrus nattereri, assembly GCF_015220715.1. Lineage (NCBI taxonomy): Eukaryota > Metazoa > Chordata > Actinopteri > Characiformes > Serrasalmidae > Pygocentrus > Pygocentrus nattereri. The sequence goes on along the minus strand of NC_051223.1, from coordinate 27,142,472 downwards.
CTACAAGCATGCCTGTGATATTTCAGGCAAGATTTGTTACAGAATTGGATCCAGCATTTTCTACTGGATATTAGGTTACACTTGATTTCCCCTGCACTCAAAATAAAAACATCAGTAATAACATATAACTATTTCAACAAAACAGAAGCAATTAAAATAAGATGATGAATGATGAACAAAAATATGATGAAATGTTGTCCTTCAGCTGATCTATATATGTATATATAGATAAAAGTGTATAGAATTTTATGTAAGAGAGAAGATTATTCTACTATAGATAATGTGGTAAAGTGGGTCCCAATTACCCAATTAAAGGGCTTATCAACAAGAGAAAACAGCTGAGACCATGGAGACAAGATTCCTCTGTATCAGCTTACTGTTCAGTGTTGCACACACACATACACGCTAATCTCCTTGATCAGGCTATCACAGCAGTCATACATGGCATCTGGGCAAAATAATGAGCAGCCGCTGCTGGATAGTTTTCAGTTTAATGTGTAATTGGAGAGTAGGTGCAGAGTTTACCGCAGGACACTGGCGAAAGTCATACAGTTGGGAGGACACACTGTGTAATAGGCTGTCATTGTATGATGAGCACAGAGGGATACAAAAAGATTTTGAGTGGAAAAGGCAAGATAGTGAAATTAATTTCCCGTTAATGAGGATGATGATTGTTATCATTGGAGGAGTCTTGAATGCTGTAGCCTGCTCACATTCTTATACACAAACTTTAATTTGGATGAAAGGTCAAAAGAAAATCATTAGTGTTAGCTTTGTTTAGCTTGAAGTCAGGCCTCTCTTGTCTTGTGTTTGCTTATGAGCTGCTCAAATGTCAAACTGCATAATTAGTAAAGCTGCAAATCCTTTGTGGCAGAACACTCTCTACATTATTTATGATAGGGTTACATCATTTTAGAACTTTTCAGGTCTGAAGCTCAAGCTCCAAAGCTGAGCGACATTTCATCATATTTTTGTTCATCTTTCATCATCTTATTTTCATTGCTTCTGTTTTGTTGAAATACATATGAGTTATTACTGATGTTTTTATTCTGAGTGCAGGGGAAATCAAGTGTAAGCTAAAAATGCTGGATCCAATTTTGTAACAAATCTTGCCTGAAATATCACAGGCATGCTTTTAGCACATTAATCTTTGGATGATTGTCACAAATGAATCAATGGATTACCATGCATTTAATGTTATTGCTACACCATGGGGTCTGAGAGTAACGCAGTTTCAGTACACTGTATGTCCTGTACATAATGTAGTATTGACAATAAAAGTGACTTGACTTAATGTAAAACAAAGTAATCTCACATGATAACTGCAGTGGCCACGTGTAGTATAATGCTTCCATAAAAAAATAAAGTAGCTAGCTAAACTTTACACTACGGCTTCTCAATGTTAAGTAGTGAAATTTCTTTGAAATTCATTTTTGAAAATGCTATTTTTGTCAAAGAGTAATAAAAAAACTGAAAAGCTACATTGTAGCAGTGTCAGGATTGGCCCCTCCCAGTCTTCCATGTGCTTTTGTTTACCTTTTGGTCTTGTCTATGTGCTTCCTTGTTTTGATTCTTCCCTGTTCTGCCCCCTTGTTTCCAGACCCTGTCCTTGATTGTTCTCACCTGTGTCTTGTTAACCCTCTTGTTAACCACCTGTGTCTTGTTAGCCTGTTCCAATATTTAAGCCCTGTGTTTTCCCATGTTAGTTTGCTGGTCTTTGTATCGTATTGTTTGATGTTGTATCTTCTGGCCTCCGTTATATTTCCTAGTCTCCGTTATTGTATTTAGTCTGTGTTCTTTTTCGTTATGTCTGTCTCTCCATCTCTCCATGATGGCTCTGTGACCCTGGACTGTTTAGACTTTGATTCTGGATTTGCCCCTAATAAATCTCGCTTCTCTCAGCACATGCGTCCGCCTCATCATCGCTCCCTGGTGTTACAAGCAGCATCTAATACTTTTTATATCGTATTGTAATTTTTTTTTAAATTGAAACCAGCTAAAAACATGCATTTGTAAGATCTTGCTGGTGAGGATTCATTCTGGTTTTCTCTCCTTCAAGAAAGCACACATTTGAATGCTAATAGAACTCAGAGGGCCAATAGTGCCCCTCTTTATCCTACTACATGTGAGTGAGTGTGAGATATAAGTTAATTCATTATAGCCTGACATTTTTCAGTTGTTACTGACTGTTATTTCAGTAAAATGTTCATGTTTATTTTGTATGAATAGTATGCAAAGTATTACAGATAAGCAAGTAGACCAAATGAAACCAAGCCAAACCAAAGAAAACCAAAAATGTAGCCAAAAAAAAAAAATTATTAATAAATAAAAATAAAACAATTTCCAAAGGTAGTGGTAGGCAGTAATCATAATATCATGGTGTTTCAAAAAATATTTATGATACACAGTATATTATGTTACTTTTTTTGACATCTGATAATAGATAACAGAGAAAAATATCCAGGGCTGCCACATTTTAATTAATACTATCAACAGCTATAATACAAACTATATACAAACAGTGCTGCACTAAATCCAAATGGCACTAATAAAGGCTTTTATGACATATTGTGATGTAATTGATCATGATGATGATAAATATTGCCGTGCTCTTTTCATAGGGCCCATGGCCATCTTAAGAAAAGTGTTTAATCTTAAAAGAGTTCATTTTAAATATCATGAAAAACCGAGGATACTTTTTAAATAAGAGTTTCTTGTTTACACCTGGTCATTTTATGTGACTAGAATCAGGATTACATCCTAAAAAGATTTTAGCCACATGTACATATGATAGTCAAATGTGTCTCCAGTTAGTTGACTGAAATCCGATTGCTGATTTATGGAGAATGCTGGGGTACTGTGCTCAGTCAGAGCTGTTAGCGAGGGGACAGCATGTTCTCTGTGTAATGTGTGGCCTATCTGTAATTGGAATCAGCACCTCTGTTGACTTTGTAAGGCAGTGTAGGAGGGAGACAAGCATGTGCTTCATAATAAGATGAAGAAATCGAATTGCTCAATTGACAGACTATTGTGATTGGATTCCAGAAAACTTTTGGCCAACAGTTTTGGAACTCAAATTGAATGTGTCATTCACAGCGTTGATTACATCGTACATCGTGTTCATGTATTAATGAGTGTTGCTGTGGGAGGATTTTGGAGGTGATGTATCAATGCACATGCTCTCCCGCCTCATCATGGTGCTTAATTCTTAATGAATCATCTGCTAACCGCACCTGGCCTTTTTCTGCTTCCCCCTCCACGGTGCCCTGCTTTCTGCTGTGTGCGACTTTACAGTAGCGCAGTGCCAACTGCAGTATATAAATACTTTCACTAGGGACGCAGGGTTGATGAGCTGCTGGCAGCACTGTTTGTCCTGCTGCATATGTGCCTAGGAAATGGCAGGACTCCTGCTAAGTGCTCTTGCCCAGGGCAATGTGGCTGTCCCACCTTGGACTGCCCTCTTCCATGAACTACTGATGCTGCCAGCATTCGCTTTCTGATGTGAGAAAGCTGCTTACAGTATGCTGATGTACCTGTGCTTACAGGGCCGGGCAAGATGCTTTCAGCTGTGTTAAAAGAGAAACTTAATCCTGCTATTACTTTAATTTGCCTTGAAAAACCTCTTCAGGTCTTTTTTTTTAATCATTTCTCACTTGTAGTTCATTGATGCAGAGAAATTCTGATTATGAGCTCTCAGTGGATACCACATTAGTGTTTGCAAGTAAAGGAGGTGATTTGAGTTTGACAAAAAATGACTGCATCTGCACAATCTTGTTTTACAAAGAGAACATCCTTTATATTTTTGCCAGATTTTTTTTAAACAAACAATGAAATTTCAACTTGTCAATACAGAATGTAATTCAAATGCAATTCATTATGGAACAACCTTAGTAATTGATAATGTAATTACATAATTATATGGGCTGGCCCAAATAATTCAAATAAATGAGTGTTTGTTTGTTACATTGGTTTGTTGTATTTCTATTTTTAGTATTCAAAATTTCTGTCTTTTTTAAGGCACAATTGTATAAATTTTGATAGAACCGTTAAAAATAAAATCAGACAAAAAATGATCAGACAATAACAAAAAGCTCAGTGCAGAATATGTGAAACAGGGTGGAATGACGAATCATTCAAGTTTGATGAATCATTAATATTTAAGTATAGAAATTTTTAGCACTGCTATGTGTCCAATAAACACTGCCTCTGATACAGCTCTGTCATATAACTTCTTCCTTTCTACCTTTCTTTTTGAATGAAAGCTTTATAGTGGGTTTAAAACTTGGCAGCACAGTCAGCAGATCTGTTTATTTTAACAAAATCATAATCAAGTTTTTAACACTGTGTATATCAGAGAAGAGTTTCTTCCTCACAGTGTTTGTACAATGCAGGAGCTGTTCTGCAACTATCACATCAATTAGATCATCACATTTAAATATTGTTAAAGAAGTGGGGGTGAATAGTCTGACTGCATCTCTTTGGAATTTATGCTTCTCATGTACACAAATAAAAAAATAGGCTAGGATTTTTGAGTAAGTTGCAAGTCTAGCATAACCGGTGTGAACTAAAATGCTGTTTATGAAATGGAAGTCTATCTGCTACATCAGACAGATGACCAAAATGCTTTTAGGGGAGTTTGAGAACCAGTATTTGAGTATTAATAATTATGATTATCAAAATGACAATAATGACTCTAAAATTTTGAAGTTTTTACATCTCTCTGTCATCTCTTTTTTACTCTGGCTTAGGAAGAGCAAACATCCCCTTATAATGCCTTTCAGTTTTTCTGCACCATTTCATTGTTACTGTATCGTTTGACAATTCAATGTCAGACCTCCAGTAAAGAAGCATATTGTTTATTTTTGATCATCTGTTTCAAATCCAGGTGTATGCATGTGTGGGAGGAATAGAGAGAGAGAGAGAGAGAGAGAGGGAGAGAGAGAGCTTGTTCTTATGGAACAGAGAGCCAGTAATGGGTATGCTGAGCAGTTCTATTGAAATGACCTTACTCAGCCATGTCCCATGCTGGGTCCGACCGGACTGAGCCGCTGATGGCTTTTTCTCCCTCAGCTCAGAACAGAGCATTACAATCTCATTTGGGGCTCATGTGGGCCTTTCAGGAGAGATACAGTAGTACAAATTGAATACCCGCAGTTTTATAAGGAATGAAAAAAAAAATGTAATAGCAGGACAAAATGATTTGTATTGTGCACACTCATACTCACATCCATTCCAGTATAAAATAAAATTCAATCAGCTGGTAAATTCAGCTGATTTTTACACATATATACTAGCTCTGATATTTCCCTCCTGATCTAATCTTCTATCACCCTTTACTTGTTTTCTAGGTTCAAAGGGCACGTTTTCCTTCGTGTCAGTATTGAATGATTCAGACATTTTGTGAAGCCAGTCAGTAAGGGAATGCATAATTCCAGTGACGGCAGTAGTGTTATCTTCTTGTTCTTAGATTTGCTCAAGTGAGGTTTCATGTATCGTTGTCACACACTCTGTGTGTATGGATCAAGTCTTTATAGAGGTTGTAAAACAATTTCACAGGTTGTTCAAAAGTCATGACAGTCAGAATTCGTTACACTGGTTCCCTCGAGTCACCACCCCATTTTTCTTGCAGCCTTTGATTTTAAAAGCTTTTATTTTCTCATACTTGTTGATTCCTACAGTGTTATGGCACACTGGGCCACCTGTGATGTAGTGCTGAGTGGAGTGCTCAGATCCAAGGATTCAGAGCGTTTTCATTTCAGATCCTCTCATATGTCAGATTGGGTTTTAGATAGGAGGGAATAATTAAATCCCTCCTTTCATGATGCCAACAGAGATATAACCTCAAAATGACAAATGTGGGCACTCTGCTGAGTCTCCAGGTATTGTGTTTTGAAAAGTCATAAATAGTCGGTACTCTGCAGTTGTGTTGGCTTTGAATATCAAACCTGAGTAAATTTAGAATTTATGCCGTTTCTAATCCTGTTTCCCCAGGATCAGCAGCTTTTTTTCTTCTCAGGTTGTTTTATTATACAAAAAGGGGGGAAGGAAAGAGAGAGAGAGAGAGAGAGAGAGAGAGAGAGACTCATAGTTCTTTGCCCTGAGGAGTACATTTGTTCCTTGCCTTTGAAAGAAAAATGATTCAGAAAAAAATCTTTGTTCTCATCTCAGTGAATAGTCCTTTTCATGAGACCAGATGATCTCATCTTAAAGGTTAGTCTTTCCATGAGGCATGGTGCTGACTTTGCTGTTCTTTGAGAGGCAGACGGGAGGAGAGGAGTCCAGCAACTCGCTCCTTTCTTCATTTCTTCAACCTCAGGGCACTTGATGCATTTGCATTTAAACATCTTAGCTGACTGCTTTTGCCCAAGGTGATTGCCAGATGTAGAGATAGTCCCACCTGAAGCAACTTTAAGTCGTAAGTAACCTTTTTCAAGGGTACTATGGCAGTATTCATCAGTTGGGTTCTGAGCCATCAGCGTCTTGAGTCATCTTGAGCCAAGCTCTCTCACCCCTCAGCTACCATCACAGCCCCCTACATCACACTTCACCTGTCACCTGCAGATGGTGCATGCAAAAAACTAAAAAACTTTAGAATTGCTGTTCATATCATTAAACATATCAACATCAAATAGGGGAATAAAAATGCATCCACACATTGTGGTGGACCAATCTAATTCAAATGATTCAACTGATTTTTTCTATTATGTTTTATTACCATAATATTCAATAGAATGTCCACTATTTAAAAAAAATCTTGATGAATAGTTTTATTGTCGATATTCCACTACTGTATTCGTCCAGTTATGTTTGTGACTCTAAAAATGACTCTGAATCATTCCAAAATAATAGAATCATGTACTGAATCATTTCCTAAAGAGTCATAATAAAATCAAATCATTGTTATTATGTCAGAGGTTTACACCCTAATGTCAGACCAATATATTGTTAAAATGGTGGCTTTGTGGTCTGCTGTATTTCATGGCTAATTGTATTCCCTGCAAATTTCATGACATCTTTATTAGCTTTTGTGGAGACAGAACAATTCTGTGAATTATTGTACACATTGTACATTATACACTGTCCTCCTATTCTACATGCTGAATTGCAAAACCTGGATGTCTTTTTTTCATGGAACATTAAGTAGACTGGAGATGCAAAACCCCTGATTGCTAAAGCCTCTCATTTCTGGTCCAATTACTTTCTGTGACATAACTACACAGCAGATCGGTATCAACATATAATGAACAAAGCTGGAATTAGGCAATCATTCTCAAGTGCGCTAAATGTGTTTAGAGGGTCTCTCTGGATTTGTTTGGTATTGCTGTAACTACTATGAATTATTCAGTGTCTACTATGAAATTAAAATTCAAGGAATGTTATGAGGAGAGTGAGAAACTGAACTGCAGAATGAACCCATGTAAACTCTCTGCTTAAATTGAAAACTTAGACTCAATTTTAACATGAGGCATCCATTTAAACCCACTCCTTAAAAGAGAAGTTAGCAGACAGAGCTCTCTCGCAGTGTGGAGTCAGGGCTGGGTGCAGAGTGAAATGGCAGCTTTCGCAGTGTGAGTATGTGGGTCTGGACTGACTGATATGTAGTTCTTGTCTTCAAGGTGCTGTTAATGCATTTGTAAGTGGATGAAACAGCAGTGGTCCTCTACCATTACTCTCTCATTTAGAAAGCTGTAGGACAGAGAGACTGACTGTGCTGCCCCTGCCAGACCGCCAAAATGTCAAAGTGACTGTGGAGAAGAAAAGCTAATGAACTGTATTTTTAAAATCTTCACTTTTTGTTTGTTTGTTTCTTTCTTTCTTGTAAAGCTGAAAAAAATAGCTCCAACTATATTATACATGTTGTGATCAGGCAAATGTAGAAACATTTTAGTGCTCTTCTTTTTTACAGCATGAAACATGACACATTACATAGATTATAGTACATACATTAACAGAACAAGTCAGGCACATACACATATTTATGAATTAGTTTCATTACAAAATGGATGGCTACATTATGAATTGAACTGTTTGAATGTTTCTAGGCTCATTTATCAACATTATAATATTTCCCAAAGGGGCCTTGCTTCCATTTATATATAGTTAATGAACTGGGACCAAACCTGATAAAATTCTGATAATCATTACATCTTGGAGCCACAGTTTGAAAAGAGACTGAATCTGTCATTCATTTTGGTAAATGTGGGTTTGACCTGACTCTTCCAGTGCCAGAGGATAATCTTGTGGCAGGCAAACCATATATTTCCGTGTACTCTCTGCAATGTCTGAGTTCAGATCTTTTTCCCAGATAAGCCTTAGATTCCCGCATTTACCGTACTGATTGTTTGCCATGATATTACAGAGCCTTGCAGCTGAATGTTCACACATGGGCAAATTAAGAAAGCATGTCAGTTCATTCTCATTTTTGCTTAGCGTAACTCCAAGACTCTGCACAGCTTTTCATCTGTAAATATTTCCAAAAGTTTCACATCTGTTAAATTAAAATGATGTTTTTCAAGTTTTTGAAAGGACTGAAATATATCTTCTCTATATGTATCACTGATTTTCTTAGTATTTCAATTGTTTTTTTTTCTTAATTCTAATTTATTATTCCAAACAGAGGAAGGCTTATTTTTATATTGGGGAATGTACAATATTTTATGCAGTTCAGTCGATTCCCCAATTTACTTCTCTTAAAAAAAAAACATATATATATATATATATATATATATTCATGGTATTTTGGAGGGACAGGGCATTGCTAACAGTTCACACTGAAGATAACAAACCAAAACAGGCTTTTGCAGATCACTGCAGAAAAAGGCACTGGGGAAAAATGTGCACAGTCTCCTGCAGGATAGAGAGCCACCTTTGATCCTAAACAATGACAGTTTCTCTTGCCAAGCAATTTGTTGAGTGGTGCATTTTGTTGGTTGGCTTTCATTACAGGAAACTGTTGGATCATCATTTTGTCAGTCATGTCTCATTTAGCCAATCACAGTGAGGAAAAATTACATAGTGAAACTGACAGTTACCAGCAACGTGATTTTGTACGATACCATGAGCTTTACTTTGTACTTTTTGTACTGTCTGTACAGTTACAAAATATGTTCCATGTGTTAATCATTATACCATTTTCAGCCTTATACTCAGTATTTCTTTGTGCTGTTTGCACTTTTTATTCTGCATTTTTCTTTGTTTGGTCTTGATGTCAATGATTAGGGTCTCCAGGACGCATCTCTCAGAAAGGCCTCTGCTTTAAATGACACTTGACTGCCAATGCCTTGTGAATGGTCTTTTCAAATTCAAACCAGTTTCCCTATCCCTTCCTGCATGTGACCAGACTACAAAATTTAAATTAAGGTTTTGTTCCACAGTCAAAGGTACAAATAATTGCAAATGGAAAATTCATAGTCTCTATGTGTGGCTTGATAGATTGCCTTGATTGCTGAAATCTTACTGTCTGAAACATGCAGACTATTGTGTTATTTGAATGCATGTGCTGGACCAGCGTATCTTACACATGCAAATGTGAACCAGGCTGAATTTTCTCAGTGTCTCCCAGTAGGTCATGCTCCACTTACACTAAGCAGGGACACAAGAGACACCAACATGAATAGAAGCAGAAATGGTTCCATTGTCAGGGCACAGCTTTGAGCATCCACAGCTCACGCAGAGTCATGCATTTTATAAATGTTTTCTTGTCTTGTTTATTAATGCTGTTATTTAGTGGATCAAAGCTTGAAGCACCTTCCTTAGAGTAGCCTATCTGATGAGATTAGAATAAACTGTCAGCAATGGCCTTATCAGGGCTGTATACATACTCATATATGGTTTGTAGGTTATGTGTCCTTCAAGATAAGTGAATGTGTGTGATTGTGAGAGCGTGAAGTAAAGTTCCTGCCATGCAGCCAATTTTATGCATGTGTATGTCCATGTGCCCTTGCAGAATGCATACATGTGTGATAAGATGTGATAAAAATGATTTCATCTCAAGGACAAAGCACACTGTGAATGATGCTATCGCTGGTCCTTGGTAAAGTGTTTCAGTCAGGCTGGTGTCCAACCTCTGGCATACTAGAATTAGCATTAGCATTAACGCAGGCCCTGGAGAGCCAGAGCAGCATCTGGACAGTCATGCTCCATTAACTGGAGCATCCTGCGATACAGTGGCTAAGCTAGTGCTGCTCTGGCACGCCTGCCGGGGTGATGTTCACTGCTATGAATCCTGAGACCCTCGGGACCTCCTGCCATGAAGAACAGCTCCTCCAACCCCCCACTACTTCTCCGGTCACAATGGGCTTGTCTGGGCTTGGTGTTAGTGCAAACAGGACCATATAGCAGAAGTGCACTTAACATTTCCTATTGAATCTTGAAAAGTGTCTCATGCCTTTGGTTCTGTGTTTGTACACTGAGATTGTCTCCTTTCAAAATTAGATTTGTATTGTCTCTCTTCCTCTGTGTGCTTGACCTTCTCCTTTACACCTCCTCACTTATTTCACTGAAGAATCACCTGTAACTAAAGTTTCATTATTGTGCAAAATATACCCCGCTTCTTAAAAGTTGATTTTTGAGCACACAGGGTTTTGTCATAGTGTGCTGGCTGACTTGAAATCAAGTAAGGACGTCCATTGCTCTCATCAAAGCTGCATTGCACCTCGTACTTCACGTCTCCGCCAAGCATAAGGGGATGTATGCTGACTGAATGCTTTTTTTACACATTAGGTGCTAAAATGAGCAAGTGGAGCTGTGTTTGCTTTGGCAACGCATTATAAATTAGAGAATGCGTGAGAGGCGCTAAGCATTTAGTGTTTATTAAGCAAGGATGAGCATTGAGAGGGAACGTATGTTTTGGCCTTACTCAATGCTAAAAAAAAAAGCCATAATTTTCTTTGTGTTCTAATATTTTTAACACAAATTTGCTCTCCATGTACAGGGGTCAGAATATAAAATATTCTTAATGAGATTATTATAATGCACTGTAAAAAATTTGCTCAACTTAAAATTATAAGTGAACTTATAACAGAGCTTTACTGAACTCAGCTTGAGAACACATAACTCAAACTTATTGGCCTAGTCAAAAGTTCCTTTAATAATAGAACTTGTTTGTAGCTCATTTTCCCCATTAGCTGGGCATCCCCCCAGGCATTTTCTCCTCTTGTGCTCCCAGTTATGGATGACTGTGGCATCACAGGGGTCCCAACTCATAATCTCCTGATGTTGGGTCAATGCTTTAACATTTACCATAAACAACAAAGCACCAGACTGAGAAAACCAAGACAAACTCAGACTGAGCTTTTAAGATTCAAAGTAGATGTACCAAGATAAGTAAGACTATAAACTTAAGAAATTTGAATAAAAATAAAATATGAAATATATTGGTTGCTATTTAGCTTCACACAAGAGCCTTTTATCACAATGATAGGAAAGCAGAGAGCGCATGCTGCGGGAATCCAGCCAGCTCTCATCAACTGTATGCTTATCGCGATTAGCTCTAATAATCTTTCTTTATGTGTCGTCCTTGGAATGCACAGACATGCTCATCTATCTTCCTCAAGCACAAAGTATGTGATAAAAGCACAATTAAAGCACAGTCTTTTACATGTGCATTGCATAGAAAATACTCCTGAGTCTTTGATTAGTCTTTTCACTTGTCTCCCTCTCTTCTTTTTCCCTTTTTCTTACCCTCCTGTTCCTGCTCTCCATCTCACCACTGAAGGAAGTGGAGGTAGGTGACTATTTCTTATTTTGTTCTTTTTTAATTGTGTCTTTTTGTGTTTTTTTGGTGGGAGGGAAATAACTCCACATAAAGCAGGCTAGCTATAGACCTAGAAAAGAGGTGTCCAGTCTTATCCACAAAGGGCCAGTGTGGCTGCAGGCTTTCTTCCTAGAAAGGAGGAGCACACCTGACCAGTTCTTTGAGACTGACCAGCAATTAAGCAAGTATAATCAGGTGTGCTATAGCTTGTTTGTGAAAACCTGCAGCCACATTGGCTCTTTGCAGATAAAATTGGACACCTGGCCAAAAGAAATGTGGCTGTTGACTGAATTAGGCTGATGCTATCAAATAATGCACATTGTTTCTGAGTAAAGCAGATGTGCAGCACACTGACATATATATCTTTTATATGTCATATTCATCTTATCTTTTAGTCACTGAGGGTGTTGTGCAGATTGAGCGAGTTTGCACTGGTTTCCGTCAAGTTGTGATCTTTGTTCCCATGGTGAAAGATATATAATAATAATGATTTTATGTTCATAATATAATAATGAATTTTAAAGAATCATTAATTATGCGTGCATCAATTGGACCTGGCTGTGATGTATTTAACTGTACACAAACAATCCTTGTCATACACAGTATGTGTTTTTTTCCATAGGATGACTATGTCCGAACTGTGGAAGATCCCCAGGGTTCTGAGGAAAGTGAGTACATCAGAACCATATGATGTATTCCACTGCTTTCACCATATCTCAGCTTCATAGGAGCAGGGCAGTGCTTCACAGGTTTTGTTAATACCAGTTTATGTCAAAGCACTCTTTCCTGAATTGTGTAGTTCTTACCACTCACATTTTCTGGGCTCTTCAAATCATCTGACAATGATATGAGATAAGTCAGTCATCATGATTCCAACCTTGAAGTTAACAGAATTATTTATCTCTTGCTTTTCAAAGTGTTCTTTTGTAAGTTGCTAATAGTCACTCTGCTCTAATGCACTCTATGTCTTTCTGTGTAAGCAAATACAGTGCAACTTCACACACTGTGTTGAAGTAACTATTTTAATGTTGGCAGTGGACGTAGGAGTTGTGTTCCACCCTTTAAGGATGAAGTAAAGACGTGGCTGTTTCTGCTGTTTTATCTGCTCTTTGTTAATCATGTGATGTCCCAATCATGTGATGTCCCTTGGATGCACATCCAACATAAAACTGAACCTTACTTTCTTGAAGACTATTAAAACCTGATAATGGTTTAGTGAATCACAGATACTGCGGGGTAAACTACAACACAATCTGCATGTGCAGAGCCCATTCTGCTTATTTCTCCTCACTTGTATTTAGTTCTCCTTCAGTGGTGTAGCAGACTGGGAATCTTGGACTGAGGGCTTGAAACCGGAATATTAAAGCCAGGCCTAGGTAGTTCTCAGATAGGTCAGATAAATAATTTTAAGCCATGCTTTATTATGTTTCTATCTTGTTTGTTTGCTAAATCTTAGCACTCAATTCTGGATTTAAAATGTGTTTGCTTCGAAGTTCAGGTTTTAGGTGAGTGAGTAAAACTGGCTAATCTACATAATAGAGGAGCCTAGAATACCAGAATGTATTGCAGTGCTCTGTTTTAGCACTGTAGGCATGGAGAAAAAAACTGTAAATACTTAGTCTTGCTATTACTCATTTGACTAGTATTAACCAAATATTGCTCATGAAATCATAAACATGATTATAAGCGCACATGCTTGCACAGTCATCAATAGAAGAGTCATTGTTCGCATTGTGTTCTGACATATTTTCCACCCTATTAGGATGTTTGCCTGGGAGCTTAAATGCTTGTAATCTAGAGTGGTACCATAAGGAGCATAAACTGAGGTAATGCTAACTAGATCCTGTAGATAATTAGTATATAATCTGCATTCTGTGGTCACCAACGCACTCACTTTCTCAGAGCACATGTAGGCTTCTCCTTTTGGCTTTTAACCCTTGTCTCTGTCAGTTCTCAGATCAGTGAGAATAACTGATGCGTCTGTGAGACAAGAGCATCCTCATCTCAGCTGTACAGCATTAATCAACACCCCAAAGGATCTGCTTCTGCAGTGCATGTGTCACCTCCCTCTCCAGCTGAGTTAAAAGACAGAGAGAAATCAGAGAGTAATCAGTCAGAGCTGGATGACCTGTTAAACTTGCATATTACAAAATGTCCTTTAAGGACAGCTCACCATTATATGGAAAGGATGTAGGCTTTAGTTCTTTGATAAAAGACAAAATACTGTTTAAATCTAAGGCACATGGAGAAGGCATAGCTTTGTCTGCAGGTGGTTGCAGAAATACGTCATTGCTGAGGTAAAATCACAAAGCCATGTTTCTTCAAACTGTTAAAACATAAATGACAAACAGTATTTTTAAAATCATTCATCATTTCTGATGTTTGGTTTATCCTCTGGTATGCAATTCCAGCATTAGTCATGTCCACCTTGTGTAACTGTCTTAGTCAAAATCTTAAATCTTAAAAGCTTTGTCACAGGAAATCAGCATGTAATGTAGTCCAATTCTCTTTAAAATGGCCCTAATGATTTAGTGAGGGACCACCAATTATGCACTATAATCCAAAATCCCATTACATGTGGCACTAATTATAGCTAGGCTTAATATTTTTTCTGTCTGATAATAGCTAAATTTCAGTGTTTTTTTCCTTTAAGAATAGAAGAAATTGGATTTATTTCGGTCTGTAGCTTTTTGCAGGCTGAGCTTTGCATAATTTGTTGCGATAGCAGACTGATCGCTTAAGGTCAAAGTGAGAAGTTCAGTGTGGATTGAATCATAAAGCTATCATAATTCATCCTTCCAACTTTGAATGTGCTGTATCTATCTATCTATCTATCTATCTATCTATCTATCTATCTATCTATCTATCTATCTATCTATCTATCTATCTATCTATCTATCTATAGTACTGTGCATAAGTCAGAGACCACCCTTTCATTTGTTCAATTTACAGTCAGAACAGCCATGAAGTATAAGTTATTCATTTTTCAGCCTCAGGAAAAAAGCAAAAAACATAAATTTAACATAAATAGAAACCTCAATGACTAAAAATAAGAATTTTCAGTATTTCGTGTGTCTACCCTTTGCCTTTATTACAGCTTTTATATGTTTCAAGAGACCTGCTTTCAGCGTTTCAAAGAAATATGCAGGGATATTCTTCCACATCTTTAACTGCCACGTTTAAGGTCACTGATCTCTTCAGTGTGATTCATTCAACTACAGTTGTTTGTCTTTGGTGATTCCAGTAGGCAGAGTTCTCTTGGCAGATTTGTGCGTCAGACTGCCCTGATTAATCACTTACAGAGAACTGCTCCAGAGTCTGGTGGCACCGTACTTTTAACCACCCTAGCCAACACTTAGCATTGTATATAGTGATCCTTGGTTTGTGTGCAGGTGCTCAGCCATGGATACCCATTTTGTGAACAGTTCTTGTGCTGATGTTGCTTCCAAGGCTGTTTGGAGTTTTGAAGTGAGTGATGCAACAGAGGATGGGCAATTTTTACGTGTGCATATCTCTGGCTCTGCTGAGAGTTTGTGAGAGCTGTTGTTGCTCATAGAAGTTTTTGTTTCTCAGTAATAACACTTACAGCTGGCTGAGGCAGATCTAGCAGAGCAGAAATTTCACAAAATGACTTATGGCATCCCATGACAGTGTTACATATAATGTCACTGACCTCTTTATTTTGATCCATTCTACCGCTGATGTTTGTCTGTTTGTCATACTTTTTTCCATACAGTATTTGTAATCTCCTCAGAAATGTCTCCTAACAGAAGCTTTTGAAATAGAGCAGTTCAGTGTGGATTGAATCATAAGTCATTATAAGTGATCATTCCCTGCTTGAATGTGCTGTATCTGTATCTATCATACTGTGCATGAGTGAGAAAGCATGCTTCACTTTATACACCTCTTAGCAATTAGTATTGCCAAAACACCTAAGTTTAATAATTAGGAGATGTTCTCACATACTTATGGCCATATAATATACATAATCACTTCAGAAATATCTCTTTTCACCATTTTACATATACATGATAAAGGAATTTGCAAATTAGCTAAGATGTGTTTGGTTTGTCTGTCTGTCTATCTAGTTAGAAAGGAATATTCGATAAAGAGTACTGATTCTCAGTACAGATTACTCTGTCTGTCTGTCTCTCTATTCACCTATCCATCCATTCATCTATCTGTATGTGTCTGTCTGTCTGTCTATCTAGTTAAAGAATGTGCTAATTCTTCGCTTACTCTGTCTGTCTGTTTCCCTTCCTGTCTATTTTTCTGTCTTTTAATCCATTCATCTATCTGTACGTGTATCTATCCAGTTAAAGAGCGCCGTTGGGTAAAGAGTGCTGATTCTTCATTGTAACTGACCCCCAGCAGTTAATTTGAGTCCCTTTGATTTCAGTGTCATGTAACCACTGTGTTTAAAATCTGTGTCTCTAGTGTGTTTGTAGTCCATGTTTTTCTGACATTTGTACCCTTGGATCTGAAGTTCTAATTGGCTCTTGCAGCCATACTGGTCCTTTGAGGACCAGAGAGCAGCAGGATGAAAGCAGCAGAGAGAGGAGATAAACCAGCTAAAACAACAAAAACAAGCAGATTAGGATGAACGGCTAAGCTAATTCCCTGTTCTGAAGTAGAGCAGCTTTGGCTCTTTTAAATGGTTGTTGTGAGACGATAGAGGAGTGGAGCGTTTGGAGAGAGACTTCCATTAATGAATGAGCATGTCACTATGCTGCAGAAATTCCATCATGCACTCACGTTTCTATGGAAACATCTTCAGAATAGCTTCAAGCTGTGAGAAAAAAAGGAAAAAAAAAAACAGTGGGAAATATGTGACCAATTTCCCCTCATTTGGTCAGTAATACACTCACACAGCCTGCAGCCAGAGATGCAGAGATACCACAGCCACTATTCATCTCACTGAGCATTACACCTATTTATCTTTGCTCTGTCTCACGATTACCATAAAGATGGAGATTGCATGGGAAGGGATATCCTTTCATCTTCACATGTGTTTGAGCCTGAGGCATCTGGATGTGGCATTGGATTATGAGTGAGTCTTATGGTGAGCCTGTTAAAAGGAGAATGAAGTATTGGGGCAGAACATGAGAAATAAGACTTCACCACCAGTCCCTGCTGTGTTGGTGCAGCCTGATCTATCACAGACCATAGTGGTAGAAATATCACAGAAAGAAAGACAAACTCTTCATTGTAGAAGTCCTTTGGTGATACAGAACCATTCTCTCAAAAATATAGCCTAGGGAAATGTATGCTCGTCTTTGTGTGCCTCTCTTGTCCACTACAGTCAACAAGCTTTTGCACACATATGTCCTGTTCCTGAGAGAAATGGACAATATTGCAACCCCCACTCCCTACATGCACTGATCCAAGTCTGTGGAGCCGGATCAGAAACAGAATCTGAAATTTTGTGTTCTCTTTTCAAAGCCTTGAGTTGAGTTTCTGCATTAAGAAAGAGATAACAGCTGTGTCTTCACGGGAATATCAATTTGATTAATATTTTTGTTGTGCACTCATGGCATTGTTATACTAGAAGCTCTGCAGTTTCAAAGCTAACTTCAAAGTCTACATAAATACAGAAATCGGAGCGCATTTTATTGCTTAACATGATTTATTTTGGGTTGAAAGAGAATAAGAAATAATTGTGGACAGGACTTGCTTTTGTCCTCTAGGATTTGATTGAATTGTGAAACACGAGCATTCCAAAGCAATCATGTCAGAGTCAGATCCGGAAGCAAGTCTGTGGTCAATTGCCTTCAGCAGTCGCATAGGAGGGAGGTGGAAGAAGGGGGCAATTCAGAAGGAGGAGGAGGGAAAACATGCTGTGAAATTATTAGCTAACATTATTTTTCACTGTAGTGGTCAGTAATGTAATTGAATATCAGAAGGTGTTTAGAGGTGGGCAATGTCACTACAGTTCAATCAAATATTATAGAGACACAAGAGTTTTGTCTTTTAATTGACATGATATATCATGATAAGATAACCAAGGACATTAACTAACCTTTTAAAGGCTTTTAAAAAGGTGCCAGTTGGTCTCATTGACTTCTATTCTATTGCTTCTATTCCATCTTTCCATATTACAAAGAAATCTGATGATGCTGGAGCCTATCCCAGCGGTCATCAGGCAGAAGGCAGGATACACCCTGGACAGGTCGCCAGTCCATCGCAGGGCAGACAGACAGACACAGACAGCCTCACACACACACTCACACCCAGGGGCAATTTAGCCCTTCATCAAATTAATGTTTATCAAATGGATTTATGTAGTTTGAAATGTAAGGCTGAATGACAAGCATCTGACACATTTGAGATTAGACACATTAGTGGCACCATTATTTAACCCTTTCACAGTACATCCAATAGTAAAGGATAGCTTGTGCATCTTTTATATGAAGAAATAAAACAGTGGCGCATAGAAACCTCTGATTCTCCTGGTGATCTATTTTACTGTGGCCGTTGTGGACATATAGGAGCTGTAACTCCTCTAGCAGCAGATTAAAATGAGTTAAAGGGGCCATTGTTCAAGTCTTTGAATATTTTGCGAGTGAGACACTTGGTTGAAACAGCTGAAACAGCCGAAGGCCTTTCCCTTTCTGTCAGATATATCTAATTCATCTGCTTTTGATTAGCATCCTTGCTAATTATAGTCCTGCAACAACAATCTTCCAAAGATATACAGAGTTCTCTGCAGTCCTCAGAACCCCATTTTCTAGCTTTAGTACTGTAGCTGTAGTACTGTTGTACATCATTATTTGCAGAAAGCAGACACTAGAGGATGAATAGGACTACATTTTCATGACTTGATGACAAGGGTTTGCACTCAATCCAATGGAAGTCAACTTTAGTCATATCACCTCTTTGTAAAATGTCTCCTGATGTTCTCATATGCTAAAGAATAGGATGAGCAGTAGTTGTTAGTGGCCAAGAAGTTAGCCCCTGTACAGTATGATGGATTTATCTCACAGTGACCAGACAACCCTACTGTTACTGCAAGGTACAAGGGAGAGATTACCCTCTTGGGAAAATATTGTTTTCCTAGGCATAAACTCTGACATATTCACAGGACCGTTACAATTCCTTTAAAATACATGCTTCCTGAGAGGTTTGTGGTTTGAACATGTAGTAGTTTGGAGAACCTTTAATTGGTATAGAATCTTTACGTTATGTGAAGGTGCTTAAAATTTCTAAAACATTCTTCCACTGAAAGGTTCTTTAGGGAATCAAAAGTATTTAATCTGTGGCATTATTTCAAACAATCCTCTTTGGCTGCTTTAATTTTCAGAGTGTAGTTTCAAATGAAACTGTATATGTACTATATATGTATAATTATATGTGAAACTATACATACTATATATGTACTTTCAAATGAAACTGTGATATCTGTATTTGGTGTGAAAACAGTTGGTTATACATTGCATGTCTGGGGACTCACTCAGCCACTAATTATGTCCAGTCATGATTTTTAAACAGTGATTCTGCAGCTGTCTGTCTCACAAAATAGTGTCCTCTGAGCTTTTTACAGCGATATAGAAAACCACACAGAGTGCATGGTATAGCACTGTTTTACTGTTAGTGCTATATGCACTAGCAAATGCACTGTGACATTGTGATATTGCAATGTAAAAATGTGACACTGTGAAGATGTGATGGAGAACGGAGATCATGGAGAATGGATTCGCCATCTGCATTGTTTGAACGCCAAAGTTTGCAACCAACCAACACCAGTCAAAAACCCACTGCAGCACATTTTGTCATGCACCACACTCCTCCCAGCTCTAGTCTTGTTTGTACGTTGTGCTGCACGTCCCTACGCTGCTTAACAAATTCTGACATTTAGCCATTGATCTAGAGGCTAATAAATACATCTGTGGTGCCAGTCATTAAGATGGTAGTCAAAAGTTTTTGTTTGTTAAAGAAATAAATCAGTTAATGGATTTCAAACAGTCTACCCCCCCAAGTATCCACCCCATCCACTCCAGTCTTGTAAACTCTACTTTCACCTTCAGGGTCCATCATTCTGAAGGGCATGTGGCACAGCAGTAAGCGACGAGTACATTTTTAACAGATGCAGTGATGGTTCCATTTTACATTTTGCCACAGTGTCCCTTAATGGACTTTACTGTGATACCCAGTGTGACCACTGTTCCTTAAAGCTAGTAGTTTATACAAATTTGCAATATAGCCTTGTGGAGTTGCGGTTGTAGCAAATGACCAAATACAAATACAGAGCAGATTATAACTGTCCCTTGGTGAATGCAGAATGAAAATGCATATGTAACCAAGATAGGCTATTCAGTCTTTATTTCAGACTTCATTCAGTAGTGTCTTTGTACATCAGTCATGTCCATTTGAAATGTTCTGGATTTCAGTTGTTGCATTTAGATTCTTGACTACAGTCTGCATTTGCATTTAGAAATTGCTTTTTTTTTCCTCCAGTTGAACGAGATTGGAAGCAGTAACTCCCTGGGCACCAGTTAGAAGCTTTAACCATTTGAGCTAGCTGTCAGAGTGAATAATAAGTGCTGTGTGCGCTGGTCTATGGAGTCACATGCTCCAGCAGTGCGATTTGGATGAGGACTATTAAACCCGCAGAGTGACAGCAATGAGAGAGTGATATGGGAATTGACATGCAGATAAAAAGCCCAAAACAAAACAACCCACCAGTGATTTATCACAGATGCCATCAGCGTTAGACTACCAGATGAACGTGGTTGCTGCATTTTATCGAATTCAAGCCTAAACATCAACTTTTATCTCCTTTCACCCAGTGAGCTTTTGAGATATTTCTGTGAAGGAGATTGTGTGAGTGGTTGGTGAAAGCGGAGTGAAAGTGGGCGCCTTTCTGCTGAGGAGAACACTATGTCTCAGTGAAAGAGATTGTTTTTGTTTTGATGAGGAAGGGCAAGACAGAGATAAAGCTCCTTACTGCGTGAAGCCTTTTTATGAGGGCTCATGAAGGCAATCCTCATGTCTTTATTTAATCAAAATGTGAGCTGGGCTTCAGGATGTTTGTTTATCTAGTTGTTTATCTGGTTTGCTATCAGACATTTGGAGCAGATGGCGTTTTTCTCTAACGAAGCTTCGCTTCCAGCATGTTCCCTCTCACAGTTCCTGAGTTGTTTTTTTTGACTCAGCTTGCCTTGAATTATTCATATTCAGTCTAAGCTGAGATAAATAAAGACAAGATTTAAGATCCCTGCGTTTCATAGATAAAAATAAAGCTTCTCACAGGAACCATAAACCTGATGTATGCCTCTTATTTAGTGCATCATATCCCTATAACTTTTTATTAGTACCCATCCACATCCAATGTTTCTTTTCAGTATTGTCATGAATATTGTTCTGCTCAGCAACTGCCGGCATTGGGAAGCAGCAGACTGTAGCACATTTGGTAGTATCGAGAGGGATAAAAAGAAATGGAAACAAAGTAAGCCTGTGCTAACATCTGAACTGTGGTGTGAGGAAAACGCTGTGTAAAGGGTGAGTTGATAATACTTAAATTATACCTCTGCTGCCTGGCAGGTGTGGACACGACCAAGGACCCGTGTCAGAAGGTGAAATGCAGCCGACACAAAGTGTGTGTGGCCCAGGGCTATCAGCGAGCCATGTGCATCAATCGCAAGAAACTGGAGCACAGGCAAGTCACAGAACACTGCATACTGGATTACTGATAATACAAAATGAATGATTAACTCTCTGGTGTCCATGAGCTCACGTGTGCGTCAAATTCAAAGTTTAGTTTCTAGATATGTTTTTCTATATTGGTGATAATACAGTGCAGAAATACGGTTCAAACTTTTCCTGAATCTGTTGAGCTCATCCTTTTGATTTCATCTTATAGCAAGATTGTACATGACTCACATCTGGAGTTATGAGGCTATGATGAGGGGTTGAGATACACGTCATCTGCCTCTCCCCAACCCACCAATTCCATATAGTCTCACACAAAATGTCAGGCTGTTTGAAACTGACCGATGGACACTCAGGAAATCACTGAGGAATTACTCATCACATCTGAAACCCTTCGTTCTTCATTCAGTCTAATTCAGAGATGTGTGTGAAATGGCATGCAAAGGGTTTACAGCTGCTGAAGGTGCTGATCGTACATGACTAAGGTGTTTCCTGCCTTCTGCCCAATGACTGCTGGGATAGGCTTCAACTTCCTACTGCAACCCAGAAGGATTAGCAGTTTAGAATGTGTGTGTGTGTGGATTTGTTCAATTTTATCACCAGCATACTTGATTTAATTGAATGAATGATTTGACAAACAGAATTATGGGAAAGTATTAGATCATAACTACAAAAAATACGAGCTGCGGCAAGTAGAGGTCTAGAAATTCTTAAGCAAAAAAAACCCCATAAAAGCACAACTTTTTTATCTTTTACTTGTATCCCTCTCAAAAGCAAAAGAACAAAGCATGCTGTTAGATATTTAGTTAACTCAAAATTTCAAAGCAGCCCAGTAACTAGTATTTTTTGCCAATATATATTTTTTACAGTATGGCTTTTAAATGCAATTTTCTCAGATTCTAAAGCCTTTGTGCTGTGTGGAAAAGCACCAATTTAGGCATTTCTTTATAAATCATGCCCGTATTTACTGTTCATACATGAAAGTTTACTCTGTGTGTGTGTGTGTGTGTGTGTGTGTTTAGCTGTGCTTTGAGGTTGCCCTGCACTCTCCCTTTATCTGCTGTAGTGAGGAACAGCCCTAAAGAGCTACAGCATAATCGGCAAAACTAATGGGCCAAAACATCATTGCCTGCAGAGTCTATATCTGCAGCAATGGGCATTTATTTTTCCTCTGTGACTGTGTCTGTGTGTGTGTGTGTGTGTGTCTGTGTGTGATATTGTTCTCTCTCAGCACCATTAACTGCAGACTCAACTCAGTGAATGGGCGAGTTGTGGCTGTGCTGACAAAGACTGATACACTCTGATCAAACAATCAAAGCTTCAGCCATCCACAACACAAAGCAGAAAGAACATGGCAGAATTTACTAATGGATTATGGGTCATTTTTGTGGCTACATGCTGTTGAACAAGGAATTAAATGCTGTTTAACATCAGCTGCTCCTTGCCTTCAGTTCTCACTGGCTATCAGTATTGATAAAATAATGGAATAAAAAGTACAGTTTGTCTACATTGTTTCACAGATTCTCTCTGATATACCAAATTATACTATGGTGAGAGGATAATGCTAATGAGTATTTTGAGTTTAAATTAGGAGTACATTGTTAGAAATAAAGGTACCATGCAGGTACGTGATTCGTTCATCAAGGTACAAACAGTGTAAACGTTCCCTCAGAGGTACAACAGTGGTTTTAAGGTCCAATTGTACCTGGAAAAGTAGATATTTGTATCTTTTTATAAACTCATTTTTTTTAGAACAGAACCATTTAATAAAAAGCCTGGCAATGAGACGGGGTGTGTGGAGTCAATACATCTTAGAAAATATAATTTCAGTGGATTATGGGACAGATCTGTTCCATGACTAAAGGTACTGAGATGTTCCCCTGAGGCTACCACCACAGTGTCAAGAGGAGTACTGCCTCAGTGACAGTATCGTACCTTTTTTTCTGAGAGTGTACAACTCTCAAATACATCTCCAATACATGCAAGATTCCCCTTAAATGGCCAGAGCCCACCAGCAGGCTCAAAGTTTTATTACAGACTTCTATAACTTTAGAATAGCTCAACCATTTTGCACTTAAAGTTGAATTCATCGTCTGAAATCTTAAGTCACTTTTATTTGCATAACTGTTCGATCCATTCACCAGTTGAAATTGTCGCTAAACTGATCACAAGAAATTGTGGAATTAAAAATGAATTTTCTAAAGCCTTCAGTTATTAAAATAAAAATGACTTCATTATTTTTTTTTCTTCTGGAATCTAACATGTTTAAACATTTCTTGTTTTCTCATTTTCTTCGACATTTATATGATTCTGAGTGGGTCATGTCAGCCTAGGCAACATCAGATACATCATTGGCTAAAGGTTTCTGCATTAAACATTATTATGCTTATGCCTTCCAAGAACAACTGGCAAGTTTGTGATTTTCTGACTGATATATTTTGTGAGTTTTAAGTGTTAATGCTCAGCTGGGACAACTGGACAGCGTTAATCTGGAGCCTTACTATTTCATTATTGAAATGCTACATCAGTATGGCATTAATTTTTACTACACTGTAGTGGGCTGATATTAACCACTTACACTTTTCTTTTACCACCAGGAAAAGAAAACATTCTGGAATTTTCCTGCTTTTGTTTCATTTGTGCATCATGCTGTTGTGACATCTCCACTTTGCATATTTTTGTATGTCTTTTATTCTTTTTCTATCTCCTTTTGCCACTGCTGTCATTCAAAGTTCTGTCTGTGCCACAAACAATTTTGTGCTAAGATACAGTGAACAACATTATGTATGTGGTCATTGGCCTGTATCTAGCAGACTGAGTAAGAATGATGATCTGCGATCAGTGTATGCCTTTTACATAGCAGTGAATAGGATTACCTGGACTGATGAGACCTGATTTAGGTCAGTATTCTTATGCTTGATAAATATGAGCCATTAAATACTAACGCTGCTCTTGTATTTGGGTGTATTGTAGGGTCAGACAGCCTGGACTGAAGCCTCATGTAAGCTGTAAACAATGCCATATGTCTACATCAAACCCTGTGTGTGGATCTGATGGACATAACTATGCTTCACAGGTATACACACATAAATAACCCCCTTAACGCACAAACACAGGGGCACACACAAACCTGCACAGACACACTACTGATTCCTTCATCACTCTCAACTTGAAACCAAATAAAATATTTATAGGGGTGACCGCAGTTGCAAGAGGCAGTGAGCGAGAGATAGAGAGAGGAGGAGAGGGAAAAAGGAGTGAAGAATTGGAGGGACAGAGTGAGGAATGGCAAGAGGAAGGGGGTGCACAGCAAGCAGTCATTTTCTCTGTGCCTTTTGTGCACAAGGTCAAAATTAAAAACGATACATAAATCAATAAAGCCGGCAGCAGGCGAGTGATACGCCACTCAAATCAGCGAAGGCCATTAATCAAACTACTGCATTCAGCTACAGCCACATTCTCCCTTGCTCTCTCTCTCTCACACACACAAAGGCAAGTACATTCCAGCACACTCCATCTCTTTCTGATATATAAACATGCTCTGTCCTATACCTGCAGTCATGCACTGCAACAAATGATATCTTGGCAAGTGAAATTGTTTTAAATCTAGGCGAGATACATAAGAGATACATACGTAATAGATTATGAGATTGTTCTAAGAATATTTACCTTATTTTTAGACATTTTTATCTCAGTTAGTTTTATGCCATTTTATCCAGTGAAATTGTCTAATTCTTTGGCGTTGGCTGTTCTGCTGATGAATGGAAATTGACTCAGATATTTTTATTTTATATATTCAAATAAAATATTTTCTCTGTTATTGTCATCAGATTAACTTAGCTTTCTGTATGTGAAGTGTTGTGTGTTCACCTGCTAGAGCAGTGAGCTGTAAGACGGGAATGGTGGGAACCTTCCAATTTACACCTCTTCACAATAACGACCCTGCTGAGATAAAACGAACAGCTCTACTGCAGCTTTATTAATATCAAAAATCATGTACTACTTCTACAATAAAAATAGCATTTAAACACAATAAAAAGCATTTTTATAAATGCAGCCTGGCTTGGTCATTGAAATATATGACATCCAGAAAAATTGCATAGTTTGCCTGCAAAAAATAGCATTTTATGGCAGCTGTGAGAATGGATTAGACATTCATTTTTGAAACTAGCAAAATTGTTTGCCAGTAGAATAAGATTTCAATTTCTCTGAGTAAAATTACTTAATACAAGTATAAAACATAAAGAGTAATAAGTTTAATTATCATTCTAATCTTACTATATAATTCTTCATGACAATGTAATGAAGAACTACACTGATGTTTTTCTTCTCTCTTCTTTTTTCCTCCTCTCTTTCTCTGCAGTGTAAACTGGAGCAGCAGGCATGTTTGAGTGGTAAGGAGTTGAGTGTGAAGTGTGCAGGACCGTGTCCTTGTGTTAGTGAGGCTGTACCGAAACCGGAGACAGATACAATGTCTGCTCCCAAACCAGGTGAGCCTCCCTACACATACACTGTTACACTACAGCTGCACTGTACATGCACTGTGCTTTCAGCTGAGTTTGACCCATCCTGACTGATAGTGCTAACAAAAAAAAGCTGTTCCTGTTCCAAAATTGTACATTTGAGTGTTCAATGTGAATAGTGCTGTAGTTGGACCACATTTCAAGCTCTATTACAGACACTAGGACTATGGAGTGCTATAGAGTTATGTGTAAGTATTATGTATATATCTAATACATGTAAAAAGTTGGATTCCCCTGACCAAGATACATATTTTGTAGATTTTTTTTAACTGAAAAAGCAAACACAAAGTTTTTCAGACCCATGCCATACGTCTATATGTTTTAACAAAACATGCATAGGCTTGAAAATAAGTTCTACGTTTGGGCCTCTAGAGCAAAATTAATGTTATACTGATGATGATATGATGACAGTAGTAGATTATTCACTTTCATCTTTGGAGTACATTTCACCAAATTCTCTTTCAGTACTCTTTCAACATCCTCACAATCATCAGATTTACCTACAACCAATGCTCAAAATATTGCTCTGCATGTTGTGGAAATGTGCAGAGACACATTTCCACCAGAGGGGTATCCAAATCTTTAGATCGTACATAGCGTAGCTTTAACTGGGAGAAGTCAATGCAAGATATGGAAGACCAAAAAAACTCTTACAACAACTCGTAGACTCATATGCTGCCAGAAAGCAACACTCGGACTGAAAATTACCTGCAGGAAGGTTTAGCTTGAGTGATGGTGCACAATTCTACTATGCATCACTGCTTGTACAAACATGATCATCAGAAGACAACAGTCATCAGAAGGAAATTCTACTTATAACCTCATCAAAAAAGTAAATGTCTAAAGGATGCAAAACAACTTTTAGATAATGCCAGAGGCATTCTGAAAATGAGTGCTTTGGATTTCCTAGGTAAAATTGAGCACCTTGCCAACTGTTAAACATGAGGGTGGATATATTGTGCTTTGGCATTGTGTTGCATCCAGTGGAACAGGAAACATTACTCTGCTAGATGAAAGAATAGATTCCACTAATCATCAGCAAATTCTGGAAGCACAGTCATTCAAGAAAGTCAAACTGAAAAAGATGCTGGCTTCTACAACAAGACAATGATCCAAAACATACCTGAAAATCCACCATGAATTACTATTTTTTTCTGTTTGTTAAAGTTACAAGAATATAAAGTAACAATGCATTGAAATGTGAAGAAAAGCATTTTTTAAAGTCATTTGATGCAGAAGTTCTGTTTACTTGTTTTGTATTAAAAAATCCAAAGAATATGAAATTTGGGGGCTTGCTTTACAACTGTGTGTTGTGTTTGGACAAGTGTACGCATTTCTTTCATTCGTATCATTCTAATTGTCAAGAGGTGTACTTTTCTGAAAAATGCCAGCAGCCAGCCTTAGTATATTTGATGCTTATTGTCTTTTTGCCGCATGCTTTGTAATTCTTGTGCTGCCCACCTTGTCTGCCTCTGTCTCTCATTGCTCAGATCACCTATTGTCCTCCCTAGTGGGGTTGTTTGTACATGCACAAGTTATTTGTAGGACACATCACTTTAAAACTCAAAGAGCCTGAAATATAACTCCCATAGACATGCACAACCTTCTCAGTTTAAGCCAGAGTCACACCAGGGAAACCACAGGACTACAGAGAGCTGCCAGTTCAGTTTGATGCTTCTACACAGCATGATGTTTTTCCACCAAGCTATTGTGGCAGGGCTCACTATGAGCATGTCTTAGAGTCAGCATCTTACAGTCATACATGCTGCGCAGGCACTATAATCACCAGTATTGATTTGGCTTTTGTTATGTTCATTACTGTCCAACTTAACTCCACATGGTGCAAAGAGAATTTCAATTCAGCACTGCAAGTTCACTTTCTGTTTGCTGGCCTGAGCAACATCTGTGTGTCAGATTTAAGTTTACTGCCACAGTCTACACAGCCTGCTTGTTTACTGGCTTGTCACGGAAACAATCGTAAAAGATTCTGTCACAGTATCACACCCCATCAAAAACGTCAGACATATAAAACGGATGAGATGAGCAGTGCACCAAGGGGTCAGTCTGCACTTGCTCTTACTGAATGAAAGCAAGATACTACATGGTAGGTGATACACTAATGTACTGTACAGTGATGATAGGCTATTTTACCTCAGTGACCCTTTGCTCTTGGATCAGTGACCTTTTGGCTTTTGGATCAATATTGGCCCTTTCCAAAGATTAGCTTGTCACTGTCTTAGCTGCAAGTCATGGTGTGTTGAAGCTGTCTGCGTCAATCTGATGGGAACAGCTACTCTTTTATATTAATCAGTTCTTTAGCATGCATATCTGTCATAAAGATAACAAAGGTGCTAGTATTTATTGTTCAGGGGTGAAATATGATATGTTATTTTAATTGTTATACATCTTGTCACATGTTTTTTGAGTATTTTGAGCATATTGTGGATATTGTCAGAGGACAGGTTTCATTACAATGAGAGCATAATTGGTCCTGCTTCACTGGACATATGTGAAATGTGCAACACATGTGAAATATTGAATCAACATCTTAGTGCTCATAGTTTTTCATAGCCATTTGTAAATTTGGCTTGTCCGTTCCAACTTCACCACAAATCTCAAAAAATGAAATAGTGTGGAAAGTTTGTCCATCCATCCATCCATTTTCTAAGCCACTTCTCCGTCAGGGTTGCGGGGGGGTGCTGGAGCCTATCCCAGCAGTCTTCGGGTGGAAGGCAGGATACACCCTGGACAGGTCACCAGTGTGGAAAGTTTGTGTACTGTGAAAATAACATAGTTATACAATATAATAT
This sequence comes from Pygocentrus nattereri, assembly GCF_015220715.1. Classification (NCBI taxonomy): domain Eukaryota; kingdom Metazoa; phylum Chordata; class Actinopteri; order Characiformes; family Serrasalmidae; genus Pygocentrus; species Pygocentrus nattereri. Next base: position 27,113,736 of record NC_051223.1, on the reverse strand, counting down.
ATACAATGTTTGATAAAGTCAAATGTTTGTATATTAATGTTATATTCTTTTGTCATATCACTCATTCCAATTAAATCCTGGGAAGATGGCAATATAACCAATTATATAATTGGTTACACATTCATAACACTAAAAAACTATTTAAGTGGTTTTCACATGCTAGAGCAGGTTTTCAGATTTTTCTGATAATTTTAGTAAGCATCACATTCACCTTTTTCTGGTTGTAGCATTAATCTCAACTGAAAATCTAAGTCTAACCTAAATACAGTACGTAACATAATTCTGACTGATTTGTAACCATAACTGTAAGCAGTTTAGTTTTGTTTCATTAAATAATTTAATTACAAAATTATCTGAGAATCTGTGGGGAACCATCTAAATAAAGTGGAACTAAAGTATGAAGCAGTAGAATTCTTTCAACTTAAGCCAGCATTTCTCTCACTGGCGCTGCTGCCTGTGAGTTTCAAGTCCAAAGGATGACAAATTTTGTCAGTCAGTGTTGGTCCACAGTTTTTTGGTGTTAATGATGACTCTCTGTAACCTCTGTACCCCTCTTCTCTCTCTCTCTCTTTCTCACTCTGTAGAGAGCTGCACAGGTCAGGACTTGGCTGATTTGGGAGACAGACTCAGGGATTGGTTTCAGCTTCTCCATGGCAACGCTAAAACGAATAATTCTGGCAGACAGGGATCAGGAACAGCATCAGGTTAGCAACAACACACACTCACATAAGCACACATTATGTTATTGTTCACACATGCATGTGCTACATATCCTTCTTCTCCTCCTGCAGTGTTTGAGAGGAACTTGGTGGCAGGCTGTAAGGACTCTATTGGCTGGATGTTCTCTAAGCTGGACACCAGTAATGATTTATACCTGGACCACTCAGAGCTGGCTGCTATAAACTTGGAGAAGTACGAAGTGTGCATCAGACCCTTCTTCAACTCCTGTGACTCGTACCGAGATGGCAAGGTCTCCACGGCTGAGTGGTGTCTCTGCTTCTGGAGGGAGAGTGAGTCTTCACCAGCTGAAATATTTATATGTTTATCTGTCTCTTACTCACTCTCACTGCCTCAAATTCTTTCTTTTAAATGTTATCATTTGGAGAAAGAATTAAATTGACCATGTTGCTCTCACCCTAACTGTAGTTGATCAGACAATATATATTTGGTTTCTGAAATGTATTCTTCCATTTGGCATTAGAGCTATGAGGCTAGTGTAGCTAAAAAGTAAAGGAAGTTTATACCATTAGTAATGTGCAAACAGCATTGTCACTTGAACTGCATTGCATCTCAAAGTAATCAGACTTGCTCATGTAATTTCAACACGGTATGGTATATTATTTATAAAAGTGGACAAAATCCACTTAGTATAGCTAAAAACGATACTACCAACCCTCTTTAATTCTGCTGTGTCTCAGTTTGTTCACTATGCACTATATGCTACAGTATCTCACAAAAGTGAGTTCACCCCTCACATTTCTGCAAATATTTTATTATATATTTTCATGGGACAACACTATAGAAATTAAACTTGGATATAACTGAAAGTAGCTAGTATACAGCTTGTATAGCAGTATAGATTTACTGTCCTCTGAAATTAACACAGCCATTAATGTCTAAATAGCTGGCAACACAAGTGAGTACACCTCACAGTGAACATGTCCAAATTGTGCCCAGTTGTGTCGTTGTCCCTCCCTGTTGTCATGTGACTCATTAGAGTTACAAGGTTTCAGGTGTGAATGGGGAGCAGGGCTGTTAAATTTGGTGTTCTGGGTACAATTTGCTCACACTGGCCACTGGATATTTAACATGGCACCTCATGGCAAAGAAGTCTCTGAGGATGTGAGAAATAGAATTGTTGCTCTCCACAAAGATGACCTAGGCTATAAGAAGATTGTTAACACGCTGGAACTGAGCTATAGCATGGTGGCCAAGGTAATACGGCGGTTTTCCAGGACAGGTTCCACTCAGAACAAGCCTCACTAGGGTTGACCAAAGAAGTTGAGTCCACGTGTTCAGCGTCATGTCCAGAGGTTGGCTTCAAAAAATAGATGCATGAGTGCTGCCAGCATTGCTGCAGAGGGTGAAGAAGAGGGAGGTCAGCCTGTCAGTGCTCAGACCATGCGGTTCATTGAGGGAAACATGAATTCCAACATGTACTGTGATATTCTGAAGCACCTGTGTGGCATCCTCAAGTGGAAGCAGGAAGAGAGCAAGGTGTCTAACATCCACCAGCTTCGTGATGTCATCATGGAGGAGTGGAAGAAGATTCCAGTAGCGACCTGTGCAGCTCTGGTGAATTCCATGACCAAGAGGGTTAAAGCAGTGCTAGATAATAATGGTGGTCACATAAAATATTGACACATTAAGCACAATTTGGACATGTTCACTGTGAGGTGTACTCACTTGTGTTGCCAGATATTTAGACATTAATGGCTGTGTTATTTTCAGAGGACAGTAAATCTATACTGCTATACAAGCTGTACACTGACTACTTCAAGTTATATTCAAGTTTCAGTGTTGTCCCATGAAAAGATATAATAAAATATTTACAGAAATGTGAGGGATGTACTCACTTACTGTATGTACTTATATCTTCAAACACTGCATTTTTGTAGGGTAGTATCGCCTCAACCCGAACATGTTTTGCACTAAAGAGATGTGACAAATTACTGTGCAATACATTATGTCATGGAATTATGCCTGTGTTATCAATTCGATTTTTATTAACAAAACTATAGTTAGCTAGAACAGATTGTGCCCAGATATCTTCATAATATTTTGAAATCCTGCATTATGCAAAAAGGTTGATGAAAATGTCCACACTTCTTTTTTTCATCAGTTATAGTACATCATCTGTGTGTTAAAGGTTAATTCCACCAATTTTGAAAAATTGCTAGAATTTCCCTGTGATACATGGACGATCATTAAGATGTAAATAAAGACATTCAGACTAGTTACATGTGAAATGCTCTATTCTAAAGAAAAGTACCAGAGTTAGAACTGTTCACAGTGGTGGTGATGGAAACCAAATGCTCAAAGAGTTCACTGCTTCTAAAAGCTATCTCATTACATGAAGTGGTTACAAATACATTGCCGGATGCTTGACATTGCTTTTGGATAGTTTTGTGTTAAAGCTTTGGCTAAAATGCTTTTTTTTTAATCGATTCATGGTGGAGAGGCACATGCAGGGCATTGTAAGGAAAAACTGTACCCATAGAAGACTTCTGGATTTACCACTATTTTATCATTATCAACATTGTATATAGAAACTCACACAAGGTAAGATTCACTGGTCTTTTTAAATTAGTAAATAAAATGCCTATATTTGTGCTGTTAACATTGTGATCCCTGGTTCCTTTTACCACCACTGTAAAGAAATCTGAGTTGCTAAGTTTCTGTACAATTAACCATTTCACATCAGTTTACTACAGACAACTTTGTTTACATCTCTATGACTGAAAATTCAGCGGAATTCCCCTGTAACAGTACCCCACATTCTGCTTCATTTTCCAATGGGAACACAAAGTGGCTAGTACCAGTATGGAAGTACTCGATTTGAGGCACAGGGATAATTTTTTTTTGTACTTTTGCCTGTGATTTTGTCATTGAGGGTCAGCAGAATTATGTAGCGTAAATTAAATCTTTCACTATACTGTTGCACTAAAAACATTCATGTAATTATTATTCTGGCAATGATGATGTTTGAAAAGGGTCACTGTGAGCTAAGAGTCTTCTGATCTACAGAACCACCCTGTCTGGCTGAGATTGAGAGGATCCAAGTGCAGGAGGCATCCAAGAAGAAGCCAGGTACACCATCACTTATAAATGGCGATGTATGTATGTGCATGTATTGTGTAATTATGTAATTCCTGCTCTGAAGCAACAGGAGGCACTGTAAGGGGTTGATTACGCAGATTATAGACCCCGTTTGGGCTTAACTACTAATTAGTGTGGGATTACAGGACGAGCTAACTGCACATACACACACGCACACACACACACACACACACAAACACAGAGGCAGGGGATTAGATTTCTCTCAATTTCACATTTCCCCCAGGCATGTTGTCTGTGTGTATGTGTGTGTGTGTGTGTGTGTGTGTGTGTATTTGTATATGTGTACATGTGTGTGTGTGGGTTTGTTTATTGACAGAGGACAGCAGATTCACACCTAGCAGACTGATGCTTCAGTTCTCTTTATAAAAAGCTGAGGCATAGGGAGAGAGGGATTACCTGTCAGACTATTCCCTCTTTCTCTCCATCTTTCTCCCTGTGTGTGTGTGTGTCTCTCTTTCTCTCTGTCTCCTTTGCTTCCTTCTCTCATATTACTCCCTCCCTCTCTCTCAGCTGGTTTGTCAGACAGCTGTGTTGAGCTGTAATGTTGAGTGACTGCTTTGTATGACAGCAGCCTCCCGGGAGGTGGGAACAGTCAGCCAGTCTCAGTGCTGTCGTTGGTTTGTTTGCGCTGTCAATCATTGTAGCCAACAGACAATAGAAAACTGACATCTTTCTCCCTACTGCATTCTGTTCTAGTCTATTCAATTCTATTTTGTTCTAGTCTAGCCTGTCATTAATCATTTAAATACCAATTCTATTCTATTATTCTATTTTGTTCTAGCCTGTACTTATTCTAGTCTAGTCTACTTTGTCATATTCTATTAGATTCTATTCTATTATATTCTATTGTGCTGTATAGGGCTGAATTATTTTTCTGTACAATGGTAAAAAACTCAGTAATCAGAAAATGGATTCAGACATTCAACCTGCATCAGTGTTCACCAGTTGCATAAACAAACCAACATTAGTTGCTTGACTATGTGTTACATGTGTGTTGCATTTTGTTAACTCATTATTTGAAGTTCAACAAAATTGAAAATGTAAGGCAGCATGATTACTTACTTAGTTAGAACTCCAAATCCATTTTACAGTGTTGACTACGACTTAATGTTTTGAAAAGTGCAGGGCCATGGACCAGGTATGAGTATGTTTTGTTTTCAGCGGCTTAATGACAATGTTAACATTAGCTAACGTTCCTCTGTCCGTTGCTTAGCAACAAAAGACTTCCATTGCACTTTGCATACATTTCATAGTTCCTTGTGTAGTGATCTACATTGTTCACTAAATATTATGAGTACAGTGTGGTAGATTATAGTGCAAATGAAAAATGATCAGCGTACATAATAGTACCTTAATGTGCAAATAGGGATCCACCTCAGTCACAGCCCTAGGTTTGTTTATCCCATTGCATTCTATTCTAAGCTATTAAATTATATACTGATCTACTTTTTATCTAATATCTGATTTATTGATTAAGGGAGAGAATTGATCAGGAAGAAATCATTTGCAAAATGAGTTAATCCTTTTTTTGTCAGGGGTGTAGTGCTTTAAAGCTCTCTCTCTCGCTGTAGTTATGGAGAAAGAAATAAGGCGTTATTTGTTTGCCTGTAAACAGAACGATGGCAGGATGCCATTATCTTTGACCTTTCGCTTCGCAGAGCAGACCTCTGGCTGCTTGGCCATCATTGGCCAACAAATAGAAGACTTTTCTCTGTCCGCTGATAAGCTTACATCTCTAAAGTGCCACTCAGGCACTCAGCCTTCTTCTGACATCATTGTGCGGCAACAATACAGAGTGTCATATTAATAACTTGTGTGTGTGCTTGTGCTTGTGTGTTTGTGTGTCTGGCACAGTGACTGAACAGCAACAAAAGGAAGAGCATCAATATTTAACAAGCTGTGTGTGTGTATTTGTGTGTGTGTGTGTGTGTGTGTGTGTGTGTGTGTGTGTGTGTGTGTGTGTGCATGTGCTGTAGGTGTGTACATCCCCAGCTGTGATGAGGATGGCTACTACAAGAAGCTGCAGTGTGACCAGAGCCGAGCAGAATGCTGGTGTGTTGACCCGCACGGCAATGAGGTCAGCGGATCCCGTGTTCATGGCAACCCTGACTGCAGTGAGTGTCACCTACAATACAGTATATGTTTTGTGGGTTGTTTCTTTCATTTGTTACTTTATTTAGTCATACACACGTCTACTGAGTATGAGGTCTTGTTCGCAGCAGCGTCCTATAAATGCTACTGCAGTGACATTTTAGGAGCATTATAGTAAGCCATTCTGTACAAATGCATATATAATTTTTTTCTGCATTATTCTGGGATAGAAAACTTTAGCAATATTTCTTAAATGACAGAATGCAACCTTGGTACCATAACAGATAGGAATAGTAGGGATAACAGAGATCAAAACTACCTCCAGATTACAGATAGCATTAGCGTTTACATGGAGTCTGTTAATGTTTCGCCTACCTAATTCTACAGTAGAATTGCTCTCTGTATGATGATCTCTTTTAATGCTATCCCTCTTTGTGGTGCAGATGAGTTTGTGGGCTACTCTGGGGACTTTGGCAGTGGTGTGGGATGGGAGGATGAAGAAGAGAAAGAAACAGAGGACAATGGAGAGGAGGCTGAGGAAGAAGAGGAGGCGGAGCCTGCAGAGACTGACGATGGAGGATACATCTGGTAGAAAATATTCACAATTATCATCATGCCTGTCCTCCACAAAGACCATCTGTCGAAATCAGTATTAATTCATTTTAAGTCTTGCTTGGTTGAAGCTTTTGGAAAGGCTGAAAGGGTGATCTGACACATATTTAATATGCATCTAATCTTTTCTTTCTTCTAAATAGCAAAAAAAAATGACATGAAACCAGACCTACACTGCTGTGTCCATAAATGATCACAGTTTTTTCTAAACACATGAAACTGATCAGGTGCACAACATAAGCAAAACAATCCAATTCGAACATGTAAGCATTAAAACCTGCTGCTTATCGTAGCCTATGACTGCCTAATTTGCTGAGTATAATGTGTTACTTGTTGGTTTCATGAAATCTAAAACCTGTGCTGGTCCTTTGTGGATAAGACTTTTGCTGCTGTTAAAAGCAGAACTAGAGAAATCACTCACTGCATCTGAAACCTACTGAAGAGCTTAGCAAACTGGACTAAGGAGCAGTACAGAAACTCTGTGGGAGGGGAATATAGAGGGACAGGGACAGGTTTTGTCCTAATTATGTGTCATGTTTTCTTTGCTTCTGTAATATCGACACAGAATGTGGACGTGCTGTTCTAGAGAAAAAAAACACTAGTCTAAAATACTCATTGTTATCAGTGGAATCGTTTTCAATTTAATTTACTCAAAATACATTTCCATTACAGACAAGCAGTAACATGAAGTTGCCTCAGTAGACTTCACATTAGGACAGCTGTGTATCCTGGTCTACAGTGAAGGTCCATCCACAGCCTCCATAGTATGTCTATGTCTGCTATCTCTGAAGTCACCTATAATAGAAGCAAATCTAATGCTGTCTGGAGGTAGCTGAGTAGGGACACATGTCTAGATTCAGGGGTCAGATGTTTCAAACCTTCGATAACTAGAATAAATTTCAGTTTCTCAAGGATAGGAATCTCTATAATCACAAATACTTCATATACTCTTTACATACACATATCCAGCTTTAAGAAACATTCTTCACAGTCTCTCCCTCTAATGATGAATGTGCCATGTATTTTGGTTGCTTGAATGTGCATTTTCTTCTTGTTTTTCTTGCTTTGTGTGAACTGTACTTGAAAACTTAAATTTTCAGATATTGAGGCTGTTTTTGATCCCTGTATTAACCATTTACAAGATACATGAAATTGATTGTTTTCAATATTGCATGTTAGTTCAGAAGAATGTACCTCTACTGTCTGAACACTGAATACTATGGCCCTCTAATATCCAATACTCTTGTTTTTTTTCCAGCAAATCTCCAGAGAAAATATCTCATTATGCTTATAGGATTATGACAGACAGTAAGATTTACATGGTGACATCAGTCCAAACAAAATGAGGGGCTGAATCTTGAGAAATGTTATTGTGAATAATATATTATTGAACTGTCTTTAGATTGTAATATATGTCTTTCATTAAATTAATATATATATATATATACTCTATATTGTATGACATTTCGAAGGGAAATGAGGAAGGAAATGGCCTTCGACAGATTACTGCTGAATTGATCAACCTAGACAAAGTCTTTCAAAGTCACCCACTGTCAGCCGCAGGTTTAAACGAGTTGAAATGTTAAGCAGGATCAGTTGTTCACTGCCTGGAACCCAGGCTGCTGTTATCATAGCCCTAAGGAATGATATTAAAAGTTGCCTGAGGAATGATATTAAAAGTGATGAACACATCGTGGATGCCCTGCAATGCATTGAGTATAATGAAACCATTTCTGTTGTGAATGTCAAATTTTAATGAGGCTCTCGTCTCTGTTTCTTTCATGAGTCTGTTGAAATAAAAAAAAAGAAAAAAGATCTTAAGACTTCCACCACGCAACGTATTCTAAAATCTTTGCTGTCTGGTGCAATTTATTGTGGTCATGCTAGCAGCATCACAGTTTGTACATCTAAAGTTGTTCTTGCATTGCGGTCTGCAGTGCAGCTGGATCTGGTTGAATCAATACCGGTAGCGTAAAGCGGAAGTGGCAGGGAATCAGAGAGAGAGAGACAGCATTTGGGATTCTGTAGCGACATGCTTTCAAACAGTCTAAATTAAAGCATGCTGGAAAGAGACGATCATGTAGTTCTGAGACACTGTGCACATGTTTGGTTCTGCATTCAGATCAAATGGTAGCAGTAATGTAAAAAACTATTCACAGCACAGACACAGTTACAGCAGCTGTCTGAACAGATGAAATTGTTCTAAATGGGACCATGAAACGTTACAGAAATTTGAAGATATCAATGTTATGGTTTTGTAGTACAAACCCACAAAGACATCCACCTCTTCTCTCATGTCACAGTATACTGAACTGCTACTGTGTATTCAGTGCTATTTAGCTCAGCCCATGACATCTTTTCCACTGTATTTGATATTTGATAATAAACTGGCACTGGAACTATTGTCTTGTTGAGTTCTTCATGCTAAACTGTCTGCAGTTTGTTTTCACTTCTCAACAGTGTTACTTTATCTTAGCAAAATGCCACAAACAGCTGAGAAGCAAAGCAAATATGCTTCATTCAAGTCAGGTGAGTCATGACAGTAGATACATAATAGATACAGTCATATTCAGACATTTGGGTGCTTCTGGTAAAATCGTGTGCCTCTATAAAGGACACATCTGCACATTTTAATGTAAAGTTGCTGCTTATTTGCTGATTTTAAAATATTGAAAAAAAAACAGCTGATGCAAATAATAAATCTGATGCAAAAGATATGACACATTTTATATTTATGCACTGCTTTATGAATGCATGATTTCTTGTTTTTGTTACCTGTAAATGTGTTATTTACACTTAGAAAACTAACAGAACATGTAATTTAAACAGGTAAATTCAAACATTTGTGTCCATATGTGTTGATGTATATTTAATTGGGACAATTTAAAGAACCATTTGAATACTTCAATGTTTTTTCTTCTCAAGAATGGAGATCCTATTGTGGGTTTTTAAAGAACCATTTAAATAAGGGTCCACTATCACATCATAGAACGTTTTCTGGTATTATACAGAGCCTTTTTTGTTAAATGTACACTCTTAAAGATGGTGCTTCAAAGGTTCTTCAGTAAAGAAAATGGTTCTATATAGAACCATAAACAGTCAGAGAACCCTTTGCATGATGAAAGGGTTCATCAGATTAGTGGAAAATTTGCATGACTGTATAAGCTTGACAATGTAACGAAAGAACGCCTTTGAGTGCTATATAGAACCATCTACAGCACATAATCCTTTAATCATGCAAAGGGTTCATTGGGTGTATATGGTTCTATATCAAACCGTTTTCTTAACTAAAGAACTGTTGAAGCCCCATCTTTTTTTCAATAGTGTAGAATTACCTGTATTTCTGCTTTAGTGGGCTGTTCTTCCCTGGCAAACGTTGCTGGTCTCTAGCTGCCTCCTGTGGAGCAAAATGAAACTGCACTGACACAAAGCACCTCTCATTACTTTCCACACAGCTGTGTGATGTATGTATTATTGCACGTATCTGAGAATTCATGCTGGTATGGAGAGCCTTGGCAAATGAAGCAGAATGATCCGATTTAAAAAATGAAATTCAACTGCTAATTTAATTTCTGGTTGCTCTATATTAGCTGCAACTGTTAAATGAGAAATAATAACTGTACTGAAAGCTATTAGTGTTTACAGCGGCATGGATTAATAGATTTTGATGCAGTGAAAAACTGATGACTGTAATGTGCTGCCGTAAATGAAACTGCTGAAAAGCAGTGCTTCTGGTGATTGATTTAAAACTGCTGAGCTATTTTCTGTATCACGCAGAATTTGGAGGAGCCATGTCCAGAATTATGCCAGTTAGATTAAAAAAGTACTTGGTCCAAAAACTCTTTCCCTGTAGAGCTGCAGTGGAACTACAGGGTAACTGAAGGTTATTATATGCTACTCTTCTCCTTTTGGAACTTTTTTGACCTACAATAACAAGAATTAAATGTAGATTAGTAGTAGATGTAAGAGGTATAATTTGAAAACTCTAAAGGAAATAAATAAATCCATGAAACTGTACTTGAGGTGTAACTAGTCACCACTCACCTGTGCCAAGACAGCACCGTCTAACAGTGGTGTGTTTCCCATTACACTGAGCACTAGTTCTGAGTAAAATACTGCAAAGCTGATTTCATCAGAAGCCTTGGCCTGCATTCACAAAGCTTCTTAAAGTAGAACTGCTGATTTAGGATCATATTCATTCCTTATTTACAATGTTCTTACTGTAGCAGAACCTAGATCAGCACTCCTAATCTGAGAAGCTTTGTGAATATGGGCCCTGGGTTAAAGACTAGATTTGCTCATTGCATTGCTTAATAATTTGTAGGTACTTTTTCCCCAACAAACTGTGTTAATTCATTGTGGAAGGCCCTTGGCCAATTTCAGATGAGATGAAGGCTTGATAGAATCCACTCTTCCTTTAATGTGGCACTGATTGCTCATGCTCATCATCCTTGGTAGGTTGCATTACCTTCAGTCTGCCATTTCTTTGGAAAAATATACACAATTTGTGAAATTTTCAGTTGCACTGCTCTGGTATGTAGTGACATTTGCCACTCTATAATCATCCTTCTCTGAAAGGCAGGGAATTTCGCCTTGGCACAGTGTGGAATGATCTCCAATTAACCTCCGAGTCTATTTTAAAACAAAACCAATTTTCCTTGTTTTTTTTCTTTCTTTCTTGAAAAGCTTATTTCATCTGCAACTAGAGAGCATGTCCCAAGCTCTATGCTAAGGTAGTGCAGTTTAAAGCTGAACCCAAAGTGTCTTTGATGCCCTCAGTTACTTTGCACTGAGCCCAAATTTGCTAATCCATGATTCCCACTGACTGTATGGAGCTTAAAAGGTGAATCAGAACACAAAAGCAGGACTGGATTGTTCAAAATATTTATAGATGACTTTCTTGTACATAATCTTAAATACCTGGATTTAGTTCAAGGCTATGTAGTGTAGAAACACATATGGACTTCACTGTACAATATTTACAGCTGTGCAAGTTCAAACACTTAAATAAGAACCACATTCATTAGCTACTTCATGCTGCACATACTCTCCTATCAGTGCTTTAAAACCAAACAGCTGATATTCACAAAATACCTGCAGCGTCTCAGATGAATTTTTATACACACAACCCTATAATAGAGCAAGAATGTCTAGACTTCAGCACAATATGAACATTATCTACAATATGACACATATTCATTTTACTTTAAAACATATCAGACAAAATTAGTAACGTATTTTAGAGGCTAGCTGTACTTTGCGCATTATGATACGAGGGTGGTCTGTACGACTGCCCAAAGGCCTATTCATATTTAAACATACTTGGACATGGACAAGTTCCCAATGTAAACATCTGTGGAACATCATCTTCCTTCCAGTGCCTTCTTCAACTACTCTTGTGGAGCTTAATGTTATTGCTTTATAAAGATATGCTGACTAATAATGGTGATACCCAATGAGTACAGGCAAACATGGGCCAGAGGCCACATGTATTTTCACTATTAATCTCAAATAATATAATATAATCTCAAACTATAATGATAAACATTCAAGGGCTAGATACACCATGCACTTTCTGCAATGCAATAAGTTAAAAGCAAGTATTAAAGCAACAGATAGTAATGTGCAAAAATCAAAACAGACAAGAAAACTGCTTAAAGCTGTTTATCTTGGCAGTAAGTGTGCTTTGCCTATAAAACACTATATAACATTAGAAAGAATGCAAATAATACAAAAGAAATACATATTTTTTAAATGTATATGTTTGGCTCCTGACTTCTCGCTGCTCTCCAGTCATTACACGCATTTGTCAAACTCCATCAGCAGCACATCTAATTGAATTTAATGAAGGATTGATTAGATGAGCTTGTCGATGGATTTTAACTGTAAAAACTGGGCTTCCTTGAGGAGAAAGTGAAACTGGTAAAACTACCACACTCACAAACATATAATCACATACATTGTTTATTTGTATGAATACTTTTAGTGTTTTAGGAACAAATGAACACTTACTGCCGAAACAAATGGCTTTACATATATTTTTTTCAGATGCCCAAGACTGTTGCGCAGTATTGTATATCATAAGGAATGACGTTTTGCATTCATTTTCTAATGTTCTCAGAATTGTCTTTTATGATTTTTGTCTATTTTTGATTCATGGTTTTGAACTACATGATATCATGTTGGCAATACGCAGTGATCCTTGGCCAACAAAGTTGGTGCAGCTACTGGGCTCCCGCCCTAAAATGCTGTATCACACCAAATTAATACTACACCACGACAAATTAGTCACACATACACGTACAGAACGCAGAAATAGTGTACATATGTGTGATGTGACACGAATGGCCCAGATTATAGCATTAAATACTTTTACATGTTTTAGTTTCATTTGACAATGTAAAATCACATCTGTTTTTCCTGGATGGAATGTTGAAGGTTTTGGGCTGGGGAGGGATGGGTGTCTTTAAGCTGAATACCCAGTACTCCTCCTGGGTCCTTTTATGAAGGTGTTCTCTATCCGTCGCTCATCAGAACTCAAAAATAGGAGTCTTTTCAATCAGAGAACTCCCCTCAGTCAATGTACTGAGAGAGCCAGCGGAAACCTTCTCCATAGCCCTGTTTCTTTAGGACACTGCACATGAAGACTTCCAATGGACGCACATTCAGCTCCTTCAGTGACATGTTTCCCTGGAAACAGAGCACACATGGAGGTTATGGCATTTACTCTCCGTACATAATACCTTTCACTAAAGGTGTAAAAATAACAATACAGTATCAGAAAAAAGGAGAACGACTAAAAAAACAGTGTAAAATCTGGAAAATAAACTGCTAATAAGCTCTCAGATTCTTTTCCATGTTTTGTGGAAACCAAGACTGCCTTTTTAGTGAACAATTTCTATTTACTTGCTGAGTTTAACAAAGCTTTCACACAGGCCACATTTTACAAACTTATTTTCAAATCAGCAAAACATGGCTTTTGACCAGTGGCACCCAAACTTTTGCACATATCTGCAAGATTTTGGTTTTGAGGCAGTTCAGATTTTTGTATTGTTTATTGCTCAGTTTCACTGTTTTGTAAGATGACTCTTTTGCACAAAGACATGCTATTTAGTATTATTCTGAGATTTTTCTCTGTAGTATATAATTGGAGCTCTGCAGTATCGAGACATTGTTAATACATTAAATTTAATATAAAAATTATAAAAATATAAAAAATATATATATTATATTAATTTAATATTTAATATAAAAACTATAATGTAATTGTCACCTCAGCCTTAAAAATGGTATCAAACATGAAAGTAATCATCACACCCCTCCATTCGCTCATTCATTTAGAGCAATTTTAAGAATGGCAGTAATGCAACCAACTGTAACATTCTTAATTTTAGATTTACAAAAAACACAGATGTTTTCCATCCAATACTGGATCTGCTGTAGTCTGTGTGTGTATGTGTGTCCTACACTGACCTTCCCAGTGGTCTGTCCGTCAAGAGCAAAGACTTCTCGTAGCCTCCCTTCACTTACTGCCTCCGGCCGATCGATTTTGTTCCCCAACACCAAGATCGGCACATTAGATATAGTTTCATCTGACAGCAGCGCCTGACCAGACATTGGAATCATGTATTGTTTAAAAGATACAAGAATAAATAAAAACATTGGACAGTGAAGTTGCGACTCAGGGCTGTAATACCTACATCAAGCTCAACCTTGGACTCAGCAAGACGCTCATGATCTGCACAGTCGACAAGAAAAACCACTCCATTCACAGCTGGGAGGTAATTCTTCCACACTCTCCTGGCTGAAAAAAAAAAACAGCACAATTGCAAAATGGCTAAGGATCTGATAGTCCATCTGAATGACCACACTTCAGTCCCAAAAACCCAAAAATGTGTTTATTCCATAAGTGCCTACTTGGACTTTCATTACAAGATGGATCAGATGCAACACCTAATGTCTTATAACAGTCACACCAAAATCAGCATGAATGAGTCTAACCTTGTACATGACCACCAAGATCAAATGTGGTGAATGTCATCCCAGCAATGGTCAGCTCTTCTGAGGCTGAAAAATAATTAGAAACAGACCAAACACATTCATTTTTCATGAATACTGCAAACAACAGCTAATGAACTGAAAAGATTGATTTATGTTGTTTACTAGGATGTAGTGTAGGCACATGCTGTCCCAGCCTGTCATCCTTCAGCATGTGCAGCAGAGTCGTCTTTCCAGCATTATCCAACCCTAAGAACACCAGCTTCCCTGATTTCTTATATAGACCTGTCATTTAACCAGAAACCAGATCATCCTGTTAAGACATAACCTCTTTGAACAGATTAGTATAGTATGTGGCTGTAGCAATACTATGAGAGTAAACAACAGCTGTGAAATATCGTTCGTTCGTAAACTTACCAAGGAACTGTAGTACACCACTAAACCCTCTGTAGATCCAGTCAAATATAAATGACATTGCGAGGTGTGTTTCCTGTAAGAAATAAAAGCGGCACTCTAAGCAAAATTATACATGCAACCATTACTACATCTGTTGTAAAAATGCATGTTGGCCACCCACAATAGTGCAACAGGAGTCTCTAGGAAAAGATTTTCCAGCTTCTAGTTTACAGACTAGGAAAATCCCCTACTGATGATGCATCTTGAAGGTGGGAGGAACTTTAACAAGTGCTTTGGAGAGGATGCTTGAGGATAATGTGTCCACTAGTTTCCAGTAACTTTTTGCATCTGTTCCCTAGCAGTAAAGATTTGTTTATTGCTGTAGGGAGACAAAGGTAATGACTGTATGATGTTTTGTGTAAAGCATTGTTGTGAGAGAACACTGCAAATGAAAACACACACACACACACATAAAATTGAATTCTGTCAAAACGAATGAAGCTGACGGAAGCAGGGCTGCATTAAAGAACATTACATAACCTGACAAATAATACAATAATTGCTCGTTTTGGATGATACAGCTCCTTCAAAGGGCAAGCCGTTCAATAAACGCGATGAAGGAGAAATGAGTGCACTGGGAGGTCAGACAACAGCTTTAAAGCAGCTCGTCAACTAACTTCCTAAGCAGGTGTGTCTCATGACAGGTAGGATAGCAAGCAAGGCTAGCTTAGGTTATCTAGCTCAACTTCCGTCCTTTCAGAATATCACCAGCTGTGCTCGCACCACTGTACTCTCTCAGGCGAACACTCACTCTGAGACGCATATAGCTAACTAGTTACACAGGTTTTCAATACTGACTACTAAGCTAACTGGATGATTTGGCTGGCATTCACCGAAGTAATAGAGGAAATATTGTGTGCCTCGCCCCAAACCGATTAACTATCCTCTTAGAAATTTTAAGAAAACCGTCAGATAGAAAACCTCGCCAGCGTATCTGTTAACGTTAGCGCTCATTCTACTAAATTAAGCCCAATAACGTTAGTTCAGTTATTACTGTAACCGAGAGCAAGCTCATGCGCATTAGCATCTCAGGACATTGTAATTACAAGTAAGACACGGAGAGTCCAGGTGTGAATAATACCCTCCTACACAGGCTGCTATTTCTCGGTTTAATCCGAGGCCTCGGCCCTGTTATCCCGTTAGCTGCTATCAATAGCTTGTTAGCTAGCGTTAGCTAACGGGCTAACACTAGTCCTCTGCTGTTCGTCCTCGGCGAATCGTCAGAATTCAGCGCAGCAACGTTTTTATGCGCTCTCACCTTATTTTCTGTGCTCAGTAACCGTTAGCACAGGCTGTCACGGCGTCCTCGGTGGAGCTCTATTGTCCAGCGCTGGTTTGTGTTGTGGAGGAATAAGCCGTTAGCTCGCTCGCTAACAGCGCCGCTGAGAAGAGACGGCGTCCGTGGTAACCATAGACAGCAGCGGTGATCGATTCGCGAACGAGTCGTTGTCTTTGAGTGACTCTTTTGAACAGGGAATCGATTCGCGATCATGACCAACTAATGTAGCAAGGGCAAGACAGTCTCGATAAAGACCCCTTGCTTCCTGCAAAACCGTTTTGTTTAAGCTCGGTGCGTCTAAAATTAGACTAAATTGTACATGTCAGCAGACCTTTTTGGATCAAAAAATAAAATGAAGCGCGTTTCTTAGTGAAGGCAAAGATTGTCAAAGTTGTTTAATGTTTGTTTCACTACTTTGTTGTCATGCTTGACTTGTTTAAGACGAGATGGTTTATACGGTATGTATTAATCAGTAGACGTTACACTGTAAATGTGCTACTATATACAAAGACAGGAGACGGCAGCAACCAATATAAATTGTTTTGTAGACAAAACAGTATGAAACCTTGGGGATGAGGGACAAACATATTTATAATATTTGCGAATTGCCTTATTGTTTCAAAATGCTCTGAATGACTGATTCTATTGAACGGAAGTAAAAATAACCGGGCGGCCGATTCACCGAAACGCACAGTTTAACCGAGTCGGTTCAGTGAATCGAATTGTCCGCTTGTCGCTTCTTCTCTTTGTTGCAGTGAGGAGTGAAGCGGTATTAGAGCGCTTTGGCGACACCTGCTCTGCGGTGACCTGAAGACTCAGTTTTACAGTGGCCATCGACTTTATTGTGTTTTTTCTTTCTGACTTTCACTGTGATAAACACATACACACTCAGAGACACACACTGTGGATAGATGCATTTTGGTGAGACCATTACTGATCATTTGTGTAAAATAGCAATATTAATACACTGTTTTATCCAGCACTAATGATTATTGATGACCCTTTTCATTTTCACCACAGCACAATATTCTCTAAATGTATTCCATCATTTTCATTACGATTTTAACTGTAGAACCCTAGACGCCCTTACATTTTCCTTAAATCTGTGGATTCACTTGTGTATAGTAGTGTATAAGTGTTATTAATGGGTAGTGTGGGAATATGAAGTCTCAATATGTTTTTATAAAACACAAATGTTTGCTGTGTAGGACCACTTTTATTGTGAAATGATAAACATTTCAGTTTAAAAATGTGTTAAGATGTGTTTGAATTGTGCCACCTGGTCTAAATATGCATTTGAATGAGAATCATGTCTCCTGTCTATTATAATATATTCTGTTATTTAGTTGCCTGTTTACTCAAATTACACAAATAACCATATAATCATAATGTGTGAAAGTGTGAAATTGAAACACTTTTAGATTTTTGTGGCAAATGTTGCTCAACTACTGAATTAAATTAGACCTGAAAACTTATATATATATATATATATATATATATATATATATTGTGGTTTGTGAAGTGACCCTTTCTTAAACTGTATTTGTTTATTTTCTAAGTGGAAATAAGTGAACACATCCTCTACTAGTCTACATTTTAATGCACACTTACTGTGTCTTTTCTGAATTTAACATACAGAAAAAAATGTGTGCCAAATTTATGGCACATTTACTATTTAATGTTTTTTTTTTCTCATGTTAAATGTTACATGTTAAAGTCAGCAAAAAATAGAATCTGTTGACTAAGATTTGCAGAAAAATGCCATATTTAAATATATTCTCTGTAGAGGATGTTATATTCACAGAGAAAATCAAAAACATATGCAAATTGCCCAAGGGTGTTCAAACGTTTGTATAAGTAAAATTTTCAGTAATGCTTGTTTGTGTTAAAACAATACACAACTGTTTTTTTTCTAACATGACAAAAAAGCTTTATTAATTTAAGGTCGGTGTTCAAACATTTTGAATCCTCTCAGAAAACAGTTATGGTCAGTAACTGAGCTGAGCAGAGTTCTAATATTAATTTATTCCTGATCATCTACAATAAGCAGTAAGCATTTTGCCCAGATAATTTAGCAAATGTATATATCTGTAAAACTCTCTTTTTTAATGGAGCAGAAAGCATAATTACAGCTTAAATACATTCAGCATCTTGACTGGATTAATGATGTGAATCCAACATCATGTTATCATCTTTGCTGGCTGCTGTCCCTCGATGATTATTTGCTGTAATAGTACCATTTGTCAGCTGGAAAAACAGAAAAGAAAAACGTGCCGTCAAATAAAAACAATGAAATCAATCAGTTACGTTTATTTTTGATAATAGAATATTTCATGAAAACAAAGTAAAGTCCAAGAGACTATTGATGTCTGTATTGATGGCACTGACTATAAAACAGTAGCAGATGCCGTACATGCATTTGCTGGTTTTACCCAGGGGGATGGTAGGAGTGAGAGCTGAAGGTGTGGTCAAGCAAGTTGTTATGAGGATTTCCTACCTGAGTTTGGGATAGACTTTGCTTCACCATACGCACTTGCCTGAGAGGGAAAAATAGATATTGGGTTGATTTTATTGCAAACTACTGGAGTCATTATGAAAATAATAGAGAAGATATTCACTGTGAATGGAGCTATTCTTTAACTCGGTAATTATGAAACCCAGTTCATGATTTTCTGAATCTTTTTCTTCCAGAATACATTGAAAATGTAGTGATGATTGAATATTGAGTACACTGTCATAAATGTATTCAGTAACATATTCTGGTAAAAATGTGCTCAGAATACATTTGGAATACATTAGGAATACATATTGACAAGTATATTATATTTAATTTACACTGTTCCTCACTGTTACTGGTTAGTAGTTTTCCTTATGTTTTTCTTCTGTTTACATGTCCCATGAAAAATTCACCATCATTTAAATGAAATTCTCCTTATTATTTTGGCTCTCATCACGTGCCTCAGTCCACTGCTGCTTCTGCAGTCCCATTATCATCTCATGAACTAAGCAAACAATTCACCAAGTCCCAAAAAACAAAATTTGAGAATAATGTTGGCACTTACGTGATTTTCAGGTAATGACCTGTAATGAGGCCAGTGCAACACCAATATTAAGCTTATCACTCATGACCATGTCCACTACTGTGGAGACTGTTCAGTTTTACTGTTCAGAGCTTCAGAAACATTCATATTAATAACTGATCATCACATTGATTTATCAGTCTACTCAGGCTTTAGCAGAGCTCAGAAACTCTGAGATTAATAACTGATCATCATATTGATTTATCAGTCCACTCAGGCTTTAGCAGAGCTCAGAAACGCTGAGATTAATAACTGATCATCACATTGATTTATCAGTCCAATCAGGCTTTAGCAGAGCTCAGAAACACTGAGATTAATAACTGATCATCACATTGATTTATCAGTCCACTCAGGCTTTAGCAGAGCTCAGAAACGCTGAGATTAATAACTGATCATCATATTGATTTATCAGTCCACTCAGGCTTTAGCAGAGCTCAGAAACGCTGAGATTAATAACTGATCATCATATTGATTTATCAGTCCACTCAGGCTTTAGCAGAGCTCAGAAACACTGAGATTAATAACTGATCATCATATTGATTTATCAGTCTACTCAGGCTTTAGCAGAGCTCAGAAACACTGAGATTAATAACTGATCATCATATTGATTTATCAGTCTACTCAGGGTTTAGCAGAACTCAATAACACTGAGATTAATAACTGATCATCACATTGATTTATCAGTCCACTCAGGGTTTAGCAGAGCTCAGAAACACTGAGATTAATAACTGATCATCACATTGATTTATCAGTCCACTCAGGCTTTAGCAGTAAATTCAGTGTTTGTAAAGAAGTTGATTTGAGGTTTTCTTTAAAGTACTTCTTTACACACCATACTCTGATTTAAAATAGTTCATAAGCAAGCATTGATAGTGTTTCTTTTCAAGATGGTGCATAGTTTCTGTAGTTAATGTAAACAGTAACTGAATTCTGAATACTGCTTTTATACAGTGTAATTGGGACTGAATACATACTTAATTTTTGTTTTCTGAATATGTATCCTGAATGGTTGTATTGTACTTCATAATCCATTACATTATTGTTCATTTTAAATGATTGACTAAACGTTTCCTCATTTTTCTGCCTTTTTGAGTCTGAATGTAAGGCTGAAAGCAGCTGAAGAAACTCACTGAGTCTACAATGGCTTTGGCATCACTGCTGGCACAGATGAAGGGGCTGTCTGTGACACAGGTGTTCATGCTGGAGAAGACATTATAAAGCAGAAACTTTGACATTGCAATAACAAACCAAAACATGCATGTTAGAAGAAAATCAGTATACATCAAACATACTATTCAATCTGCACACTGAGCAGCTCATCCATTAAAGTTTTTTTGTTTTATTTAATGCTGGCTCATTCACTTATACAATAATATATAAAAATAATACTGTACATGAATATATAGTGATGAGATGTTGATTATCATACCAGTTGAGTTCTCCTGCTTCAGTCTTTTTCATTATCAGTGCTTGCCAGTATCCATGGGTATCTTTGACTGTCTTAATGGCAAAGTCCTGCAGATGAACAAAGACCAAATTCACTTACATTATTTAGTTTATTCTGACCTACAACTAGCATATGATATGTTATTTGTCACTTGTAATATACACTGATCAGGCGTAACATTATGACCATTATGTCCTTGTTTCTACACTCATTGTCATTTTATCAGTTCCACTTACTATATAGGCACACTTTGTAGTTCTACAATTACAGACTGTAGTCCATCTGTTTCTCTGCATACTTTGTTAGCCCCCTTTTATCCTGTTCTTCAGTGGTCAGGACCACCATGGACCCTCACAGAGCAGGTGTGTTAGTGTGTGTTGCACAGGAAGGAGTGGGTCACACACAACAGTGCTGCTGGAGTTTTTAAACACTCACTGTCTGCTTATTGTCCACTCTATTAGACACTCCTACCTTGTCAGTCCACCTTGTAGATGTAAAGTCAGAGATGATAGCTTGTCTGCTGCTGCACAGTTTGTGTTGGTCATCCTCTAGTCCTTCATCAGTGGTCACAGGACACTGCCCACAGGATGCTGTTGGCTGTATTTTGCGGTTGGTGGTCTATTCTCGGTCCAGCAGTGACACTAACGTGTTTATAAATATTATAATATAATTTATATATATTCCAGCAGCACCGCTGTGTCTGAAGAACAGGGTAAAAGAACAGGGTCTAACAAAGTATGCAGAGAAACAGATGGACTACAGCCTGTATTTGTAGAACTACAAAGTGCACCTACAAAGTAGGTGGAGCTGATAAAATGGACAATGAACGTAGAAACAAAGAGGTGGTCATAATGTTAAGCCTGATTGGTGTATTTGTAACATTCTGTGATGTAGCACTGCATCACTCAGCCTCAATGCATTCACAATTTTGTGTTCCTATTTGTTTTATTTAGGTCTACAGCTGCTGATTTTCATCATTAGCTATTCAGTTAAAATGAATTAATTTACTTGTTAACAAATGAAGTATCTTTTTTTTGGTTGATCTGAAGAGCCATTTTATATGCTGTAGTTTTGTCCATCAGTGTTTTCTCACTACAGTACACAGCATGCGTTATGGAAATATGTCATACAATCATTGTGGATCCCTCTTCAGCAATAAAGAAATCTGATGTACCACAAACGTAAAAAGGCCAAGAAATGCACATGTGCAATAGTAGTAGTAATACACTGAAAAAAATGGCTTGTAAGATTAACCTAAAAAATTGACTTCATGTGGTAACAAATAAATTAACTAGTTGTATCCAACCTACATAAATAAACAAACAATTCTTTCAATCAATGTATTTCCTTTTGAGTTGAATAAAACTAGTTCAACTGATTATTACTACATAAAGTCATTTTTTTAAAGTTGATCTGGTGAGACATTTTTACAGCATAGTAGTAGCAGTATTGTTGTCTACATTCCTCCGTCAGTCCACCCCAAAGTTTCACCCACCTTTAAGATACATCAGAATCTGGGGTTTCCTAGCCTTTACACCAAAAAATGTCTCTTAAGACTATTGTGGCGTTGCTGTCTGAGGTGAGTAAGCATGTTCACATCAAATGTAACATGGTTATTTCCATTTACATCACATTTATGGCATTTGGCAGACGCTCTTATACAGAGCAACTTACAGTTTGATCATTTTACACAGGTAGGCGAAGGTGGTGTTAGGAGTCTTGCCCAAGGACTCTTATTGGTGTAATGTAGGGTGTTTTACCCAGGTGTAGGGTGTTTTACCCAGGTGACCCCAGTCTACAGCGTAGAAGGCAGAGGTGTTACCCACTACACTAAACAACCACACCCACTACACTAAACAACCACATTTCCATGTTATTATTTAAGCATAAATTAAATGGATGAGTGTAACTGCACTTTTAAGTCATTACAGCTCTGCTTCACTTTACCCTGTTCTTGAATTCACCATTGAAGGCAAACTGATTTTCTGGTTTTCCATCTGGTACTTTGTACATTCTGAACCAGTCCACTGTTGCTTCCAGATAGCCCGGCTTCAGCCTCCTCACATCATTAATATCTGTGAAAATGAAAGAGCACCGCCTTCAGTGAGCTGGAAAGAGTTCTGCATCAGTTTAGACTGAAGTTTCTCACTCACCGTTAAAGTCGTCGGCCTCAGGGTCCTCGACATTAATGACGATGACTTTCCAGTCTGTTTCCCCCTCATCTATCAGTGCAAGTGTCCCCAAGACTTTTACACGGATGACTTCTCCCTGAGAGCACACCTGCAGAGAGCCAGAAGTGAGGGAGAAGCACTTAAAGAGATAAAAGCCTGAATGACTCATGCACTCTAAAATAAATTCGATAAAATTAAACTAAAAAGAAATGTCAGCTGCTTTGGCAGCTCATGAAAGCTCAGTCCTAAAATGGGAGTGAATCACTGCTGTGTGGGAGTTCAAATATGTTTTTTTATCTGTGGTGGTGACACAAGTGCCTGTAAACATTACTGTTGTTCTGTCACTGAATTCCTTTGCCAGACTCTTCTGCCTCAACATTTCTCCTACCTTGTTTCCGATGTCACAGATGTCGATGGGGTCGTTGTCGCCACAGCACCCTGTGTCTTCGTCTTTGTGTCCTGGATCCTCCCATGTCTAAAGGAAACACAATCATAAGATGATCATTTGTCTTGCACTTTTAGGACCTTGTTGCTATAACAAAACTGAAGAGAAATTTCAAAATAAAATGTATTTCTAAAAATCACCTACTGATCTATTCCACCTACACTATGTGTTCAAAAGTTTGAAAGCAGTTATAAAACCAATTTCAGACTAAATTAAGTCAGTATATTCTTCCTGTGAAATTCCATAGCTTTTAAATAACTAGTAGAAAGTTGTAAATAAAAAAGAAGAAGGTGAAGAACCCTTAGAAGGGCCTATATCATGGAAAACCAAATGTTGCCCATTTAAAACAAATGTAGTATGTAAATATTAAATTTTTCATATGCACCATTCACTTTCCTTTACATACAGTCCAAATCTGTAAAATAAAATGCAAAAATACCCCTTTGAATTCACTGGTTTTATGATGCCACTAAGAACAAAAGGACTTACAAATATCCACCTATTCAGCCAACAGCAGTTTAGCACAGCTCATTTAAGTTTAAATTCTAAGGAGTGCTTTTTCAAAGAGGCTCCATGTAGCATCATTTACAGGTGAATTAAATGTGTCAGTCTTAAAGGCACAGCAACAAAATCAGCCTCTGTAAGCCTCTGGAAAGCCTCTGGAAAAGGATATACAAATGAATTGGAACTGGGTTTAGTACATAAAACCACACAGATGTTATAAGTCAACAAAAAAATAACAAGGGCTCTTTAATGACTCAGAAAGCTGTATAACAGTGAGAATGAAGAGAGACACCACATAATATGCTTTGGGAAATCTTAAATGAGATAATATGACCAAAAATGATTGTAAATAGGAATTAATGTCAGTACAAACAAACAAAAGAAGAAACCGGTAAGTTTAAAGGACAAGGCAAAATAATTTTGAACTTTCAGTGTAAGTTAATATAATAAAATTATATTTCAGGTAATTTTCAAGCATTTCAATTAGTCAATTTAACATGAAATGTTCCCCATGTAAAGGACAGCTGCTGTGCTCAAATGATGTAAAAAAATGGAGCTGGCTTTGAAATAACAGTCACAATAACTCAAATTCCTTGAAATAATGAAAAAAGTCCAAGAATACCTTTTGCTGTCTACTTTATAAGATTTACATCCATACATTCCAGTTATTACTGTGCATAAAAACACAAATTATTAATTAAAGTGGTTTCAAACATGCTTTAAGGACACAATAACCTCTTATTCTGTTTACTCATTATGTTCACTATGATGCTATAATGCATGTGCTCATTTCAACGCTTCAAACAAGCTCTGAGAGCGGTGGATAAACAGACCTGAGGGATAGCTCCATAGTTCCAGATGTAGCCTTTATGAGGAAATACATTACACACATAACGCAGATTTCCTTTCTTCACATCCTGCTTTAGGGGGTTCAGGGGATCTTTGGTAGCAATCTGGGGAAAAACAACGAACAAGACTGCTATACATGCCCAAAAGTATCCCAACAATTCTTCTAAGTAGAGAATTCAGCTACTCTAAGATGCACCCATTACTGACACAGGTATTCAATTGCACCCCACAGCTTACACAAACTCCACAGAAAAGCATTGCCAATGGAAAGGTCTAAGGCCATCATGTCCACTGCATATCATCAAATAACTTTGGGATGAGTTTGAGTGGTATTTGTGATCCAGAACTGATCACCCAACATCAGTACCTGACCTCATACCTTATGATCATGTGTCTGAATGCAATCAAATCCTCACAGCAATATTCCATCATGCAGTGTAAAGCCTTCTCAGAAGAGAAAGAACTCCCTATTAATACCGTTTATTTCAGAAGAAATGTTGAATAAGCAGGTGTCTACAAAGACTTGAGTATGAGTATATGATTTTGCATAACTAATTAAAAAATGACTGAAACCCACTGATGGTCATCACTACATTTTAGATATCGGTACAACTGAAGAGTTTAATTCCAAAATGCTGTCCATTGATTTCTTTCCATTTGGGATTTAATGAGTTTGTGAAAAGAACAGTTGGAGTATGATGGAAAATACATTTTTATTTCTCTAATAAAGGTGGTATTAATCATAATGTAGTGTAGAAAACGTTTGTATGTGTAAAGACCACCACTCCCAACTATGTGACTATGCAAGAAAAAAAAGATAATGTCATGAAAGTGGTCTATGAAATGTTTTAGAATAAAACCTTTCCATTGTTTATAACTTAAAAAAGTAGCACTTTTTATTAGTTGAATCCTCCAGTTTGTGTTGCCATTTATGCCTGTTAAACTGATCTGAGCAACTGTTAATTATATTCCTCTTGGCAGAGTTTTAAAAAAAGCATGAAAAACAGGTGAAAATCAAAGTGAAATTACAGAGGACTGCAATCTAATGCATCAGACAGAAGAGAAAAGAAAGAATGGAACTGTCAAGGATGTAGTAAACACTCCTGAACAAATGGACAGGATACAGAAGGAGCTTTAATGTGGCTGAATTTCAAAGGGGATGTAGTCTGAAAATGATTTTTACATGAAATACAACTAAAAGAGTGACGTTTGGACCTCTGGAATTAATTAACTATGGCTCACACTAGATTTTCCATGTAACCAATTCAAATAAAAATCTACATACCTTGACCTCATCTGCATAAAGGGTGATGTTGCAGAATGCAGATATGTATTTCTCCTCTAAAAAGTAGCACATCTACTGTTGATTAATAGGATTGCGTGATTTTATTTGACCTTTTTCCAGAAAGTACATGAATTAAGATCAACTTAATGTGTACCTGGTCTTTCGAGAATTCACTAAACTGTATCTAAACTATTACATAAGGAACCCTAGGGGAAATATTTTGCCTATTTAATCTCAAGTACCCTTGCCATTACTACTGCTGTGCACTCAATAGAGCAGCAATTCTATTATAGAAAGATAAAGTTATAACAATATATGTCAGTGATATCCATCAGGATTAAGAGTGATTCATACCTCCATTTTGGCATTGGTCCATCTGGGAACCTCTATAACTGCATGGAAGATATTCTGGAGAAAATCAATAAAGAGCTAGTGAAGTTATGAGGAATATCATAAGTACAAACTGTTTTTGCAAAAATGTGTTTTTTTTTGTAATTTGCAGAACAATATCATACTGATGGCTGCTGAATGGCACGTGAAAACCTAATATTTATTTACAAATACTGCAATTTTGTTCTGAATTGACAAAAATGAAGGGGACAGAGGTAATGGCACACTCTACCTTCAATATTCTAACACACTTAATGCTCATACATTGAGAAATACACATTAGCCATAACATTACAACCACTCCAGTAGCACTGCTGTGTCTGATCTACTCATACCAACAACACACAATAGCAGTGCACTGTAGTGGACCTGACTATTGAAAAATGGGGTGAAAGAGGGCTAACAAAGTATGCAGAGAAACAAGTGGACTACAGTCTTTATTGTAGAAGATTGCTGTAAGTAGCTAGATGGTTAATAAAAAGGTATTTTAGCCACAAAGTGAACACTGATGACTCCAGTTCCTCCAGTTTGTGTTGCCATTTATGCCTATTAAACTGATCTGAGCAACTGTTAATTGTATTCCTTTGGGCAGACTTTAAAAAAGAGCATGAAAAACAGGTGAAACTCAATGTGAAATTGCACAGGACCGTGGTCTAATGCATCAGACAGAAGAGCAAAGAAAGAAAGATTACAAGCAGTTTACTAGCTGTTCAGGAGAAATGGGCTTTGTGTCTTTTGACACTGTGGCTAAGAAACAGGCTCATCTGAATTCATTAACCGTGGCCCCTGCAGTCTGCTTTAAAAGATCTTGCTGATAGGTCAGTCAGTAAAGATTAAACTATAACTGTTGGTTACAAAAGATGGACAGAAGGTTTTCTCAAGTGTGGAAAGATTGAATGCAACATCACTCTAGGATAGAATCACTTTCTACCATTTTGTCAAGACAAATAACAGCCTTCTAGGGGTGAATAAAGATTTTACTAAAACGTACCTTTGCCTCATCTGCGTAGAGGGGAATGTCATGGAATGGAGATATGTATTTCCCATCTGAGTTCTCTGTGGAGAGGTTTGCATATTGTGACATGTTTCTGAGTGAAACACAGTGTCAGTAAGGATCTCTGAGCTAGCTGAATGCGGTGCAGGTGGAAGGGTGAGGTGAAGCATGACATTATTAGTTAATATTATTTTCCCTGCAGATGCACAGTGATGTAAGCAAAAATCAGAAAGTGTTTTAATGCCTTGCAAAAGTGCATTATGTCTTGAGGGAAGATTAGAGGAAAGCAGGAAATGTGTGTTTTAAATGGTATGGTATGATCAATTACGTTTGACATGACAAAGCACATGAATTAACTAAATTAAAAAGGTCAATTTTGATTTCAGAAGTTAATATGATAAAGTGATAGAATTTCACCTTTTTAGTCATATTTTTAACTATTTGAAAAATATCTACAGATGTTGTGCTCAGGCAAGCTCAGAAAATGTATGGTCCAAAGAAAATGTAAAATGTCAGATAAGAGGTTATACAAGGGCCCGGATTGGGCACTCTAATGCTTTCCTTTCTTTTATTCTACTGTTTCATTTGCTTGAGATTTTAGCACTCCTGTCTGCGCTGTTACTGTCACCAGCAGATGCTTCATTACAACGGTTTACCTTGAGGAAGGCCAAATCTGTATGGATCTTTTGTACATATCACACAACACTGACATTTTACCACACTGCTGTATAGCTAATGAAATGACAAATAATGTATATTGTAAAAGAATGAACCAACAATATACTGTTAACACTGACAGTAACTAATTAAAACAGTATCAGTAATCAAAGTCAATGCATCCATCAGAGAAGAGGATGATACTCAGTGATGTTGGGTAATATTAATAAACTCAAAGCTGAAAAGCTGTTCAACTCTGTCACTTCAGTCTACGAGGTAAACTTACTGAAGTAGACTCTGTAGTCCTGTGTGTTGGGTTTCCCTCTCTCCTCTATAGTGAAGCTCATGATGATGCAGGCTGATTCTTGTCTCCAGGCTCCGATGTTCTT
This sequence comes from Pygocentrus nattereri, assembly GCF_015220715.1. Lineage (NCBI taxonomy): Eukaryota > Metazoa > Chordata > Actinopteri > Characiformes > Serrasalmidae > Pygocentrus > Pygocentrus nattereri. Next base: position 27,085,249 of record NC_051223.1, on the reverse strand, counting down.
CTCTAAAGCCGTACAGATGGCTGTAACAAGCCGGCAGGCTGGAGTCCCCCAGGACTCAGCCAAGACATGCGTGGCTTTTAAGCCAATGGGCAGCCTTCACTCTCCTCCTTATCCAACCACTGACCATGTGTGAATGGAAAAACAGGTAAGTCTCAAAGGAGTGACTCATGTCACCCTGGATTTGAGGTCAGAATGGCTTTTGTTACAAAATCATGAGCTGTTTTAATGTAAAGATAATCAAGGAATAAAAACTGACCGCTCTATTGTGAAGACAGACCATGCACATTTAATACCTGTGAAGGCATATGTACTCTAAAATCTTTATTCACCCCTAGAAGGCTGTTATTTGTCTTGACAAAATGGTAGAAAGTGATTCTATCCTGGAGTGATGTTGCATTCAATCTTTCCACACTTGAGAAAACCTTCTGTCCATCTTTTGTAACCAACAGTTATAGTTTAATCTTTACTGACTGACCTTTCAGCAATATCTTTTAATGCAGACTGCGAATGACTGAAGGTAAGATTTAATGTTTACTCATCTAAAGCACATTCACAAAATTATCTCACATGCAAACCTCAAATCTAAACATTACAATTGGCTCCACAATGTTTTGATACATTTATCCTGCCTTAGACCTTGCTCTTTTTCTTAAGTAGTCAGGCACGGATGACAGAAAGAGTGTAACTGAGTGAATGTCCTCCTGTATGACCTCACATGATGAGTCTACCTGTTTGACTATGTCTCTGTAGCTATGCAGCACAGGCTGACTGCACCAGATGGGTGCGAAAGGAGTTAGAGCAAAGCTACCTAAGCTGTATTGCTTGGATTAGATCTTACGCCTGTAGTTTGACCTCTTAGCTGTTTGATTTTACCCTAATTGTTTATTTATAGCTCACTTATAGTTCTGAAGGTGTACAGCACAAACGTTTCTAAGAATTTTAATATACAGAGTTTTAATATTCAGAGTTTTAATATACAAGTAAGTGGTGGTTGACATCACTCCTGGGCACAGACGCAGTCTTTGAAGACTGATGCCACTTGTGAGGAGACTGCTTTTTTCAGCCTGAGGGAAGAGTGTGGAAGAACAAAGAACTTGGTAGTTGACAGCTGCATTCTCAAACTGATCAAAATACAGACACAGACACAGTCTCTGCTGACAGGAACCCTGTCAAGACAGCCTAGGTCTAAAATCATGATGTAGCTACATAGGGAGAATAGGGAGAAGAGGCTTGGAGAAGGATGCAGAGTGGCTGGGGCTCAAGAGAGAAAAGCAGACACTGAAAAAGGGCAGCTGCTTGAATGCAGAAAGACTGAAATGATCACATTCTAGAATTTAAATTCACTTGACTTCAGTGAAAATGTGCAAAATGACAGGCGCTCTTCCCACAGGTGTCAGGTCACCAGTGTTAGAGCTCCATCTACTGTTACTGTCTAAGGTTACTTTTTTCACACTAGTAACGAGGGGTGGAGTTCATCAAATTAACAACCAGCTAGAAAGATTTCCATACTTCAGCGATAGCTAATCATAGGTGCACTTTATCAGGTAGTCCAGTAGAAACTACACAGCACATTAATAATGTCGGTAGTTCTGATTGATTTCAGCTGATGACCTTGATCCCAAGGTTTACTCTAAAACTCGAACAGCCCAATTGAAGTGAGCTAAACCAAAACAAACCTACAGTAGCCATTAATCTTTGAGGCTTCAACCTGTTAATATATTCAAGCACACTGGAGACAGACAGACAGACAGACAGACAGACGTCTGGTGTCTTATACCTATTATATTAATTATTTTAAGCGATTTTGATCAAATATTTAACCATTTAGCTCTAAAAGTCAGTTGAACTGTAAAACCGTTTCGTTTTCATTTCATTTCATGCTCTGTTGTGTTTGCAGGCTTTAGTGATGTCCGGTTGGGGGCGGGGTCTGTTGCTATGATACGGTAAACTCTTGAGTCCGACATGAGACAGTAGCAAGAACTCGAGAAAATCTCAAACCAGAGGAAGAGTTTTTTCACTGTTAGGAATTGAGGTAAGTATTTCACAGCGTAGACTTTATTCCTTCAGTGGGTTGACAACCATTACAAGTCCTGCTCCCAGCGCAGTAAGCGCACTGAACCTACTTAGCTAACATGATGCTAACTTACAGCAGCAGATATGTAATGTCAGTTGGCTCGCTGCTAACAGCGGTGATAAGAATGCGTGTAACTTCTGCAGTGCCGTTAGCATTAGTTTTCCACATGATCATTTCGAAAATCCTTCAAAACAACAGTCGTAACATGCTGTTTGAAGCCTGGAGAAGTCGCATGCCCGTCTGCTTCGCAACAAACAATCTGTTGCTCTGTTTTTTTAACTTATTTTTGTAAGTAACTTCATTTAGCGTACTAGGTTTGCTTGCTCCCGGCTTGCTCCAGATATTTGCTTCGTGAAACACTTTAAGGAAAATTCCAACCATGTTTTGACTTTTCTGCATAATTCCATGCTAAATATGTAAACAAAGTCAGAGTGATTTCATATGACATGGTGCATTGTAGATTTCTTTACAGTGGTGGTGATAGGAACCAAGGGTCACAGTGTTTACAGCACAAATATAGCCATTTGATTTACTATCCAAAATGACCAATGAACCAACTCTACTTCAATAACCATAGTAAAGGCAATGGATCTTTAGAAAGTTCTTTACATTTAGAAGCATTAGTTCTGTATTGAACTTTGTGTACTATTTTGCCTAACAGAGCCCTACATTTACTGCTCCTCTATGAATACGTTTTAAAAATGTATTTCAGGCAAAGGTTTACCTCTTTTGGGGGCATTAAACTCTTTGAACTTCTGGTTCTTATCATCACCACCGTGAATAATTCTTACTTAGAAAGTTACTTACTTAGAAGTTACTTATTTACCAGCATTTTACATCAAACTCCAAATTACTTAGTTTGCACCTTTAATGCAGAAAAAATGGTGAAATTCCCCTTATGCTGTAAACTTGTTTGCCAAATATTATCAGAAAATCTCTACATGACAGTATCAAGATACTTATGTGAGTGTCAGATTAGCAGTGCCTCTTCATCCATCCAACTTTAATGAAAATTGCCTTGTAGGTCTCATCATGGAGATTGTGTATGTGTACACTAAGAAGCGCAGTGAGTTTGGCCGCCAGTGTAACTTCTCGGACCGGCCGGCTGAGCTGCATGTGGACATTCTGCCTGACCCCTCTCTGGCTGCCAACTTCATAGACAGAGATCCCTGTGATGTACCCATACAGTGCACACAGGAAATGTCTGAGCATGAGGTTAGTATAAGAAATCATTCAGAGCACCATTCATAGCATAATTATACCACACCAGTCCTTCTGTAGTCCACAGTATAGATTTGAGAGCTTATCTCAAGCTCTATAGGAAGGATTCCACATGGATTGAAGAGCAGATCCTAGATTAGCAGTCTCACTCTGAGATGCTAATTGAACCTGGGGCAATGACAATTTTATCAGCTGCTTATCTAATGTACAGTTGTAATCCTTTTTTAGGTGAACACAGAGCGCATCGAGTATGAGACATGTGGGATAAACCATGTGGAAGGTGGGTGGCCAAAGGATATCAACCCCCAGGAAATGGAGCAGACCATTCGCTTTAGGAAGAAAGTGGAGAAGGATGAGAACTATGTGAACACTATTATGCAGCTGGGGAGTGTGAGTGCCTTAGCGAAGACAAACACAAACACATGCACACATCACTGTATTTACCATGTACACCTTAATTTCCGGTGTATTTAAGTAATTATTAATTGTGTATTAATTATTAATGCTCACAGCTCAAAGTAGTGGGTTCAAACTAATTTAAAGAATGTGAGACTAAATTGAACTGTTTAATGTGTCAAACACAAGGCCAGTGGACCGCATCAGGCCCATGACGCAATCCTATCCGGCCCACAAAAGTGTTTTAATTTTATATTAATATTAGCCCACTGTGACCCTATCTGGACTAAGCTGTAAAGATGATTATGATGATGATGATGATGATGAATATTAGTCCAATTCACAATGTGCTGCATTACAGACTCTCCTACCGCTGCAGATTTCTTGGAAAAACTGAAGACAAGTTTCCTGAAGTGAATGGAATCTGTAATAAAAGCAAAGAGTGGACACTAAATTCTGAAACATTGACAAATTTAGTTGTTCTTCTGTTATTGTAACTTTTAATTTTCATTGAAATATATATTCTGCTTTTTTTCCTAATGTGAATTTTGACTAGAAATCAGATGAGTGAAGGGTGGTCTCTGACTTTTGCACAACACTGTGTATGAAAGTGGAACTGATGTGTTTCACTGGGATTTCTCCATCTCAGCCCTGTGTTTCTCTTTACTGTAGCACATGGAGCATTGCATCAGACAGAACAATGCCATTGATATCTATCAGGAGTATTTTGAGGAGGAGGAAGTAGTGGAGGAGACAGAGGAACAGCCCTCTGCCAAAACCATCAATGTGTTCAGGTGACCCTGCAGACAAATTTGACAACTTCATAATTGAAAGGACAGTGCTAATAGAGATAAGCTAATCTGGGTAGATAATGTTATACAACATGAGAGCTGTGATTTAAAGAGCAGGTAATACTTTTTTCTGATCTTGTCTGCATTCAGAGACCCTAATGAGGTGAAACGCACTGCCACGAGCCTGTCTTGGCACCCTGATGGTAGCCGTAAGCTGGCTGTGGCTTACTCCTCTCTGGAGTTCCAGAAAGTCACCAAAGACATGAGTTATGATTCCTACATCTGGGACATTGGTATATATTTCAATTTTTCCTACTTGTTTCTTGTATTTTATTTTTTCCTTTGAGGGCCACTTACAACACTTGTGTGGTCTTACGTACTATTTTCCAATATCTCTTTATTTTTAAAATTAAACAGGATGTTTTTGTTGTTGTGCTTTGAAGACTGACATACTGTTTCAATTGGCTGCTCTGCATTATGCCTCATTCAAAAAGCAGTCCGGGTTGAAACACTCCTTATAACTTCAGTATGGGTGGGTGAGGCTAAAGTGCTGTAGGCTGAATAGCCATAATAATTGCACTGCTTTTTCAATGACATCACCAAAAAACGAAATAAATTAAAAATGGGCTGTTTTTGCAGGTTAGTTTATACACACACACACACACACACACACACACACACACACACACACACACACTCACACTCACCGGCCACTTTATTAGGTATTACAGGTACACCTGTTCAATTGCTTCTTGTTAACACAAATAGCTAATCAGCCAATCACATGGCCACAACTCAATGCATTTAGGCATGTAGAGGTCGTCAAGACAACTTACTGAAGAGCAAACCGAGCATCAGAATGGGGAAGAAAGGTGATTTAAGTGACTTTGAACGTGGCATGGTTGTTGGTGCCAGACGGGCTGCTCTGACACATAACCATCTCTAGGTTTTACAGAGAACGGTCAGAAAAAGAGAAAATATCCAGTGAGCAGCAGTTGTGTGGACGAAAATGCCTTGTTGATGTGAGAGGTCAGAGGAGAATGAGCAGACTGGTTCGAGATGATAGAAAGGCAACAGTAACTCAAATAACCACTTGTTACAACCAAGGAATGCAGAATACCATCTCTGAACGCACAACACGTTGAACCTTGAAGAAGATGGGCTATAGCAGCAGAAGACCACGCCGGGTGCTACCCTTGTCAGCTAAGAACAGGAAACTGAGACTACAATTTGCACAGGCTCACCGAAATTGGACAATAGAACATTGGAAAAATGTCGCCTGGTCTGACGAGTCTCAATTTCAGCTGCGACATTCAGATGTTAGGGTCAGAATTTGGTGTAAACAACATGAAAGCATGGATCCATCCTGCATTGTGTCAACGGTTCACGCTGGTGGTGGTGGTGTGATGGTGTGGGGGATATTTTCTTGGCACACTTTGGGCCCCTTAGTACCAATTGAGCATCGTTTAAATGCCACAGCCTACCTGAGTATTGTTTCTGACCATGTCCATCCCTTTATGACCACAGTGTACCCATCTTCTGATGGCTACTTCCAGCAGGATAATGCACCATGTCACAATGCTCATATCATCTCAAACTGGTTTCTTGAACATGACAATGAGTTCACTGTACTCCAATGGCCTACACAGTCACCAGATCTCAATCTGATAGAGCACCTTTGGGATGTGGTGGAATCGAAGATTCGCATCATAGATGTGCAGCCGACAAATCTGCAGCAACTACGTGATGCTATCATGTCGATATGGACCAAAATCTCTGAGGAATGTTTCCAACACCTTGTTGAAAGTATGCCATGAAGAATTAAGGCAGTTCTGAAGGCAAAAGGGTTCCAACCTTTTACTAGTAAGGTGTATCTAATAATATATATACATATATAGACTGCATTGACTAGGGAGTAAATTTTAGTATTTTGAAACGTGCATACATCAAAACAAAACAAACTGATTAGTTCAGTACCACAGTAAGCGTAATTTCCATCCCTGTCTCACTTACTCTGCCTAACAAAATCAAGTTCTAAAAATTATATCAGTTAATTTTGTACATTTTAACATGCAGGTGATGTTTTAATGCTCTTCTTTTCCTGTTGTCTCATACAGAAAATCCCAATAAACCTGAGATGACCCTGAAACCGGTCTCTCCACTTGTTTGTCTGGAATATAACTCCAAAGACTCTCACATCCTAGTTGGAGGAAGCTACAATGGACAAATCGGTGGGCAGAAACTACCACCTATTTACTGTACAAGAAGTCTTTTTGTATATCCAAGATACTTCTTCCTCACTGGCATCTCCATTTCTTTGCCTGGGCATGCCACTTTTAACTTTAGTTTACTTATCTTAATTGTGATGCTCTGTGTGACTTTTTCTTGGCAGCCCTGTGTGTTTTAAGTACTCTCCCTTCTCAGAGAATAACAGTTAATGGAAAATGTCCACTTTCTGTCAGCAATTAGTATAAAAGGGCATTACTTATGCAAGCTCATTAAATGGCATCAGATATGTGAGGGACTTGAGGGACAGTGCCTGTCAAGTACAGAAATGCTAAAGGACATGTCCCGGTGCAAAGCTAATTGAGGTTTGGTGTGTCACATGTTCTAAAATTGTTTGTAAAATGTAGCTTTTCTTAAGTGTAATCTAAGTGTGTCTAAATGGCTTCTGTTCTCATAAGCAAGTATAATTATGGTATAATTATGATTTAAATGTATCAAACTAGTTTCTCTGAGTATGTCTGAGAAAAAACAAAAACTCACTTCAACCCTAAAAATAAATGTGTGTGTCAAAGCATCACTGAGTGTCTGGCATCTTTACAGCCTACTGGGATACACGGAAAGGCAGCCAGCCGGTTGAGATGTCCACCATTGAGCACAGCCATAGAGACCCAGTCTATAAGGTCATCTGGCTGCAGTCAAAGACAGGCACAGACTTCTTCTCAGCTTCCACTGATGGTCAGGTCAGTGTACAGTACAGTAAACTGTAACATGGAAAGTGATTGCACTCTCTTTCTCTCCTGTAAACATGTTTTTTTGGTTGTAAGGTTAAGGTTGTATGTATGTATTCTTTATTGGTTTGCAGTAATATCTTAAATAGAAAGGTCATGACAGTTGAGCTTGCAATTTTTCCTGAACTGACTGACCAACTGAGTACCTCTTTGGGAAGAATTTTCAGTACATGCTTTTAACACCAGTTCTGGAAGGAAAACTCAAATCATTATTTAGCTAAAACCTACTCAACCTGCTGTTTGGATAAACTTGAGTATTGTTTCTTACTTTCTTAATTAAAAACTAACAGTGAAAGCATTACTCATACATTTCCAAAAGAAGTTGTAGATGTGGTATATTTTATCAGGTGCTATGGTGGGACATTCGTAAAATGAGTGAGCCCACAGAAAGACTGGTGCTGGACCCTACCAAGGAGGGGAAACTGGAAAATGCACTGGGAGCCATTTCACTGGAGTTTGAAACCACCATGGTAAGAAATCATCTCAGGATCAGTACAACTGATGTTTTTTCAGGTTAATGCACAATGAATTGAACTATAAAGACTCCACTTTTCTTTATCAGCCCACAAAGTTCATGGTTGGGACTGAACAGGGTCTGGTGGTCTCATGTAACCGTAAAGCAAAAACTCCGGCTGAGAAGATAGTATGCACATACAGTGGCCATCATGGGCCCATCTATGCCCTTCAGAGGAACCCCTTCTTCCCCAAGAACTTTCTGACTGTGGCTGACTGGACAGCCCGCATCTGGTCTGAGGACATTAGAGAATCTTCCATCATGTGGACCAAGTAAGGATATGAAGTACCAATCAAACTGCTGAGTGTTGAGGTCCTGCAGAGTGTAGTTCCAAAAGTAAATGAGCAAAGCCATTCAGCCTTAAAAGGTGATTCTTCAAAGGTTCTTCCATAAAGGCAATCGTTTTGTGTAGAACCATGACAATGTAAATAACTTATAAATTTAAATGCATAGATGTTTCTGAATAGTTCTATACATGGTTAAACGATTATTCTCTATGATGGAAAACCTGTTGAATGTGATTCTTCTAAGATATGTGTGGTTCTTTAAAGCTTGCTCTTTAATCTAAATTCTAAAGTGCGTCTAAAATATTATCCACTACATGATATTATTTTTGATAGGATATTATTTATTATTATTGCCATATTCTTTATCCAGGCTAAATAAGAGTTTACTGCCATGTTTTGTTTTCCATGCTAGATTACAGATTAATGGATTTGAAATTGTTCATAAACAGTAAAGTTTTGGATAGACATACTGCACAGGTGTAGCAAGCAAATACAATATTACAGATTTCAGTGTATTTGGAAAAAATTTCTGTTGTCTGTGTTTCTGTTTCTGTTGTCTGTGTTTGCAGATACCACACAGCCTCCCTGTCAGATGGATGTTGGAGCCCTGTTAGACCTTCTGTCTTCTTTACTGTCAAAATGGACGGCACGTTAGATGTATGGGACTTCCTGTTCAAACAGAACGACCCGACACTCAGTCTAAAAGTGCGCTTATAAGTTCTCCTAATCTAAAGATGTATTAAACAATTTGCGTAATAACATTATTCGGAATTTGTGTATTCTGTGGTTATGTTATTATGTTCTATGAGATTTTTCACTAGTATTACTGTTGTCTTATTCAGTAAACCACAGATTCCTAATCCTGGTCCCAGAGTATTTCCTGTCCTGAACATTGTCAGTAAGGAGTTGTTTATGAGTTGTTAATCAGTTGGAAGCTGAGAAAACAGGGGTACTCCAGGACCAGTTCTGAAATATGATTGGATGTTAAATAAGTTTGCTTTCGTTATGTTAGGTGTGTGATGAGGCTCTGTACAGCATACGGGTGCAGGATAATGGGCGTTTTCTGGCCTGCGGCTCACAGCTGGGCACTACCACGCTGCTGGAGATATCCTCAGGCCTTTGCACGCTGCAGAAAAATGAGAAAGCACTGGCTGCAATGGTAAGACACACACACAAATACCCAAATAAATACAACTGTTAGAACAATAGTCCAGATATGCTTAGCTTTTAATATTCTTTAACAAAAGGACCATTGGTGTAAAGAAAATCTTGTATCTCTGAAAATTTATAAACAATGAAAAGAGCATTCTGTACATCTGACTTAAAAAAAAAACTGAAATGTTCACAGAATGTAAAGGACAGCTTGTGTAAAGTGAACAGTGTATCAACTACAACCATTTTCATACAAAGCCTTCTATTTTTAGGAGCTCAAACGTAATTGGACAGTTGGCTGTTCAGCTGTACCATGGCCAGATGTGTGATATTCCTTCATTCTGTTCTTACAAGTTAGTAGATAAAAAGGTCTCAAGTCAATTTCCTGTGTGGCATTGGAATTTGGAATGTGTTGCTGTTAAAGTCCAAAGAACTGGAAGTGAAGCTACCCATCATTAGGCTGAAAAATAAACCCATCAGAAAGAATGGCTGAATCAACTATTTGGTACATTCTTAAAAAGATGCAACACACTGCTGAACTGCAGTGGAAAACAAAATTCTTCACAACAGTTGGCAAGATCAAGAGCACCATCTAGAAGATAGTGCTATATGTGTTAGAATCAATATTCAAGAGAAGCCTTCACCAGTGCAAATACAGAGCGTTTACTGCCAGATGTAAACCACTGGTAGACCTCGAAGACCAGATTAGAGTTTGCCAGAAAAACATAAAAAATCCTGAACAAAAAAATCCTTTGGATAAATGAGACAAACACTTGATGTTTGTACCAGAATGATGGGAAGTGCCAGAAGTACCAGAATGATGGAAGTGTATGGAGAAGGGAACATGGACAGTGGACAATGGCCAAGACTTTTTTTATGCAAAGAAGCGGATTGTTCTGCAATGGTCAGGTCAATCACCTGACCTCAATCAGTGCATTTCCCTTACTCAAAGCAAAACTGAAGGTAAAATGCCCCAAGAAGCAGCAGGAACTGAAGAAATCCAGCACCTGGTGATGTCTGTGGGTTCCAGACTTCAAGCAATTACTGACTGCAATAGATTAAATGTATGAAAAAAGAGGCAGGGAATGAAAATGGCTGTAATTTGTATACTGTTCATGTGATATGGATGTAAATAGCATCAAGTTAAAGCTAAAAGTCTGCGGTTTTAGCACATATTAATTGTTTAATTTCAATTCCAATATGCAGTGAATAACTTTGTCAATGTCTGAATATTTATGGACCTAACAGTACATTAAGTTGTAAGATAAAGCAGCAGTGATATTAAGGTGAAAACCTTTGAAAACTTGATAAGATGTTCCAGAGTAGCAGTATTTTGATGGATGTTTGAGCCCTCTTAGTGTTTAACCAAACAAATGCAGAAAGAATCCTGAAGTGCTTGTGTATTCAGAGGCCAGGTATAACCGTATTAGTATGTGTGTTTGTTTGTGATGTCAGATGTTTGAACGGGAGACGAAGCGGGAGAAGATTCTGGAGGCTCGTCACAGAGAAATGCGACTTAAGGAGCGCAGCCGCTCGGAGCAGAGCAAGGAGGATGAGGCCAAAGAGGGAGAGGGAGAGGAGAGTTCTGAAGAGCTGGTGGCCCGCATAGAGAAAGAGTTCTATGAGATGATAGAGACAGAGATGAAGAATAGGGGGAAAGATGAGAAAAAAGAGAAAGAGCTAGATAAGGTCAGAAATGGGGACGGTTAAGTGAGTGCACAAGAGCTTTAAATGCAAACCCATCACCATGTCATCATATTTGTTTAAAAAAGTATTTCATGTAACATGATAAGCTTTTCTTAGACATACACTATATTGCCAAAAGTGTTCACTCACCCATCCAAATCAATGAATTCAGGTTTCCAGTCACTTCCATGGCCACAGGTGTATAAAAACAAGCACCTAGGCATACAGACTACTTCTTCAAACATTTGTGAAAGAATGGGTCACTCTTAGGAGCTCAGTGAATTACAGCATGGTACTTTGATAGGATGCCACTTGTACAACAAGTCCAGTTGTGAAATTTCCTTGCTATTAAATTTTCCACAGCCAACTGTCAGTGGTATTATAATAAATTGGAAGCGATTGGGAACGACAGCAACTCAGCCACAAAGTGATAGGCCACGTAAAATGACAGAGCGGGGTCAGCGGATGCTGAGGCACATAGTGTGCAGAGGTCTCTAACTTTCTGCAGAGTCAATCGCTACAGACCTCAAAACTTCATGTGGCCTTCACATTAGCTCAAGAACAGCATAGAGAGCTTCATGGAATGGGTTTCCATGGCCAAGCAGCTGCATCCAAGCCTTATATCACCAAGCACAACGCAAAGCGTCGAATGCAGTGGTGTAAAGTGCCGCCACTTGGCTCTAGAGCAGTGGAGATGTGTTCTCTGGAGTGATGAATCACGCTTCTTAGAGCAGAGACTGCAAGCCAGGCCTTCTTGTCCAACATCAGTGTCTGACCTCACAAATGCACTTCTGGAAGAATGGTCAAAAGTTCCCATAATCACACTCCTAAACCTTGTGGAAAGTCTTCCCAGAAGAGTTGAAGGTGTTATAGCTGCAAAGGATGGGCCAACATCATATTAAACTCAATGGATTGAGAATGGGATGGCACTCAAGTTCATATGTCTGCAAAGGCAGACGAGTGAATACTTTTGGCAATATAGCATACGCTCTTTACAGTAAAGGAGCTAAAAGAGTTTTTTAGGAGAAGTGGCTCATTGATTCCTTTAAAAACCTTTTAGCTGATGATTCTTTGAAGAAAAAATGTAAATCAGATCTGGGAAGGACTTTTGTACAGTTTAAAGAACTTCAGCATAATGTGAAGGTTTTATACCAATTGAATGTTTTTCCTAGAACAACATGTCCAGGCCAAGAACCATTAAGGAATCATTATTTTTAAGAATGTTTTTTGGGTGTCAAGAAGAGGTTTTGGAGATCCACATTTCTGCATACATGTTTAAGATGGTTAAGTAAACAATATAACTCAGAACAGATAATCTGAAATCCGTTGTAGAGAAACTTACTGAGTCAGAATTGTTCGCAGCAGAGGTGATCGGAACCAGACATCTGAAATATTTAGTGCCTTTCCTACAGACAGTGATTACATAAGAAGGTTAAAATAGGCTCCCTGATGGCAGACATTATTTAACGTCATTTTAGGCCTGTCACAATTATAACATAGTTGTCTAACCACAATTATTTGAGCTAATAGTGACTGTTTAAGCTGAATGGCATTACTTTCCACAGTTGTTATCCACACAATCATATGTTTATATTAGTTAGGTGTTTTTTTATCAGTTTGATTGAGGTAAATATGTGAAAAAGAAAGTAGAAAACACTTTTGTGGATCTTATAAAAGCAAAAGTTCTGACTTCAAAAGTGTTATGACACTTTTAAAGGGTAGCAATGAGTAATGTTTGTTTATTTGATGTTTGCACATAACACATTTAGATGGCGTTGGTGCATAATGTTTGTTTATTTGAGCTAAACCTGTGCCTGTCATTAATTGGGAGCAACTAAATATCAATAGCAAGGGCATAAAATAGAAAACCACATATATTTAGGCTTGTGTTCTTTTAATGTAATAAATAGACTAAAGAATAAGACAATTAAATTGTATATTACAATTATTCATATGGCAGGTAATCATCAGTTTACATTTCATGATCGGGACAGGTCTAGATAGTTTTGAGAAATATATTTTTCCACAACATTTTTAATTCATTCATAGTAGAAAAGAACCCAAATAAAACTTTTTTTTTCCGGTAATCCACTATAAATCCACAGCATAAAACTTCAGAAAGCCTGTATATGTTCACTGTTGATTTTTGTTAGTAAATAAAATGTCTGTTATTGCATTATAAACATTATGACTCCTGGTTCCAATCACCATGACTGTAAAGAAATAAGAGTCTGTCAGCTTCTCTACACTGAACAGTTTCACATCAAACAACTCTGAATTGCTTTTTGTTTTTATATCCCAACAGTTTATTTATGCAGAACATTTATAAAATTGATAAAATTCCCCTGCCCAGTATCTTGACAGCATTTCATAGTGTGTCAGTACATTGTACATTTGGTAGACTCAGAAAAGTGGGGTACATAAAAAGTATGAAATATATCATATATATTTATATACGATATTATTATTTTTGCCATATTGTCCAAGCCCTTTCACACATTAGGTAATTACTTTGAACTACTATGAATTACTATGAAAAGAAATAAAGTCAGGTCAGGTGACACATTATCAAATAAGTTTTGCAAAATACTGATTACTTAAATAGTTCCCTAGCCAGGAACCATATCTCATGGTTAGAGGACTATCATTCCTTTAAGAATAGTGGATAGGTTTTGATTGATGGTACACCTGTCACCATCTCCCCTCTGCTGCCATAGTAACCTGTCAAATGTAAACACACTGGTTTGTTTAGCTTTAACAGATTGCACCCTCTTTTGGTCCACTGCTCCATTAAGATAAGCCTTCAGTTCCCTATGTATAGTACCATGTGCTGACCTCTCACGTAAAGGCATTGTGTAAGACACAAGGAGAAAAAATCAGTAAACCCCACTTAGTCTTTACATACAATGTTTTATGTGGACTGTTCGTTGATGAGCAGCTGTGTTCATATGGTTGCATAAGAACCTCTGCAATTACTGCGAAACACAAGTTTTGATCAGCAAATATTTACAGCACAACATAATAACTAGAGTAGCCAGAATAGTGCCATTGCGGGTCAGTCATATTGTACAATGGCTGAATTAATGGCCATTCATGTATTGTTTGATTTTTCTAAGCTGCTCTGTCTTTGTTCCTCAGGAGAAGGGTGTGTGTGAGGAGAAGGAGTCGTGAGACGAAGATGCACCTACACAACCTCGCCTCCTCTCAGCCAAGCCGTGATCTTAGGGACAAAGAGAAGAAACATTTTGTACGCCGGAGCTCTCATTTGCCTCAAAAATCAACTGCAGGGCTTGCACAGTTATTTATCTTTACTAAGACTTTACTAGTTGAAACTGCTGTTTCAATAATGAAAATTGTGTTCTGCACATACACTTTTCACATTTTCTATACATTCTGGTTTGTCTGCAGCAGCATTCTAGCATCAGTGCAGCATCACTTCAGGGGGTGCCTTCAGTTCAAATTTTAATTTGACCAAAATTTAATCAGGGTAAATTTAATATTTGAAAATTTCACATGAAAATATATCATCACAAGTGAATTACAGTTTGAATTTCAACTCTTCAGCTGTACTGACCAAGCTGAATTGAAAAACCCCAACACTGCTGCATTCAGGTTCATTTTGCGTCCTTATACAAATATGCTTTCTGCAGCATTTGTCACATTTGTGTATCCTAATAAATGGCAATAAAATCTGATGCAGGTGCCAATACAATTAATTGAAATAACCAGCACTTTACACAATGTTTTGATTTACAAGAAAAAAAAACATATCATGATTATTGCTAAAAGTAAGTAACCTGAGACAATCATTACTAAAGCAATAAATATCAGGAGACCACACATTACAGTTGTTTTAGAACAGGTAAGTGGTGTTGTTAAGCCTGATGCAAAGCCATATTTTGTTGACAGCAGCCACCAACACTTCTCTAGAAGAGTACCTTTCTACATCAGTGAACATCTAACATACTACAATTAGGGTCCATACCCTTCAGAGCGGTAATTCTACAGCAACTCATGTACGGCTTGTTCGGTCATGTCATGGATTTCCTTGAAAAAATGAATACTGTAAACACAAACATAAACACTAAGACAGCATTTCAGTAAATCAACTGGTTTGAGTCTATAAGAGGTTACATTTTTGTAAGATGTATATCATCCTGTGCCAAATTTCATATTGAATTACAGTCCATTTTTAATACTACATTTCTAACAAATTTTGAATGATTTTTTCCTTTCTGCATGCCACATTTGAATCTATAGTATGAGATCAAATTGACTTCACAACTAAAAGTCAATTTTGTAGGCCTTTTTAGCTCTATATTTTGTCCAAAGAAACTAATTATATCCTTCAAACTTTTTTCCTGAACAAAGAACAGTGATGTCTGATTAACATACTGTATAACACTAATCTGCTCTGATATTTTTATAGAAATATGATGCATTTGACTAAGAATAACAACTGAATTTTCAGTGTAACCTCGAGACAATCTGGATCTTTTTGATGGTTAATATATTTTTTCTATTTCTTCCTATTGTGCACAGAATCTCTTAAAGAGGCACCCTAGTGCACCCATTTTTTTCTAAAATCAACACACCTAATTTAATAATAAATAAAAAGCTCAGGAATGGAGATTAATAATTAGCTAATGACATGAACCAGGCGTATTTTAGCAGTTAAAAACACTGTGCTGCATAGAGCGCAGCCCCGCGTCATTAAAGCCGGTATCCAGCAGGTGGAGCCGAAACCACGAAATCGTCGTGGAGTGCCTGTTATTTTTACCCCACCCGCATTCCGTAAAACTCCGCCTCCTAGGAATAGTGTCGAAATACGGGTGAGAGAAAAGGCTGCATCAAAACAAGATACTACACTACTACACTAATGAATGGGTTACTAATGGACATGTGCTGTTTGACATACTATTTAGTGCTTTAGACTGCGATTTGGGACGCACCCACAAATACGGACTATTGGTAGTTAGCCAATCCTAACGTAGGTGACCGTATCCTTCTAGCCAATCCCAGCGCAGATGGGCGGGGCATGTCAGAATACGGGCGGGATAAAAACAAAACAACGCTACCTGGGACTCGATAGGATCCAGCCACCTTTAAATGACGCCTCGGCTATGTGAGAATGGCGGAGAACAGCGTTTGGCAGGCTTACACTTTACAGCTGATCTCTAAGGGGACAGGACACAACATACAACTACTCACGGCGAGTAGAGGACGCTGAGGAGAGCGGTCAGCTTCATGGAGCTTCTTCTTAGACATACAGGGCATTAGTCTGTTCTCTCTGAACGGCATTTTACTCAGACTACAAACGCATCTGCTCCGTTTGACTGATAACTGTAGATTATTTGGTGTGTCGGCGGAGCGCCGTGTGAGCCATGGTGACACTGCCGAGAATATTCAGCGAGACGTTCCCGTAAGGCTAAAACACACAAGTTCGCAGATATTGACGAATTTCTATCTGACATGAAGGATACCGGAGAATCCAAGGACCACCAGCTAACGGTGAGTAACTGCTTCTGTGGACAGATAGCCTAGCCTGTCATGTGTGAAGTTATCTTTTCCTCAGATGACGTAACTATTTTGCTCAAATTAACGTTTGTTATTTCCTGCATATTATTACCAGGGTTGGACAAAATACTTAGAAAAATGAGTACTGGCTGAATACTGAATGCACTTTCCTAAATGTATTGAGTAACGTATTCCGTTACAACGCGTTACAAAGTAACCTATGTATATAGAATACATTCAGAATACATAAAGACGAGGCACATTAGGCCTCATTCACTAATATTTCCAATAAGTGTTTCCTTAATTGTTTTCTTGAGAAACGTCCTAAGAAAAAGTCTACAATAGATTCATAATTAGTTCTTAAATTATTTGCACCATTGTGCTGTTGAATGTGTGTAGATTCTGTTTTCACCTAAGAACAAATTCCAACTAAGAAGACACTGGTGACTGTCAGATTCTTTGTGAAAACTGTAGAAGTGGGTTTTAAAAAGAAATAACTTCTTTAGAACAGTTGGTGAATGAAGCCCATCCATTTATGGGTCCACTCAGGCTTTAGCAGAGCTCAGAAACACTGAGATTAATAACTGATCATCATATTGATTTATCAGTCCACTCAGGCTTTAGCAGAGCTCAGAAACACTGAGATTAATAACTGATCATCATATTGATTTATCAGTCCACTCAGGCTTTAGCAGGAACAGTGTTTGTAAAGAAGCTATTAATTGAATTTTACAATTTGTCTAATGAGCATGTTTGCTACATGCTGTGTGCCGATTCTCAAATTATTAAAAGTAACTGTATTCTGAATACTACCTTTACAAAATGTAACTAGTAAATACTTCATTTCTGTATTCTGAATATGTATTCCCAATGCTTGTGTTTTGTTATATACCAACCATGGCATAACCACCGAGTATAATGAGGTAATCATGTCCTAGTAATAACTATGAAGGTCTCCTATGTAGTCTTTGTCATAGTTAAAAGATTTACAGTAAATTCTTCTGAAATGTTTGCCAACATCAAAGCCACTCACTTTGTAGATTATTGTAGATCCACATGGAAGCTTTTTCCCATCTACTCTGTTCTCTCATTATTCCTATTCTGAAAAGTCAAAAATAAGCTTGACCACACTGAGTTTTAGCTTTGTAGCTGGAGAGTTTAGTGCTTGATTTACAGTGATATTTTTTCTCAGAGCTGAATAATTCACATGGCCAGTTCCAGTTCCCTTGGTCTTTTTCCTGTGTAGCAGCCTTGAACTGGAGCAGCCATCAGTCATAGCAGTGCCTTTGAACTGGTAGTTACAATGCTGAGATAGTGTAGGCTAATTAAATGACCACCCCACCTGAGCACTCTATTGGCCTGGTAACAGAATGATTGGATTTTAAAGCAGGGTAGCAAAAAGCAGGCAACCCTTCAAAAGCAGCTTGGTATTGGATCATGCCCTCAAAAGTAGATTGCTCCTATGCAAGAAGTAAATTGCTCATCAAGGCTCATTAATCAGCTCAGAACGGCATATTTCAGTGTGATCCTCAAATAATATTCATGCTTTTGAGATGTGCTTCAGTATTTCTCTTGGGTTATTCTGTCTAGGTGTAGCATATTTACTTGGGTCTTAAAGAATAGTTCAGGAATTGGTACCATTATCTCCTTGTTCTGAAGAAAGCTGTCTCTGTGCTTGCCTGTTTCTCAGGTGGCTTTGCGAATCCGGCCTCTGAGCGATGTAGAACTGGAGGAAGCGGCCACAATAGTGGCCCACCGAGTGGACGACCAGGTGAGAGTTTGACTTCATCATGCAGGTGTGAGAGATAAACAGACAGTATTTGGTTGTTTTCATGTGTACATCATGTTAAGAAACAGTACATAATATCAAAACATTTTTTCAAAATATCCTGTCAACTGTTGGATACCATATGAAATGGTCACGTGTTTCTTGGCCTGCTGGGTGTCATTGTATCACTAGGACATGTACAATAGAGCTAACAAAAGGATAAGGGTATCATTCTAGATGTATTTTTAATATATGGAGTCTGTCAGTGTTGTCTTTTAATGCCAATGTCAGTGACAATAATGCAGGCAGAGGCGTCAAAATCAACTAGTCAGCATCAACATACTCATGAGTTTAGTAATAGCAAACAACCTGGAAGAGCATGTCAGATAACAGTAGTGGATGACCAACGAACTCTTTTAATCAAGAATATTGAACAGAGCAATGACTACCACACAGAGAAGAGTGCATCAACATGAGGTCACCACAGGATGCAAACCACAGGTGAACATCAAGGACTGAAAGGCAAGTTTACAATTTACTGAAAACTAGGTAAAATGTTCTGGTACAGTTTTCAGTAAATGAGATGAAGATTGACGATGAAACATGTTGGAACAGAGGTGTATGGCTTCCAGTACAACTGACTCATTTGGCTTTACTGATGGTATAACTGCTGATTGCAGCAGAAGGACCGATTCTGAAGTCTACTGGAGAACCTTAAATAATAAGTGCTCAGACTCCCCTAAAAATCTTTGGGTGGCACTTCAACCTGCAGTAAGACAATGTTGTGAAATGTAATTCCACTAATATATTTACTTCACTTAATTAAATAAAACTAAATGCAAACTTCAACTGAAACACTTTCACCTGAAACTTGCAATGAGTTTGTAACGTAGTGCTGGAACTTCTACCAACGTCTGATTATTTATGGACAGCATGGTGTATTGTACCTGTTCATTAGCCCACTCATACTGCTCAGAAGCCTCCTTCATTCCACTCACGTAGTATGCACTTCACTGAATTCATTAAGTTGTTATAAGGCAGTCAAGAACATGCTGCAGCACTTATCTACTGTAGCAGCGCTACATTCGCATGTTGAGTATGAGAGCTTCTGATGGCAGTATAATTTCTGCTGAAGCGATTGGCTGGTTGGTTATTTTCATGTTTTTCATTTCAAATTCTTTTATGTTGTATTACATTGTCATATAGGTGTCATAGTGAAGAAATGGAGTCAGTCCAAGGACCAAAACGACTCAAGGAGTGGGAGAGTGATACATATTGATATTCTAAAAGTTGTATCCCAAAAGCTCACACTGTAAAACAGCACAAGATTGAGTACAGTTCTCAGAAAAGAATAAACCCGCAGTTCAGCTGTTTAGGAGGCCATGTGAGGCTAATTGAAGACTAGTGCTTTTAACACATGAATACAGGCTGTGTGAAGTGTCTCCAGTGTCTTATTGTCTTGTGGCCTGATGTTCATTGGTGGTCAGTGCTGATTTTTGCCTCTGTTAGTGGAACGAGGAGGGCATGGTTAGCTACTCTGGGTCTCTTGGGTCTGAGATATTATTAGACTGTGCTCTGAGACTTGGCCCATTCATACTGGTGTAATCACTTAGAGCTGTTCCACTATTGCAGCTGATGATGACAGTGGTGATTATGATGATGCTAACTGTGAAAGTAATTGCTTATGCGTAAATCCTGTTGCTATGTTATTTCTGATCTTATGGTTAGACAGTACCATACAATACTTTTTTCTCTGCTTTTACTGTACCTTGCCCTGCACATTTTGTTTTCTCCAACACACCTGATCAAATGTATAAAGCTAATTAACCCCTTACATGGGCCCAAAGTTTTAATACACATGTCTATAACCTAAGAATAGATCAGCCAGTTTGCACTGAAGTCCCTGTAGTTACTGAATAATATGCTTCAGTATGTAATAAGCCTGGGATTTTAAAGCGATTGTAAGCCCTAGTTGATTTGGGTATGTGAGCGGGTTAAACACTAAAGAGAGCAGGGCAGTGGCTTCTCAGGACTAGGGCTGGAAACCAATACACAGGCATATGCAAATGTTTGGACGCTCCTGTCAAATGACATGTTTTATTGATTTTCTGAATGAAAGTAAGTCAACACATCATCTACAGGGAACTTAAATTGGACACTTTTCTGCAAACTTAAGTGCACACTTTCAATTTATTTGTTGAGTGTAACATGTTGGAAAAAAACATAAACTATAAAATGTGCCATAACTTTTGCACAGGCCACATTTTTTGTTTCATGTTTTCCATCATGTTCAGGAAATAAACGGTAATTATCCTTTAAAATGTTCAGATGGATGTTCACTGTAGATGGTGTGTACATAGTTTCACTTAAACAATCAACAAAATATAATTTAACCAGGGCACTCAAGCTTTTGCATACAATGGTATTCCTATTAATTGAAGCTCCAGTTATGAGCTGGTAAAATAGCACCATGACTGTCTCACTGGGGTTGCAGCCTCTTTCTGCAAGTCCCCTAGCCTTTCCATCAGTGGAACGGAAATCGACTCAGATATTTTTAATAAATATAATTAAGTAAAATATTTACCTTGTAACTCTGATTATCTAGGACACTGTTGTTTCTGTGTTTGTGGTGGTTGTGTCTCTGTGTTGAGCTGCCAGTGAGCAATGATGGGCGATAGTGAAGGGGTGAGAACCCCCAGCTGTGAAAACAATTAATACCTCTCTACAGAGAAAGTTGTGCTGAAATAAGAAGGACTGCACAACTGCAGCTTTCTCTATATCAATAAATGTTTTAAACTATAAAAATAGCTTTTATATACAATAAAACATTGTTATAAATGTTGATTTGCTCACAGATCCACAGAAATATATTTCATCAACATAATTGAAGATAAATGCAGGATTCAACTGAATGCCCTTTAAAACAGGTGGATTTCACATTTCATGGTTACTGTGAAAAGGGGTTAAAGATGTCTAGTGCTTCCTTAATGATAGCGGTGTTGGAGTGTTATGTTTCAGTTTCAGATTAATCTGGTGATTTTAAGTAATTATTTTTCAATGTTGTATTATTAGTATTACCAAGCATGCTTAGCTATAATGAACATTTTGTTGTGAAGTGTTTTTTGTTTGTTTGTGTATCATTCAGTGTAGGATACACTATATGTATACGAGGCAAATCAAGTGAATGCTTAATTCTATTTGGATTTATTTCTAATTAGATTTCCTAACGTTTTTAAGTACAGTGGCTGCTGATGGGACAGTTTGTTTACATCAGAGGGCTTAGGCTCCACAGAGCAAACAGGTTGTACTGGTAGTGATTAGCAGCACACGCATCCAAGGGCTTATATGCTTTGTATTGTGTTTGTGCAGCCACATGAATGGAGAGGATAGAGAGGACTCAATGAGTGGTCCTATGGTTTAACACAAGGAGTTTATGCAGTTGACAATGTCATAGAGTAACAAACACACACACACACACACACACACACACACACACACACACACCCACACACACACACACACACTAATATGGGCCACAACATATTGCACTTTATTAGCCAATTAGTTGCTCTCAATATAACAGTTAATTAAAAGCTTTCAATATAATACAAGAAGTAGTCATAATAATGGCTCCAAAGTCTCACAAGAGAAGACTGATGATTAATCAGTAACAAATATTTTATTGAAAATTTGCTATATTTACATAGAAACTACCCAACGCACACTCATGCTCACACACAGCGGTTTATGAAAGGACACACTCCACCTCCACCCTCACATTAAGTAAACCTCAACCTCATCCCACCTCTTCAGTCACAAGCAATTTATCACATTCGCTGACTGACCATAACAGCACCTTCATCACTTCATTTGTGCGGCACGCGCCATATGGCCTTTCCATCTTCAGGTAGGCTGAGACAGATTAGTTTAATTTAGAGGCGGCACACTCTGCTCTTTCTCTCTAGAGGCAGACGGCTGAGGGCATAAGCCCCCAGAGTCTGAGCTCAGCTCTGGGGCTTTGGAGGGCTTATACCACAACCACCTGCTCAGCTCCACCACCCCAGCTCACCTGCTGCTGACACTGCCGCAACTTTTTCAGAATCTTCTCCATCACTTAATTTTGTTTTGTAGTTTATTTCAGGTCATTAGTTTGCAGTGTGTGGTTATAAAACCCACATGCAACTTAAAAACTTGAATGTGGATATTCAGTTTGAGCTGTGATTGGTATTAGCATCATACAAGAACATAGTTGCCTTAGGAACTGGTGATCCTGATGATGAATATTACATAATAATAAAAATAATAATTAGGGCATTCCCCAGCTTGTTTGGACCTGCCTGTACATCGACTCTGAGTCACAGAGTCTCTTATGGTTTTCCCATATGATTCCTTAATGGGATGTTGTCATGCCTTAGCTTTTCAAAAGCTACTCATCCTATAGCTTTCATGTTTTAGTCTTCATAATTGGATTATGTCAGTTTACAAAGGTGGTTTACTTGTAGGCAGTGTCATATGCTTATGCTTGTGATTTGCAGATCATAATAAAAAATATTCAGGCATACATTGAAATACACTGTGCAAAAGTCACATCATCTTTTATTTCTTTAATTTCTAGTCAGAACAACCAGTTATTTGTTTTCCAGTGTTAGAAAGGCAGAAAACATAAAGAAAATGACAGATGCCTTAACAACTAAACTAAATATCACATTTTTCAGTATTTAATGTGTCAACCTCTAGCTTCCATTCTTTTCATGAGCCTTGCTTTCAGTTTTTCAAAGAAATCTGTGGGGACATTGTTCCATGGTTCAAAGTTCAGCCTTATAAGTTGGTTGCATTTCCTGCTTCTTGTGATACAAGCCATCCTGAAAAGTACATAAAACCTTACTCCACTTCTCAGATGTCCACTTTTGGTGCACTAATGCACTTTTTCCTCTTTTTTTGTCTATTTCTTTTTCTCACTAAGAGCTTCTTGGCAGCTACTTATTTTTTTCCGACTCAAAGCGTTGAGCTGTCTTCTTACAGTGGAAGGAGGGACAGATACACCTGTGGATTTTCTCAGATCGGAAACAAGAGTGGAACTTGATTTTCTCTTCTCTCTCAAAGATAAAAATGTTGTGTTGCTTATTTCATGGTGGCAGTTTTGGTGACCGACCAGGTCTTTTATGGTTGTTGGCAGTCCCCACTATCTTCTTAATGGCTTTTTTGATGAATGAAATCATTGAAAGGTAGTCTCACTTTTGCACAGTACAGTATATGAAAGCTTTCTGTAATGTTTACAAATGTGTTTGCCTTCATGCAGATCTTTGATAGTGTATTGAACTGCCAACCCTAATGTTGAGAGGGAAGGAAAAGCAGAGGTGGTGTAAGTAGGCAAG
Organism: Pygocentrus nattereri; assembly: GCF_015220715.1. NCBI lineage: Eukaryota > Metazoa > Chordata > Actinopteri > Characiformes > Serrasalmidae > Pygocentrus > Pygocentrus nattereri. The sequence goes on along the minus strand of NC_051223.1, from coordinate 27,061,454 downwards.
GTGCTGAGTTCCCTCATTGATATGCATCATGAATGTGTAATGCCACGCAGGCAAGGTTTGGTTCACAAGAAAGAGTGTGCATGTTTGCGTCTGAGTATGGGGTCATAGCCTCTTGGCCTTGGTGAGTAAGCTGAGATGATGTCGTCTTGCCTAAAGAAGCTATATTTAGAGACGGATGGAAACGATCACTTGAGGTTGTCAGTTCTATAGCAGCACAAAGAGACATCCAGACCAGCACTCACTCATCTGTACTGTAAGTGTAACACAGACAATTCTTTCTTCGTACATAGTGCAGGGACACTTTGACATTATAATTTAATACCATTGCCAGCGCCTCCTGTCTTGGAATACATCACATATATATTCTGAGCTGTTCATCAGGTATCATTGTGTTTTTGTACTGTTTGAGAATGATAGCCTAAATATGTTAAATAAAAAATGGAACATGTGTCCCACACCTTTCACTCTCTTTACTGCTGCCAGCCACTGCAGTCTGCAAACACTATAATATTTATAACTATTGCACTTGGTCCCTACAGCTTTGGGTAAGACACTGTTCTGCTAATTGTAGTGAAAAGATAGAAGGTCTTGCTATTGGGTTATGATCTAAATGAAGGAAATCCTTCTGGGTATTATGCTGTTGCATCTACATGTTCAGAAATTAACACGTTGAAACTGTTGAATTTGAAACCCTGATGGTTCTGCACTGACCTTGTATGACTGAAATGTTTACTAGTTTACTGATTTATGAGGTAAACATACCATAGAGCTGCGCTTTGTAGGTTTAAAATTACTGACTGTATCCAGTCCAGTTCTATGCAAAATGTCAGTCCAAGTCTGATCACCAAAGGAAAAGGACCATCACAAGACCACGACTGTATCAGGCACAGCAGCTTTACCAAGATTTTTAATATAGGCTGGTATTGTAAATCTGCAGAGTACTGTACAGTGTACCTGTATGGTTGCTGTTTCTGATAAAATGGCCAGTGAGTGCAAGTACAAGATAGATAGAAGAAACAGAATAATACCCAAACTGATTTCCTTCATTTAGATCATAGCCCAGTAGCAGGACTTCTGTATTTTCATTACAGCTAGGGGAAAAGCGTCTTACATATGATAGTTACAACTAAAGATGGCACAATACCATGATTTTTTTCCAATTTTGATATTAAAACCTTGAGCATTAGCCAGTACCAGTCTAATATTTTTTCTTTAGAAACTTCTGAACTTCAGAACAAGCTGCAGCACTGTACAAAAGTCAGGGACCACCTTTCTTTTTTAAATTTCTAGTTAACCCTGTAATATTCTGCTTAACCGTTTGGTAGATGTGAATATTTAAAAATTTGTGGGGTCAAGAAAACAACAACAAAAAAAAAAACACCAATTATTTTTATTGTTGCCCCAAACAAATAAAAAATACAGAAAAATCCCATTGCTTTTTTCTTGGTGAGGACATTAAATTATTAAAACAGCCACTAAATACAAATGATTGTCAAAAGTGTTAGAAAAAACCATATATTTTATATATTTTATATTTTATACAAAACATATATTTTAAACATATAACAGAAAATTACATACAAGCCTCAAGAACTGCATAACGTCGCTGTCCAATGAAAAACAAGTATCTCAAAAATACTAACTTTACAAGAGGAGGCAAAAACACTCTTACTTTTCAATGTAAGTTAATGTAAAGAGGTTTTTTCCAAGTGATTTTGGAGCATTTCTATTGGTTAGTCATCGTGAATTTTTCACACAATGTAAAGGACAGCTGGTGTGTTGAAATTATATAGAAAGTGAAAAATCAACAAAAATGGAGATGGTTTTCATTGTACAGTGACGATATAATGTCAGTTTTGTAGATTGTAGTATGTATATTGTCCATTTGCTGTTATTACAGCGTCCATTCTTTTCAGGGGACTCACTTTCAGTTTTTCAGAGAAATCTGCAGATATTTTTCAACACCTCCAAAGTTCAGTCTTAGATGTGAGTTAAATATTCTGCTTGTTATGATCCAAGGAATCCTAAACACATTTAATGATGTTGGGGTCTGGCCTCTGAAGCAAGAGTGGGTCTCTCAAAGGTGAAGGTGCGAGTATTGTTTATCTGAAGGGGACAGTTCTAATAGTCTACCTGGTCTTTAGGTTGTTGTTTTAATAATTTTAAGAACTCTAATCTTGGAAACTCCTTTTTTATTGTCCTTTGACTTATATCTAATCTCCTCAGAAGTATCTCCTGAAAAATGAGTAACTTTTACTTAATGGACGTTATGACTGGAATTTAAATGAAGGGTAGTCTGTGACTTTTGGACAGCGCTTCACTGGAGATGGTATCTTAAAATAAGCTCTCATGCTAAAATTACTGAGAAACTCTATTACCCCACAGGAAGAAGTATATAGCAAACAACATCACGTCACATAGTGTGAGTGTTTTACTATTTCATGCTAGATTTGTCACAGGATTTTCTGCTGACGTGGGTTTGATACCCATCAATACTGAGACTTGTAGGCTGTTTCATGTAACATGGCTGGCAGCACTAAAGAGAGTGATGATGGTTTTTCAGTGTTATGTGGGATGTATATTCTGTTGTTTCTCTTGGGTGTTAATTGGAGTCCTCTGCAGGACTATAGTCCCCCCTCCCTCTCTCTTTCTCACTCTCGCACACTCAGACGAACACACACACAGAGGGGGGAATGGTTTATAGGGAGGCCTCATCGTCATGGTAATCCAGAGACAAGGTCAGAGCCATTGTTTGTTTTCTTTTTTCTTCCTCTCATGAGGTAACATCAGTGCTGATGGACATGGAGATAGAGAGAGGAAGAGAGAGGAAGAGAGACTATTCTCTATATTAGAGAAGACATGCACTGAAAATCACTCTGTTCTATATGAAAGTTTAAGGTGGGCTGTGTTATTGATGTAGTCATCATAACATTTAAATATTGTCTAATGTTTCACATGAAGTAGTCCAGATCCGTTAATACTCAGATTGCAGTGTGACCCCATGTGTTTATAGGCATTGGCCCAACCAAAACTTTGAGAGCCTTCTGAGAGAAATAAGTCAGCAAAAAGCTGTCTCAAAGTCTGGACTGTAATCATCCAATCATACATCACATTTCCTGTATCCGCCAGCAAAATAAATCCTCGTAAAAACAGGTGGATCAGAAAAACTTTGACCTGAGAAAGAAAGAATGAGAGACATGAGAATGAGTGAACGAGTGCAAAAGAGAAAGGGGGGTACAGCAGTGCCTTGAGGATAAAACAAAGCGGTGCATTCATCTGGACTCAGCGCGAACTTTACCTGATAACGTGGCAAATTCCCTCCTTTGTGGACAACAAAGCAGCCTTGCTGAGTCTTCTGTATTTGGTTTCTGCTGTCTTTCTGTTCCTGGCAGCGGATTCAAATTGCTTTCACCTTGAGCCAGACAATAGTCAGAGGCCTGGCGCAGAAAGAGACCTCTGCTGGACAGTGCGCTGTCACTACAACTGTATGGAAAATCTTTGTGGCCAGATCAAAGAAGTTTATTAACACTCTAATTATGGCTGGGGGCTTTGAAAGCCGTCTTCTGTCCCCTTAATCTGTGCACTGTTCTCATGGTCTCTGCTCAGTGGCCGTGTTGTTGTGGCCTGGCATATTTTGTGCAGGTAATAATTCCCTGTCGCAAATTGGGCCAGCAGCAGCCGAAAGAAGAGTCTGACCAAATAGTGTGTGGTGACTATTATAGGTCTGGTGTTTGAATAGACCCAGAGCTGGAGCAAGAAATAGCACTGCAAACAAAAACGGCTTTCAGCAGGCATGATTTACCCTCGCTCCAGGCCAGGGAAACGCTGACAGTTGCACCAAGGGCAGTTACAGGTTGTATTGTGCTTTTATGGTTTGACTGAGCTTAGCTTCCCCGTACTGCTCTGTAAATGTCCTTCACTGCGGAACTGTCCTGCTGTTTGTTGTTTTTCATCATTACCGGTGCTTTTCAAGAGCCTTTTAGCTTTGACTATAGATTCTTAATGTTATTCTTGATTGCTCCTGTGCTCATATCAGGAAAAAGTGGTGGCAAATTGATCTTCTGTAGCTGTTATTATTCAAAACAGCTATGGACCTTAATAGCTTTCTGGAAATGAGCCTGAGTGCAAGCACACTGTCTGAAAAAAAATTGTATCATTATATATAGAAATATTTTTCATTCATCAGGGTACAAACAGTGTGAATGTACGCTTAAAGCTGCAACAATGGTTTGAAGGTTTAGCCGTGTTCCTTAAATAACTTTTTTCCCTCCAGAAAGGTATGTATTTGTACCTTTTAATAACCTTCTTTTTCAAACAGAACAATGAAATAAAAAGGCTGGAGATGAGATGTGTGGGGGAAAAAATGTAAATGTAATGAAAATGTTAGTTACATTCCTATATACTAAAGACAGACCCTTGAAAGAACCACTCCAGTGACAAGAGGGGTACCACATCAGTGGCAGTTTAGAAACTTTTTTCTCTGAAAGTGTAGTGTCAAGGCATTCTATTATGTTCAGAGGAAGTACTTAAAGCCAAGAATATAAATATAGTGCCCCTTACCCTGTTGGAGTCCTGACAGTAAACGTGTGCAAGGAAAAGGTGCCAGTGACTGTGTGGGGCTGAAGAGAGGGGAGCCAGTCTAATATGGTGTCAATAATAGACTGACTGACCGTGAAAAGAGCTGCAGAATGACACGTGGGGATTCCTTAAAGTGGATTGCAAAACTCATCCTTACGCGTGCTCTGCAGAACCTCCTCCCCACCACCCAACCCCCCTGTCTTTGTCTCTCCCCCTCTGTCCCACTTGTAATCAGAGGAGATGGGCTCTGATGGTAAGCTGTAATAGCTGAAGGAGGGAGGCAGGTCTCCTGGCATACAAGCCCTCCTCAGCACCTCTTTGATGGGCTCAGAGCACTCAAGCTCCGCAGGCTTAATCTGGACATTCATCCTGGCTGAGGGTTCTTATTCACTCATTTAGCATTTTGAAGGCAGCTCTGAACAGCTGCGTTTCATCTTCAAGTTTGGCATTTTACACCCTTATATGGACTTATAAACCTTTTTAAATGTCTAAAACTCATGAGTATCTCAGCAAATTGCATTGTAGTTGTGTGGCTGCTAAGTAATAAGCCTGAGGATGTAATAATCCTAAGGATTTAAGTAGGTTTGCCATTTTTGCTATTTGAATATCCACATTTTTAAACAAATTTTAAAAATGTTGGTATTGTTATGAGAAAAAAAAAAACAGAAAGGGTTAGCCTTTTTCATTATTATTATTATTATTATTATTATTATTATGCATTCAGCTAGCATAAGATGGAAACTAAATTGTCTAGTTGACAAGTTGTTGGGTTTTATGCATTTACAGCATATGTGGCTTAACAAACTACTAGATGACCTTATTTGTGGTTAGGTCTTCTCAATTATTGATGTTTTAAGTCCTCTGCATTATTGTCAGTAGAAACAGTATATTTCAGATTTCTAAGCATTACATTTGTAAAAAAAAATACTTTCTGCAGTATATAGCTTTGTATGTTTTTAGTTGTTGTTTAGGTTTCTTTAATCCCTTACATGGCCAAGGCCCACCGACTTGCCCAAAATTTTATTACAAGAATAGTAAGAATAGCTTAACCAGTTTGCATTGGGTTACTGCATAATAAGCCTTGAGCCTGAGATTTTAAGGGGTTAAGGAAAGTAAAATTGTAAGTAACACAACTTTCTAGATAAAAACACTTCATGTCTTTGTAGGCATATAGCTCACTGTATGATAAAACAAACAGGTGCTAAAGTGCAGATTGAACTAAAATGATTAACTGAAACAGATGGACAGCCATACTAAAATGGTGGTGGTGTAGTAATAGATGTGGAACTTTAACCTTCAAATCCTACACTATGGCAAGAATGGGCATAGCAACAAGACACAAGGTTGTCATCCTGGGCTTTTTCAAGCAAAAATTTCATGGCAAACAGGTGTTTCCAGATGTACTATTCAAGCTCATTTGCAGAAGCGCAAAAGATCAAGCAAAGTTGAGGACCAGAAATGCAGTGGTCAGTCATGGAAACAGAGCAGAAAATATGAAATACATCAGGCTTATTTCTCCTCAGAATCAGAAGATATCCAGCCCAGTGGTTTTTCTCAGCTCAACTGAGAAAAACCACTGGGCACAAGGCAGTCTACAGTCCAGAGAAGTCTTGTCAGAAATGCTTGTAAAGAGTGACTAAAAAGCCATGTCTTCAGAGAGCCAGGGTTAAACAAAGTCAAGCAATTTAAGAATGGTGTTCTGGACTGTTGAGTCAAAATTTGAAATCTTTGGCTGTAACAGAAGGCAGTCTGTCTGCCGCAGGGCTGGAGAGAGCCTTGTGTGTCTGCATTCAACAGTGAAGCATAATGGAGGTTCCCTGCTGGTTTAAGGGGTATTTCTGCAAATAGAGTTGGTGACAAAATTAATGCCCCCTGTCACTGCTGAGAAGTATAGGCAGATTTTTATCCATCGTGCTGTACTATCAGGGAGGCATCTGATTGGTCCTGCATTCATTCTCCAGCATGATAATGACCCCAAACACACAGCCAATCTCCAGCAAAAACAAGGCCAAGGACTCCTACAGCAGATATGGCCCCCACAGAGCCCTGATCTCAACATCATTGAGCCAGTCTGGGATTACATTCAGAGACTGAAACAACTGAGACAGCCAGAGTCTGTAGAAGACATGTGGTCACACGAAATATTTATTTTTTAATGATTTTTTTCTGTATGCAATAAAACCGTGATAGAGTTTTTAAATACAGTGTCCACTTACATGGCCAAATGTCCAGAATGATAAACAGAGCTCCAGATGATTCTTTAATGACTGAAAAAGCTGTAGAACATTAGAAATAAGATTATTATAAAATTAACTTTCATAATGACTCATGTTTGAGACATGGTGATCAAATTTTAGGCAGATAACTTATCAAGAAATAAACATCAATAAGTAATTACAGTATAAAGAGTTTCATTCCAAAATGCTGTATATCTGTAACAATTTTTTAAAAAGAATTTTTACTTCTCTTGTAAAAATGTTAATCATAATATAGCATTAATGTTTTCATGTTTGAATAAAGCTTCTTGAAATACCTTATAGTGTCTCACTTGTAGTGTTTCAGTCTACAGTGTTAGATAATATTCAACAAAAAAGCAGCAACACTTAATATGACAAACAATTAATTTTTTGCAAATGCTTGTGTATGTCATTTTGCTTAATCTGAGACAAAATCTAAGCAGTTCTGTAGTTTAGTGTCAGTATCAGAAAAGATACAGCATGCGCATGAACTCAGTGATGCAAGGTTTAGTTTACTGAAGTTGTTGTATGGTAAGTATCCCTTTAGATAATGTTCACTATTTGATGATGATTCCATGGTGTAACTAAAGATACACGGCCAGGCTGGCTTTTATTACACCAGCTTGTGTTCACACCTAGCAGAATGGCATGTTTCAGTGAGAAGGAAGAGATGAAGTTACAGCATTAATTTCTGGTCCACAGAAAATGGACTTCCTCAGTTGTGCAATATTAGATACAGAGCTGTGCAAAAGTCAGAGACCACACTTCATTTATTAATGTTATTATTATACACTATATTGCCAAAAGTATTCTCTCGTCTGCCTTCACACACATATGAACTTGAGTGACATCCCATTTTTAATCCATAGGGTTTAATATGATGTTGGCCCACCCTTTGCAGCTATAACAGCTTCAACTCTTCTGGGAAGGCTTTCCACAAGGTTTAGGCGTGTATTTATGGGAATTTTTGACCATTCTTCCAGAATTTGTGAGGTCAGACACTGATGTTGGACTAGAAGGCCTGGCTCACAGTCTCTGCTCTAATTCATCCCAAAGGTGTTTTCTCGGGTTGAGGTCAGGCCAGTCAAGTTTTTCCACACCAAACTCGCTCATCCATGTCTTTATGGACCTTGCTTTGTGCACTGGTGTGCAGTCATGTTGGAACAGGAAGGGGCCCATCCCCAAGCTGTTCCCACAAAGTTGGGAGCATGAAACTGTCCAAAATCTCTTGGTCTGCTTAAGCATGAAGAGTTCCTTTCACTGGAACTAAGGGGCCGAGCCCAACTGCTGAAAAACAGCCCCACAACTTAATCCCCCCTCCACCAAACTTTACACTTGGCACAATGCTGTCAGGCAATTACCGTTCTCCTGGCAACCTCCAAACCCAGCCTCATCCATCGGATTGCCAGATGGATAAGCGTGATTCGTCACTTCAGAGAACACGTCTCACTGCTGTAGACTCCAGTGGACTTGCTGCGCAGGTGGTGTCCTATCACGGTACCATGCTGGAATTCACTAAGCTCCTGAAAGTGACCCTTTCTTTCACAAATGTTTGTAGAAGCAGTGTGCATGCCTAAGAGCTTGGGTTTATACACCTGTGGCTATGGAAGTGATTGAAACATCTGAATTCAATGATTTGCATGGATGAGTTAATACTTTTGGAAATATAGTGTATGTCATTTTTTCAGGAAATATTTCTAAGGAGATAAGATGATGCATAGGGAATTTTCATTAGGAAGCCAAAGGGAGTTTGAAAATCTATGAAAAGATACAGAGATAATAGACACTCTAACAACCTTGCAAGAGCTGGTAAACTAAAACCAAAACTAAAAATCAAGCTCCATTCTTGTTTTAGATCTGGAAAAAAATCTGTCCATGTTTCTGTCCATCTTTCCACTATGAGAGGACAAATCAACATTATGGGTCTGAAAGGATGTGTAGCTGTCACAAAGCTGTTACTGAAAAAAGGAAATAGACAAAAAAGAAGAAAAATTGCAAATAAAATAAAGAGGCTGCTGGTGTACTCAGAACAACAGACTGTCCATCTATCCAGTCCAGATATCAACATCACTGAATGTGTTTGCAATGACTTGGATGAGAAGCAGAAAATGTAACTTCTAAAATATAAGTTCTAAGACTGAACTTTGGAGGTGTGAAAAAATATCCCTGCAGATGTCTTTGAAAAACTGAAAGTAAATCTCTTGAAAAGAATGGAAGCTGCAATAAAGGGAGATGGTGAACACACATAATACTGCAAAGGTGTATTGTTCAGCACTTAGATTTGTTGTGGTTTTTGTGTATTTTTCTCTAGCATATATGTTTCTGCTTTTGTCCCTGACTGAAAAATAAGTAACTTGTACTTAATGGCCAATTTCTCTACATAAATTTGTGTAACATTTAACATTTACATTTTATGTCTACCCGTGACCCTGATGGAGAAGCGGCTTAGAAAATGGATGGATGGATGGATTTTATGTCTACTTGAAATTTGAAACAGTGCTGATATATTGGTCTTTGTTCTGATTTGTTGTAATGCAATTTTGCAGAGGAAAGGAAAAACATCAGATCATATTGTGTGTGAGTGTGTGTGTGTGTGTGTGTGTGTGTGTGTGTGTGTGTGTGTGTGTGTGAGACCGTGTGTGTGTGTGTGTTTGTGTGCGTCTGTTACTGTGACAGGGCCTGGTAAATAGCAGTGTAATACACCATGGATCAGCCTGTTCTCTCTGTGTGGCTGATTAATACCTGTTACACAAGTGTCTGGCCACCTTCTGCTCAACCAAAGAGAAAGAAAGAGAGAGAGAGAGAGAGAGAGAGAGAGAGAGAGAGAGAGAGAGATTGATTAAAGGAGCAGACAGGGCACTTGGAGATACACTGAAGGATCACAAGCTACACGCCAGAAACCACAAGGTGCAAAAACAAAAGGACCACACGAACACCCTCTCCTATATTAATTACATAACTCCTATCCACATCAACATGCCTCTCTATTTACATTTGCAACTACAGCCAAATGAAGTCTCCCACTGCTGACCACATGCCCATTGTGGAGCTGGAGCATGTTTTTGTCCCAGGACTTAAAATTAATTAATGCTGGGTAGGTTAATAGTTAATCAGCCAGCACAGTTTTACCCCTTGAAAGGAGCTGTTTGTCTTCTTCGGCACCTGTGTTAAAGCCAAAATTAAAAGGGTCAATACATGAAAAATATGTGAAATAAAAAGTTTGATGTAGTACGTAAACACTGTTAATGTTTGGAATTAATCACAAAACATCACAAAAATTTAATCAACAGTGCTTTTGCCTGTACAGTGGTATGCAAAAGTTTGGACACCCCAGTCAAATAACACAGTTTGTTGGTTTTCTTTGTGAAAATAACACATCATAGTTTAACATATTGAGAAAAAATAAAACATAAAATGTGCAGAACCTTTGCACAGACTGCACTGCATTTATACATTATACACACATTTATGCATTTTTTTCAATATCTTAAATTCAGCAAATAAACAATGATTGTGTATTAAATTTTGCAAAAGTGTGTTCTCTGTAGAGGATGTGTTAACTTACTTTTACAAAAAATCAAAACACCATTTAGCCAGGAGTGTCCAAATTTATGCATACAACTATGTCTTCCTATACAGCCTACAGTAGTTTAGCCGTACACATTAATGTTAGTCTTAGGGATGCACTAACAAAACCTATTTAATTCTCATTTCTGCTTAATAGTTGTTTCCACATAAACCCACACAGAAGTCACAAATGGACTTCAGGAAAGACATAAATGTAGAATATGGGTACTTTAAACAAACCACAAATTGATATTTAAAAAAAATACTAATGTCTGAAAAACAACTTAAAATAGTCTTCCAAATATGCTAACTAGCATAAGCTCTACTGCACACTGTTTGCATCTGTATCAGCTGCTTCTGCTAACATGAGCTCCATTAGGGTGGATTGCTAATGGTTTAAAGCACATCTCTTAGCTGGCATTAGCCTCTCTGTGCTTCTGTTGTCTTATCTTGCCCAAGTGCACTCAGCTCTGTCATTCAAAGCTGTCTGAGGGAGAAAGGCTCTTTTTCATCTCATGGACTGTTCAGCCTTTGTTCTGAGCTGTTATTTGGTGTTATCTTGCTCCAGGAAGGATCCCCTTTCACACTGAGACAGGAGCGAGTCCTTCATCCACAACTTGACGTCTTTTTGAGAGGCAGAGTAAAATAGGTCCAAGTGTACACTTGGGTGTTTTACAAACACATCTCTATATGCCACATGCTTTATTGATTGAACAGTGTTTCTGACATAATCTTGTACTTATGAAAAAAACTTTCAAGCTAATTGGCTCAAAACGTACAGTTGACGCTAGTGGGCAGCTCCTTCAGCATGTCAGTATCATGGGTTTGTCTTTCCTAAGTACAGGATAACACTTCAAAATCATAATTCGTGTTAAACCACCATGTACTACACGTTAGATAGAGATTAAGTAGAAAAACGCTGGAATGTTCCTTCTGCCCAGCTGCACCCAACCTATTATCTTCTACTTGTAATCTCTCACGCACCAGGCCCAGTCCCTCAGTGGCTGAGCTTTCTGCCATCTTGCTTTGTATTTGTCTCACACGTCTGCTCATGTTCAGTGAGAGAGAGTGCAAAGGCAAGCTGATGCCTACTTAATAAGTTCCCTGCAGACTACATAGGAAACTTCATATTGATGATGATACTTACAATTACAGGGCATGTGTATGCGTACAGATATGCATGATGTTTTCCTACACATGTACCATTGCAGTTATTCATCTACAGTGCTCATTGACTGCAGTATTTTTATAGCTTTTCTTTAATAATGCTCTCTTCTAGACCGGCATAAAAAGTCTGCCCTTTTCCTCGCCTTCTGAGTATATGTGACGGGAATGATAGGTGAAAGGTTTCAGCACTGCTAATAACAGTATTCTAGACGTGCTAAGTCATTCTGACCTGCTGAGACAGAATGAATGAAAGAGTTTGGAGAGTCTTACTGGTTCACAGCTACAAAACCTGGTTAATGTTTTTAGATGACCCACCAATACTCATCATAGATCTGCGAGGTGCATAGTGAATAACTTTTTAGAGATGCAAATCTTTTGACTGATCACTGGCTGTCATTATACACCAATAAATAATTAACTGGCACTTGTAATGTCAAGTGCACAGCCCATCAAAATATCGGTTATAAAATAGATTGTTCCGGTTGTTAGTTTTCTCTTGATATGGTACATTGTTGTCTTTCCCTTTTCATACTAAATTTCCCCAAGGTGTGAGTTCACATGTCTGTGTGTCTGCCCTGCTATGGACTGGTGACCTGTCCAGGGTGTATCCTGCTGTAGCACGACGTGTGCTACCTGGGCTCAATGTGGACGCTGGTGGCAGGGTTCAGCGCAGCAGCAGCCATTACTTTTTAATTCTCAGAACACAAACCAAACAACAAACAAAACCAACACTGCACTAAGCTGGCCACTTTTCAGTGGCCGACGCTTTCTAGACCTTTCAGTCCCTTCTTTGAGCTTTTCAGCTCTTTCAGTCCCTTTTTGCTGCTGCTCGTCCCTCTCTCGCTCTGTTCCCTCTCAGCTCATTTTAAAGGCGCTCACGCTGCCAGCCAGATGAGAATCAGCTGGCTCTCATTAAGGGCACCAGTGAGGACCAGAGCCGAGAGGGAATGAAAGCTAGCTGCTCCACCTCCTCGTTGTCGCCCCTAGCTGGCAGCTCAGCCACCTGGGTTGAACATAGTGGCCTCGCTGCGTAACAGGGGGCAGGACATGGGTGGCGGAGCTCGGGACTTGTTCCTCCCTCTGGTGCCTCCCGTAGCCAGCACCAGCGTCCTCCTCCTCTTCCCGCTTTCACTCCCGTGACTCGTGTCTGTTGGGGGAGCTCAAGCTCTGCGCTCCGCCCATTCCGCACTTGCGGCTCTCTCCCTGACGTCTTCGCCAAGGTGCTTCGCGACATGCCATACCTGCCTTTTGCCCAAAGACCACTGGTATAGGATCCAGCATCCCCTTGCGACCCAGAAGAATAAGCAGTTTAGAAAATGTGTGTGGGTGTGGGTGTGTGTGTGTGTGTGTGTGTGTGTGTGTATAAAGGTACAAACAATGCAAATGTGACCTCAAAGATACAACGGTAGTTTGAAGGTCCAATTCTGCACCATAAATATGTTTTTTCCCCAGTAGAAAATTATAACCTAACCCAACTTAGAAAATATAATTTTAATGGATTATGGTACAATTATGTTCCCTGACTAAAGCAACTAAGATGTACTCTTTGGGGTACCACCCCAGTGACAAAAGAGGTACTGTCCCAGTGATGGTTCAGTACCTTTTTTCTGAGAGCTTTGAAAACTCTTATCCTTACTTTCCTTGCCTCAAAATGCTCATCCTCACATTACCTTCTAACCTTGGCTTGGAAGTAGACATTGAATCCATGACTTAGATCCACCACTTCTGAAGGCATGTCCTTCACCTCACCTCTCTAAACTCCTTTTGTTGTGTTCTCACCTCTACGGGCTTCTTCTTAGACTATGATGATCTATATGTATATATTTTTTTGTCTGTGTGACTTGAAAGTGTTTCTTTGCCCTAAGCTACAATATAATCTATCAAACTAGGATAAAAGTCTTTAGGTTTAGTCTTTTAAATTATGAAACATTTCTTATTCTACTGTGTGAATAATTGTGTAAGATGTTCAAAGAGTGCCTGCCAAACGGCAGATTGTAAACTGAATTGTTTTCTAATATTTAATTGGTGTATTAAAGCTTGTGGTTGATGGTGCTCCACAGCTTTATCTGCATTTCCTGTAGCACACTATGTGTTTAAACACATTTTGACATAATGCACTTAAATTGCTCCAGAAAGTGGGAGCAGGCATGTTTGTTATGGTCTCAGTAATTGGCCATTGTCCTAGTTAGTTATGTAATGCTGACCTTCATGTCATGACCTCACTGCTGCTTATCACCTCAGCTGTAAAGACTTCAACAAAGCAGCCTCCTTTAGGGCTAATATGACGCAAATCCAGGCAGTTATGTTTTGTTTGTGCGTGTGTGTTTGTTTGTGTGTATGTGTGTGTGTGTGTGTGTGTGCACTTTGAAGGTGTTTCTTCTTCATTTCATTTCATTTTTAGAGCCTTTTCTTCCTAAGTCAAACATCTGTTAAGGATCTAAATATACAGTATAATCTGCAAGGAGTGAAAGAAAGAAATCAGTTTGCACCCATTATGTCAAACATTTTCTCCCAAAGTTATACACAATTAAACTGCAGTCTGTGTAAATACTGAAAATCAAGCTGCTCTCATTCTCTGTTGTCGTCTTAACAGATTTATGGTTCGGGGGAGATAATTAGCTATATAAACTGATAATTCACATAGTTCATTTTATCTTCTCCCTCCGACCATCAGTGTACTTTGTACACTAAATACAGGCATGTCAGGACCTGTTTAGCGTTTAGGAGTTAGCCTCCCCTAGACAACGCAGTGCACTGACCTGTGGAATTGCTGTTATTAGAGAAGCAAGGTAGATTGCTTTTATAGCTTAACTCACTCCTCTGATTCTGTCAACAAAGAAGACATATGATCAGTTACTAAGGCTGCATGTCTTTTACATAGTCTAATGCTCTTATGGTTCTTATGATTTACCATGCTATTTGACCTTAAAAGATAAGAACTCATATGGCCAAAAGTAGGTGGAAACCCCCTCTAATTATTGAATTCAAGTATTTCAGCTATACTTGTTCTGAACAAGTGTACAAAATCAAGCACATAGCCACACAGTCTCCATTGACAAATATGGGCCATAGTGAAGAATTCCACCTTTTCTGCAAATCAAATTTCTTCCCTGCTATATCTGCCTTGGTCAACTGATAGTGCTGTTATTATGAAATGGAAGCGACAACAGCTCAGTCACAAAGTGAAACTCACAGATTTGGGCTGCCAAGTGTAAAAATCACCTATGAATAAAGCTGGGCAATATGGCCAAAAATGTTATTACGATAAATGTCAAATCATTATTTCTTTCAAGTTTGAAGGCTCATTTTTGCTCCTGAGTGGTTAATTGTTTTAAACCATCCTGGTCAGAACATAACAAACACTTGTCAAACAGAGGAACAGTTCACAAATCTGTCATGGGACAGCTGTTTTTATCAGCTGGAAAAGCATGGCTGCAGTTTTTGTAATAGTCATAACTTAAGAAAGAAAAGATTATTTTTAGCTGTCTGGTGACGACTGCTTGGCAATCCCATTACAAAACAATGCTAAACTTTTTCATTTCTCAACAATGGAAAGATAGAGCTCTCCCACTTTCCAATGCCTCACAGCTTCCTCAGTTTACTTTCATTTAAATCAGGGCTGTAACTAAATGAACCCACTTTCTTTCACTTTTGTTGCTTGGGAATGCATTAACATTCAAATATGACTTTTTGAGCACTGTAACAGTAATTTAGTTGTGAGGAATTAACGCTGCTAAAGCTTGTTAGGATGTACAGAAAGAGGGGAGTTCACTGTAGGTCAGTACAGTTACGCTACTTATCTCATCACTCACACTTGGGCACAAGAAAGCAGATCGCCAGTCACTCCACTCAAATGGGGAATGTATAACTCCACGTTACAGACGTTGCTAAATTATATTTGGTGACTCATTTCACTTGTTGCCCCCTCCCTCTCTACTCATGTTGAAAAACTCAGAAGTGCACCATTTCCTGGCAACAGCAGAATATTTTTGCTTTCTTTGCAATAAAAAAAAAAAAACACCACCAGGGCTGTTGCTAAAACGTGGAAGTGTGCGAATGGTGTATTATTTAGAAAATTTATCGACCCTTTTGTATCGCTTTATCAAGGAAAAGTTATATTGCGATAATTATTGTTAGTGTTTTATCGCTCAGCCCTACCTATGATCTGTTGCATTACTCACTGCAGAGTTCAAAACTGCCTCTGGAAGCAAGAACTGTACATCACATGCTTCATGAAATGGGTTTCCATGGCCAAGCAGCTGCACACAAGCCTAAGATCACTATGTGCAATGCCACATGTCAAAATTACTATAGACACACTCCAAAATCTTGTGGAAAGCCTTCCTAGAGCAGTGGAGGCTGTTATAGATGCAGAAGTAGGGTCAACTCTTTATTAATGGCCATGGTTTGAAATTGGATGTCCACCAACACTCATATACTGTGACTGTCAGGTGTTCACATACTTTTGGCCATATCGCTGCTGTCAGAAGAAAACTTCTGTGCCTTAGTGAGATATTGGGCCACCACAATTACTGCCCTTCTACAAGTCTGTGGAACTATACTGGAAGGATGTAACACCATACTTCATTCTTTTAAAATAAATGCCTTTAATTGACATTTTGATGATGATGGATTTGTGGATGGGGACATCTGGTTGTCAACCAGAGAAGGATGGGTTCCCCTTTTGAGTCTTGCTTCTTCTCAAGGCTTCTTCCTCTTGCTCTTAGGGAGTTTTTCCTTGCCATTGTCTCTATTGGCATGCTTATGGGGACAGGGACCCAGATTTTTTTTCATAAAGCTGCTTTGTGACAATGTCTGTTGTAAAAACGTTGACTTGACTTGAAAGAATAACTTCATAAAGATTTGCACAAACCCTTTTGTAGTCTAAGGAGACAATATTTCCACATTTCTGTAGACCAGTGCCTGTGGTTTATGCATCTCAAATGTGCATTCATTTATGTAAAAAGGGATTTATGCACTGAGGCCCTGCTATAATATTCCTCTCTGTATAGTTGTAGAGGGACTCTTCCTGTTGACATGGTCTGATCATGTCCTGCATTGACATTCTGATTCACATGAGGAACAGATGGTCTTCTGTTTTTGCTCACATATCGCACTAATGCACAAGTATCACTATCAAAAAACTATCTGAAAGTTCTCTGTCAACCACAATATCCATCTATGTTCATTGATGTTTCATCTATTCCCATCAACACTTATCAATCCAGTATCACACACACACACACACACACACACACACACATATATATATATATATATATATATATATATATATATATATATATATATATATATATATATATATATATATATATAAGGTCATGACCCTAGACGACCCTCTCCAGTGTGGTCCTCCTTCACTTAAGAAGAGTAACATTGTGGGCAGTAGAAGGGTTGCATAAAACACAGAGAAAGAACACAGTAGCAGCATGGTGCAGCTAGGTGTTGGGTATCAGGTATGCAGCTGTGAAACATAGGGAGCTCTCAGAACCCCAGAAAGAGGACACAAAGTCCCTGGGGATTGTGGAATGAAGGTGTGGCCATCTCATCAGATAGCTTTCACTTTCTCAAAGGTCAGTTATCTGCTCTGAAAGGGCTGTTCAAAGGTCATAGCCTTTTCAAGGTCCCTGAGATGGTGGGGCCTTTTTTTTCCAGTTTCCATTTAGTTTGGCTCTTCTGTTTTGCTGCAGCCTGGTACGTCAACCGTGTCCATGTCACAGATGCAATCTGACTGTGGAGCTCTGTGGAACACCTGCAATCTTTCTAATCCAGCACACTTGAAACTTTACATGGGAATTCTTACAAAGAATGGTCAAGATATGTGATGCCCCTGCGTATATAAGAGACGTTGTGCTTCTTATCGCTTGTATTTGTCAATGCCCTTGCATGAACAAATACGAGTGTATTTGTAAACAGTAAGATAATCTTCTAGCATAGCACATTCATGTGTAATTCAATTATATTTATAACATAATGAAATATCTCAGAAAATAGTAGCACTGGTGTGTCTAAAAGGGCTTGTTAGACATGAACATTTTGTCTGATGCCGATTCTGGTTTGTAAAAGCTAAAATTCTGATATCTGATATTGGTTATATTGATGATATGATCAAATTGGATAAAGAAGTCAGTGTATTAACAGTGCTTTAATGACTGAAATGATTCTCATCTAAGTGGACATGAAGGGAAAAAATAAGAAGAATGGAGGAAATGGGCCCTGTAAATAAAATAAATTTAGTAGCTAGAGGTGCACTGATGTGACTGATTTGGAGTCTGATTTCTTTACAACCAAATTGGACAATGGTTTTTGTTTATCAGTTTCCATGAGCCATGTTTCTAGATACTTGAGTGAAAAAGGTTGCCTGTTTATATGAAAGTAAATAAAGTGCTACATTGAGAATAACAAACAACTAGCTATTAAATATAATCTCTATTATAATAATATATTTTGTATAGCTGTAGTTCAGCATTCAAATACAGTGCAAGTGCACTTACTCATGGTATTTCTGACATAAAATTGCAATACAGATCAAGCAAATTAAAAAATTTGATTCCATCCATACATACCTACTAGTAACATATTGAGTGGAGCTTCACAGAAGTTTGAATATTAGCTGTAATAGCTCCTTTTTTTCATCAGTTGTCTTCATAGAAACATTTTTTTGTGTTATATCATGTGTTCCTAATTGCTAAGGCTTAGATTTAGATGATTTTTAAATGATTTTGTTATTTTAACCTTTATTGTGATTTGTGTATACCAGTTCAGGCTGTATTCTCAGAGTGAAAGTGGTTAGCTAAAGGAAACATGTAATTTTACATGGCATTTTAGTCAATAAGAATTTCAGTTTTTATTCATAAAATGTCACATCAGGGTTTTAAACAATCTCAGCATGAGAGCTAAGCCAGGACCACGTTTCCCATCAGGCTACTCTGATCTCAGTCTCTAGGAGCCCTCATACTATAAATTTTCCTATGAAAAAATTTCACTCAGTTTGCTGAAAGTATTCGAGACCCAGTGAACTCTTTCCTAGAGGAATGAAACTGATCAGGGAGGTGTTTCATTAGTAGGTGATGCTGCTTTTGTGACCGCAGTCATTACCAGTCATTAACTTGTGAGAGGGTGTGTGCATGAGTTGAAAGCATACGTAGAACTGGACTCAGAATTTGGTTGAAATCAGGCAGACATACACTATAGTCCTGAAAGTAAGCATTATTCTGTTTCTGCTATATGGAACCTTTTCATCTTTCTTTCTCTTTGAAAGATTATATTTGAGTAGGGAAAAAACAGAGAGATGGAAAGAATGAGCACATCTTTTTGTACCCTTTGCTCTTCTTGTCTTTGTGTTGCTGTGAGTGTGTCTTTTCCTCTCACCCTTCACAGAAGCATGGGGCGTCTTCCAGTGAATTAGTGCCTGCAGTGTGCATACATATGAGAGACTGAATTACAGCCCCAGCGTGTGTGTGTGTGTGTGTGTGTGTGTGTGTGTGTGTGTGTGTGTAGCAGTGAGTTACAGCCCCTCTGTCTTGCCTCTCTTCTTTAGGCGTGGACCCTCATCCCCCACAACCCTAAACTCCCTGTAGTCTCAGCTCTGACAGGCTGATAGCAGTAGGTGTGTGTGTGAGCCTGCCTGTCTCTCTGTGGCCATGACAACCGCTTCGTTAGCGGCAACACATTAAAAGGCAGGGACACAGTATCTCTCTCACACGCACACTCATATACATACGCAGCCTTACATGAAAATGGACAAGAGTGCACACAATCATATATGTATCTTTTGCAAATTGTACCTTGTAAATTGCGCTCATAATGTCTCTGAAATTAACATTAATTTTTTAAAGTTGCAGTTGCCACAACAAAATAGTGAAGTTGTCAACAAGCTTGGAACAAAAAGAAAAATTAAATCGCAGTGATAATCTAACCAGAACATTTGAGGAGGTTTATTCTACTCCATTTAAGTTGCCACGTTTTGCGGTTGCACCATGCCATATTTTGCATTATGCCAATCACACACATTCATCTGATCTGGAAAACTGAAATGAATATTCTTTCAGTGCATTTCATGCAAATGTTTTGGAATGTCTATCGTATTCCCCTTTGAAGGAAGTAATCAGTATACAAACATCCTCACGTATGTGCACATAAATATGGATAAAAATTTGCTGAAACACACTCACAGACACATCTTTACTTACTACAGGGCAAAACTCTCACGCACATGCATGGGCACATACACATGAACATTTTTGTGTACATATTTTAAGTCACTCAGTACTCAGTGCAAAAGTCAGAGATGACCCTTCATTTGTTTTCCAGTCAATACAGCCATTCATTTAAAATTTTTTCAGAAATTAAATATAAGATAATCTGCTTGGATAAGGAAGGGGAAAAGTAAAGGAAAATAAGTGAAAAAGTGCTATCAGACAGTCCATACTTAAAGCGTTCATCTTTTAGAGATAGGGGAAAATCAAGCTCTACTCCTGCTTCTGATCTGAAAAAATCCACAGGTATTTCTGTCCATCCTTCTGCTGTCAGGAGACAAATCGACACTGTGGGTCTGCAAGGATGTGTATCTGTGAAGATGCCGTTCTTGAGAAAAAGAAATAGACAACAATGGAGAAAATTTGCCAAACAAAGAAACTACTTGTGTTCTTTGAGCAATGGACTGACCAGACCAGAGCCCAGACCTCAATAGCACTGCACTGATTTGGGATTACCCGTTAAAGCAGAAAATGTAACCACTTCTTTGAAAAACTGAAAGCAGGTCTCTTGAAAAGAATGGAAGCTGTTATAAAGACAGTTTCTCTCTAATTGCTGAAAAATATACTTAATTGTTGAGGATTCTGTGTAAATGTCTGTTAAATATATATTTTCGGCTTTTTTGTCTGATGTTGAAAAATTTGTAACTGGTATTACATGGCTGCTTTGACCTGAAATGAAATAAATGAAGGTCTCTGACTTTTGCACATTCTTTAGCTGCAAAAAGTGCAAAATTGCACATACTGGACTGGTACACATACACAAATGCACACATACATACACACACAGTTATCAACATGTCAGCTGGTGTAACACCCACTCACAGACCCCAGCAGACACATAGCAACACAATCCTGGCATGTCTTTAACTACAAAAAGCACAAAACAGCATGAGATTGAGACACACACACAGTCACTCATCAGCATGTCAGCTGCAATAACACCCACTCTCATACTCTGTGCCTCACACTTTATAATACTGTGAGTGCAGATGGACACACTTCTCCAAACGACATTCTGAATCACAGAGGAGATTCTAAGAGTTTCTTTTTGTGTGTTTGTCTGTTCCTTGAGTTGTATCAAGGTGGAGAGACATTAAAACTCTTTAAGTGAAGGCAGCTCATTTTAGCTCTCATGTCCCTGGCCTGTGTGTCATACTGATTTCAGTACATTTGTTGCTGTGGGTTTTTAGCTCCCAATTCGAGCATCAAGTAACACATGTTACATCACAGGCTCAGTGCTAAAGAGACAAGAGCAGCCCTGTAACCACTCTCTTCCCTTTGTAGCAAAAATGGGATACTTGCAGTAACACCTGAAAATAACATGTTTGCAGAAACAGTTGATTGTTCCAGATAATCAAGATCATGATGCCTCAATCTAAGGTGGTTGATTGATTTTGGTGTGTTAAAATCAGTAGTTTCAAGTATACATGTGGTGAAAATAAAGTTTTTTGGCCATTTTCAAACAGTTGGCGTATTGTGTTCACTGTCCATTTTCTTCTGCTGAGAGAACATTTCCTCCACTTACATTGTGTAGTATTTTAATAATTATGTGTCTGAAATCATGAGATCATAAGTTTTAATGATGTAATGAATAATTTTAAAGGGAGTATGTTCATATTAAGAGTTAAGCTCTTACAACAGCTGTAATGAAGGTTATGTGAGTGCATTATAATCAGACCAGCTCAATCCCTGAAATATGTCTCTGGAGTGAGCTATTCCCTGGATGCTGTATACCCTGGGGCAGGTTAACGTAATGCCTGTTTTTGTCTGTGGCTCCACGCTCACCTGTTTACAGACACTTGCTCTATTGTTCTGTTTCTTTGTCACGCTGGCAGTGTGTGTCATTAAAGAGGAATTAAACTGATATTTCAAAATTCTGCATACAGTTAAATGGTTACAATATAAACATTGATTCACAAGATTCATTGATGTGAAATGCTCTGTTCTAGAGAAACTTACTGCCTCACAGCTGTTAACAGTGGTGGTGTTTAATGCCTCTAAAAGCTCCCTCACAAAACAAAAAAAAGATACATACAGATTCATTGCTTTTGGTTTTTGTTTTTAAATAGTAAATAAAATGGCTGTATTTGTATTGTATCACAACCCCTTGTTCCTATTACCCCCACTGTAAAGGAACACTCTGAATGACTTTGCTTACATCACAGCAATTGAATTATTATCTTTCTCCCTGAAATCTACTTTTGATGGTTATATGGTTTTGTTTTATTTACTTTATATAGCCATCCCTTATTTTCTTGACCCTTTCCCTCTTGTTATTTCTTAGAACTAAACAGGCTGTTTTGTTACTGTCCATTTAAGACTGATGCATATGAAGGAGTTCTGTTCTGACTGGCTGCTCTGTATTGCATCTCATACAAAATCTGGGCTAAAACACTGTGTAGTGAGACATTACAGATACAATTAATTAAAAGCAGGCTGTTTTTACAATTTGACTGTATAGAGTAGGTCATTAATAGCACATTCTGAAAGCTTGGCAGGGTTTACCTGCTATATCTAACTCTTTCGTTAGATAAGTTTTCTGTGATATGGAACTGGTTTTATACATATGCCATTTTAAACATTAATATAGAAATTGATGGCGTCCTGAGCAGAGAATTAAATCCCACCACCTCTGCATGTTGTAATTTGAGCTTCTCTGTTTTTTGTTTTCATAGTCAGTCTGGCCGCACGTGCACGTTAGTCTCGCTTTTTGAAAATGTTGGCAGTGCTCATGTTTTGCCTTGCAAAACATAATAAAATGTTTTTAATAATATAAAACCAGTTTGGTTTGGTTATAACCTTTACATCTGCTTTGTAGTAATTATTATTGAACACCACTTTTCAATAGGAGTACTCTTATAAAGGATTAATTAGGCCATAAACACCTAAGTGATAAATATGAACATCTGATGGAACTGGCATGTTTGAGGAAGAGGAAAGAGGAAAGAGGTAGAAACCTTAAGAGAAACAAAAATTAAAAAA
The DNA here is from genome assembly GCF_015220715.1 of Pygocentrus nattereri. Taxonomy (NCBI): domain Eukaryota; kingdom Metazoa; phylum Chordata; class Actinopteri; order Characiformes; family Serrasalmidae; genus Pygocentrus; species Pygocentrus nattereri. The sequence continues at coordinate 27,038,644 of NC_051223.1, read as the reverse complement.
TGGAACACATCCTCCTCTCATCGACGCCTGGATATTACAACAATAACACAGTAAGAACAATATGAATAGAGGATAACATTAGACAAATAATATATAGTAGTGAATGTAGAAGAAAAAAAAGGCATTCAGACTGCTTCTACAAACATTTGTGAAAGAATGGGTCGCTCTCAGGAGCTCAGTGAGTTCCAGCATGGTACCATGATAGGATGCCACCTGTGCAACCAGTGGTGAAATTTCCTCACTACTAAATATTCCACAGTCAACTGTCAGTTGTATTATAACAAAGTGGAAGCATTTGGGAATGACAGCAACTCAGCCATGAAGTGGTAGGCCATGTAAAATGACAGAGTGGGGTCAGCGGATGCTGAGGCGCATAGTGCGCAGAGGTCAACAACTTTCTGCAGAATCAATCACTACAGACCTCCAAACTTCATGTGGCCTTCACATTAGCTCAAGAACAACATAGAGAGCTTCATGGAATGGATTTCCATGGCCGAGCAGCTGCATCCAAGCTTTACATCACCAAGCGCAATGCAAAGACTCGAATGCAGTGGTGTAAAGCGCCGCCAATGGACTCTAGAGCAGTGGAGATGTGTTCTCTGGAGTGACAAATCTCACTTCTCCATCTGGCAATCCAATGGACGAGCCTGGGTTTGATGGTTACCAGGAGAACGGTACTTGTCTGACTGTATTGTGCCAAGTGTAAAGTTTGGTGGAGGGGGGATTATGGTGGGGGGTTGTTTTTCAATAGTTTTCAATTTCCAGTGAAAGGAACTCTTAATGTTTCAGACTTTGGACAATTTCATGCTCCCAACTTTGTGGGAACAGTTTGGGAACGGCCCCTTCCTCTTCCAACATGACTGCACACTGGTGCGCAAAGCAAGGTCCATAAAGACATGGATGAGCGAGTTTGGTGTGGAAAAACTTGACTGGGCTGCAAAGAGTCCTAACCTCAACCTGACAGAACACCTTTGGGATGAGAGTGGAGACTGTAAGCCAGGCCTTATCATCCAACATCAGTATCTGACCTGTGCTTCTGGAAGAATGGTCAAAAATTCCCATGAACACTCTCCTAAGCCTTGTGGAAAGCATTTCCAGAAGAGTTGAAGCTGTTATAGCTGCGTAGGGTGGGCTGACATCATATTAAACCCAATGGATTAAGAATGGGATGGCACTCATATGCATGTGAAGGCAGACGAGTGAATACTTTTGGCAATATAGTGTACCTATTATTGCATATAATTAATATAACAAAATATTCAAAACTTTTGAATGGTAGTGTGTGTGTGTGTGTGTGTGTGTGTGTGTGTGTGTGTGTGTGTGTGTGTGTGTGTGTGTGTGTGTGTGTGTGTGTGTGTGTGAGAGTTTGCATATACAGACATTGGAGCTGCAGCACTAACTGACCACGCTGTGCTGGAAATGCCAACCTGATAGCGCAGCTTGTCTTGGCAGCCTCTTTGGCAGGAGTCACACCACCCCCGCACCTTCTTTATGATGAATGTGATGTTTTAATCAGCTGGACAGCATCCAGAAATGCCCTCCGCTAATCCTGCCTTGGCTGTTAATTGGTAACTCTATCAGCCCTGAGGACTTGGACTGACGCCCCCACCAATCGTGCCTTCATTTGCACTCATTTAAATAACACCATATCGCTAATTGATTTCATGTCCACACATTGACAGGCTGTTGTGTGGACCCTGGCTACTTGCTGATGCTCCTTAATAATTTATGAGCATGCTCTGCTTTTAACTTTAGCACCCTGATCTGAATTCATGCATGGCCTGGTAGATTTTTGGGAGGGTGCATTTTGAAACCTTATCTATAAGTGAAGATCCAGGTCAGGCATATGACATGCGAGGTGAGGTACAGATCGTTTTCTGTAAACAGTAAGAGGAAAAATAGTATGTGGGCTTGTGGGTTGTTGTTTTGGCTACAGTAGCAGTCCCCTCACACTTCAGCACCCATCTCACTTTGCATCTTTATGAAGGCATGAATAAGTCACAAGGCTGTTGTTCTGTCTGACCTGCTGAATGTCCTCTCACTTCTGTAAAGGCAGAAACTAGAGATGGCTTCCCCCAGTGACCCCTCAACCTGTATAAGGGCTTCCCCCACATTTGTTAGCTGACTAGTGATCCTCTTGAGCTATGAAAGACTAAGTGTAATGCGAATAGCTAAATGGAATTATGAAGTTGCTCTGGGCAAGTTTCCTGCCTAGATTATTGCAATGTGTCTTGATTTGGCTGGCAGGGTTTGGTAAAAGGAATTTCTTCCCCTTACAGCTGGACAGTTGGAACATCCCACTTACACAGATGGCAGACAAACATCATCAATACATTGAAAACAGTTGTTTTATGGTTATTAGTGTGTGCATTTGTGCATGTGTGTCCCAAGAGCTGAGAGCTTGGGTATGGTCACTCATCCCTCTGGCTACCCTAACGCGCTTCACAGTTCAATAAATGTACACTGTGTTTCTGTGCCTGTGTGGGTGTTTTGGTGTCTTTATACAGAGAGTTATAGATTCAGCCAATACAAATAGAGCCTTATGAATTTTATGTTTCTGGCTTTGTTTTGGACACTGTTTACCACATTAAAAATAGATTGGTCATTACCATCCAAACGATAGAAAAAAAATTGATTCTACATTATCATTTGAATCACACATTAACAACATATGTAGGCCAGCCTTCTACCATCTTAAAAATATTTCAAGGATTCGCCCTTCTCTCTTTCACTGCTGCTGAGACCATAGTCCATGCATTTATAACTTCCAGGCTTGACTACTGCAATGCTCTGCTGTCTGGCCTCCCTGCTCGGGCTTTGAGCAGGCTGCAATATGTGCAGAACTCTGCTGCTAGGGTGCTGACCCATACACGATCGTGGGAGCATGTTACTCCAGTCCTTAGTCGTCTCCACTGCCTTCCAGTGAAGTACCGTATACAGTACAAATTACTTGTGTTGGTGTTTAAATCCTTGCATGACCTTGCCCCATCTTACCTAAGAAGTCTACTTCAATCTTATACTCCAGTGCGTACTCTTTGGTCTTCTAGCCTCCACTTGCTTGAGGTCATACATTTTAAGCTAAGCACCATTGGAAATAGAGCATTTTGTGCCGAAGGTCCAAAGCTCTGGAATGGTCTTCCTGATGAACTGCGAGCTTGTTCATCTGTTGATGTTTTTAAATTCCGACTCAAAACTCATCTTTTTAAACTAGCATGTGGTTAATATTATGTGTTTGTATTTATGGTTATGAATGTGTCTATGTATGTATGTATATGATCTTACTTTTTATCTACCCTTTTTCTTCTTTTATTATCTATTGTACAGTGTCCTTGGGTCTCTTGTAAGGTGCTTTTAAATAAAAATGTATTATTATTATTATAAAAAGATCACCTATATAGGAATTGCCATTTTAGTATAAATAGATGTTCAAAATCAAATTCAAATTTGTAACAGGGTTAAATGAAGGTTAAGTGCTAACTTAATTTTTAATAACTAGGAGGTTTTGTGTATTACTTAATTTATACCTAAATTATATTTTTGTTATGGCTGCCTTTCATCCAGTGAAAAGCTGTAACTCTTTGTGATCTTCCTCATTCAGGGTGCTAAAAAAGATCGAGTAGAGCTGTTATCCAAATTTTACTCAGCTTTCCTGCAAGTTCATCCCATGGACTGACTGCTACTTCACAGGTGGTGGTCTTTTTCACTTAAAGTGCTAGAAAAGACTGGATACTGTCTGTTTTGCCTTTTTATTCTTTTCTTTCTACTCTTAAGCATTTTAACCTGTTTTTTCCTTCTGATATAGTAAAGCACATTATATTGCATTAGTGTATAAAATATGCTGTATAAATAAACATGCCTTGTCTTGGACACGACGCTACAGGCTATCTTCACATCGGACACCACCAGAGATACTGACACTCTCAGCATCTTCTGCTGTGTAGCAATATTAAAACAAACACAGACCACAATCTGTAGTAGGTAGCTTGAAAATGTACACCAAAAAGTAATCAATCTAAAGTTTAAAAGATAAACAGACAAATTTGATTCAGCTATTTTCACCTTATCTGTTGTTACTAGCCTAGATATCAGTTTTACCTCAAACCTTTTAGATCAAGTTGATAAAGAGTTAGTTTGTTGATTCTGAACATTATAAAGGCTTTCTTCAGTAGAATGTAAACTGGACTTGAGCTTGATGTGTTAGTGGCACTTTTCTTCCACACTTCCTATGTGCTGTAGTTGAGCTCTGGACTGTCTGCTACCCAAGGGCAGAGACCCTCTGGCAACACAGCATGGAGCTTCTTGTTGGTGTGCGGTAGCCTTTAAAAATCAAAATTAAATTTGATTTTTTATACTTTCATGATTATATTAAAATTTGAAAATTCTGATCCATCCCTCTTATGTCCAGCCAGTCCTTAACCTTTAGAAGGCTAGATTTATTATTGTCATCTTGCTATATCTTTGATTGTTACATAATTATATATGTATTATATATTCCTACATGTGTACATACATAATTACATTATTACATAGTTAAAATTACTTTTACATTCAATTTACTTTTTGTCTGGACAAAGGAGGGATTTTTGGTAACAATTATCTGATTAGCTTATGTAATCAACACAATTAAATTTTCTTGTAATTTGTCTTCTTGTAAATTGATCAAAGGAATACTTTAAACATGTGATTAGGCTGCACAACCTATACAGTAACAGCCATTATGGGTGTTTTTAGTCAAGCTGAGAGGAAGAGGATCAGTAACTCAGTGTTAATCGGATGTGCGGCGAGTTTGCCCTATATCACTGTGTGTGTTGGAATTGTAGTGTGGAGCAAGAAGGACTTAAGAAAACGAGTAGTGCCCAAGCAGCCAGTGTGCAGCTGTCTCTGTCTGAGGGTGTGCTAGGTAACTTAAGAAACACATGCACCATATGGCAAAGAGCAGGACAACAGTTGTGGTCTTAAATGAACCCCACAGAGCGTTAGGTAGTCTACATATAAACACATACACATTGTTAATACAGCAAAAATTAAAGAAACTCTCAGGTAATTCTGAGAATAATAATACTCACAAAATACACATGCACATGCACACGTTTTGTATTCAACAAATACGGTGCAAATTTTGTCCATTTGGTGGGGGTATTCAAACACTTACATTCCGATGTTTAAACAAATAATAATAATATAGTAAATAAATGTTGCAAACAATTTAATTTCTAAAGACAGGGCAGATTTGTTTAACTTTATAGCTGTGGGTCACAAGCAGTAGCATCAGTAGTCAATCAAATGATGTTCATGACTCCTCAACTCAGCAAAAAGCCAAGGTAAATATAATAGCAGACAATACTGGTGCACCAGTTCTGAAATCTTTTGAGCCTAAATCTCCCAAAATGTAATTTGGGGTTTCTAGACTCCCCAGAAAAAAAAGTATTACGTATGACGGAAGAACAGGATGCAATAGCTGTCTAAGTTTGGCTTTAAGTTGAGTTTTGTTAGGAATATTTAAAATCTGACAGCTATTTCACAACACTATTCTGTTTACTTTACTTTAGAAAGTGAGTAAAGGCATTAATAGGCCTTAATACATTCTGTTCGGAGGTTACTGAGTAGCCTGCATTAAGTGTCAGACCTGCTTTGAACCTTGAATTGTGGACATTTGGCAGCTTACATAATAACATTGAGACAGGTTTGGCTGGTAGGCTAGCTGAGTGCTGCTGCACACTGACAGACTTTTTTCTTACAGTTCGGTGAGCACATGGCACAGTTTCATGCACTCATCTCTCTTTTTTTGCTTTAGAGTGATAACATAATATATTCAGGGAGATTTTATGAAAAAGTCACTCTCAATAGGTATGTAGGTAAACAATAAAATAGACATTATATTTTATGCCAGTCATCCCAACAACCGCAAATATTCACCTTGCATAATTTCAAAAAGAAATATGTCTTTCCCTGTCTCCTCTGATTTTGCACTAGTGGATATATACAGCTTTACTGGTTTTGAATGTGTTTGCAAAACTGTTTGCGTACACACACACACACACACACACACACACACACACACACACACACACACACACACACACACATACACACACCAGCATGCTGACCTAAAACTGTCAAGTACAGATGTGGTCCTTATCCTTCAGAACCTCATACTGATTTTGTTTATTAACAGAATATGTGCTCATGCTCAACATTTTTATAGTAACAGTCTTTCAGACTAATGGAATCTACCTCAGAGACCAACTGTTAGATACTAATAGACTGAACTCACACTGAGACTAATGCATCTGTCCTAAGAAGCTGAACAATGTGTCCATGCCCTAATGGAATTGAACACCTGAATTAGAGTTCACTTCCTAGCAGAAGATGCTTAAAGGTCCTTATCACCAGATGCTCTTTTGTTTTTCCAAAGCACTGAGACTCTTCCTGTCCTGTATTTGTCTTTATCTATTACGAGATCTATGTACAGCGAGACACAACATAACAGAATATGAGACACTGCTTTGTACTATTTACCCCTGTTGGTAGTCATTATCATCCAAGACATAAAAAGGCCAGTTCTTAGAGTTTGAGGGTTATTGCTGTTGTTTTGCTGTATATCTGATTTAATTACACAGTTGTTCTATAGTTATGTAATACTACTTTTGCATTCATTTTACATTTTTGTTTGCAGTCTATTTACAAACACAAACCTGGCTTTGATTGAAAGTTTAGAATCTGCACTTTTGTCAAAAAAAAGCTATGAGTAAAATAATTAACATAAAATTATTGTTATTATTTTTATTAAGCGTTGTCAAGTTGTCTCCTGATGACTATATGGATAGAGTTTATTTGGAATATCTTGTTCACTGTTTAGGTATTCAGGGTTATTAATGACTTCATGTTCAGTGTTTCAAATCTAAAATTACTATATGGTTTTGTCATTGCTGATGATAGCTGTGCTCCTCAAGGATTAGCAGTGCAGAACCTTTAAAATACAGTGTCAGTGTTTTTTGTCTCTTTGCATTTGTTCCTGTTTCTCTCAAATAGAGCAGCATCAAGTGGACCAGGTCACTTCGTCATGTTAGAATCCTCTGTGTCTTCGCTCTTCGTCTTCTACCGTCCCTTGTTTGCAGATTGTGACTGTGTGTTTGCTTTGTTTGCCACTGTAATTGTGCTCTTTTAAAAGTCAGATCTGTGCTTGTGTATTTCAAACAAGAGGCTTCAAAGAGAGTAGTGTGTGTTTCTGAGGAGTCATCAAACGAGGAATGGGTGCGTTAGGAAGCCGCAGGCAGCTAAGGGCTCAGTGCTGGTTCTCTTCGCACTCCAGCATGAGTAGAGCTCTTGACACTGAGGTTTCAGCTTTGTGTCTAAATCTGAGGCTGTTGACAGGCTCTATCACCTCCAACTGCCCAATTTTCAGAAATTAAGCTGGAAAAAAGAGACTGAATTTAGTAGGACACAGCAGGCCTGCTGAAAAACATCGCCAGTGAAACTAGAATCGATTTTGGCTCTGGTATACAATGGTGTGCTCATAAACCACAGGTGCTATAGTCTGAGAGCAGAATGTAACCAGAGGAGATGCAGCCATTATCTCACTCCCAGCATTTAGCCTTACAAATCCCTATGACTTGCTGTTCCATGTGCTTTTAAGGTTGTTTTATTCAAAAATTATGCAGCTCTTGGCTGCTCTGTATGGCTGTAAAGACGGAATATTTAGCCAGCTAATGAGCAATGATGATTATGATCATTAGCGTGGTGCATAAAAGGCAAATTAGGTCAGTTTAAATGGATATACTTATAATTTCAGAACAGGCTGTTCTAATAAATGTCCTGTTGGGCAAAGGGGCTTTTGTATCTGCAAAAGGCTGAAAGCATAAATGCACAGAGGTGGTATTTTTATCTCCACTCTGTAATCAATCACGGATTTTACTTAAGACCTGAAAGAGAACAACTGGTATAGGACAGAAAGAGAAGCTGTAATGAATGGCTTTCTTTCTACAGCTTGGGTTGAGGTGGTGATCTCCCCTACCTATAGTTTCCTTGACGATTAGTAAATTAAATCAAAACAATCTCTCTCTATCACTCTCTCTCTCTCTCTCTTTCTCTCTCTCTCTCTCTCTCTCTCTCTCACTCTCTCTCTATTTCTCTCTCTGTCAGATGGTGGTGCTGATGGACCCTCTTGAGGATCCGGATGACATTCTGAGAGCCCATCGTTCCAGAGAGAAGACATACATACTTGATGTGGCCTTTGACTACACAGCCACACAAGTAGGCCCCATCTCCTGGTCAAATTATATATTTAGTGTAAATATGCGCACATCCTCTATGATGCAGAATTACAGTTTATTTGTTGAATTTATCATAAAATGCAGCTTTTAAAAAAAGGTTTTTAAACATTATATATATTTGTTTTTATTTTGCAATATGATTATTTGTTGAATTTAACATGTCAGCAAATAAATATACACAAATAAATAAATGTGCATCAAAATGACCAAAACTAAATATGCCATATTTAAATGTGATCTCTGTAGAGGATTTGTTCATTTATTTTCACTTCAACCCCCACCCCCCCAAAAAAACAGAATGTTAAAAAAAATGGTGTACTCACTTGTGTCGCCATTTATTTAGATATTAATGGCTGTGTGTTGAGTTATTTTCAGAAGACAGTACATCTATGAAGCTATACAACCTGAACACTGACTACATTGTTATATCTAAGTTTCATTTCTATAGTGTTGTCCCATGAAAAGATATAATAAAATATTTGCAGAAATGTGAGGAGTGTACTCACTTTTGTGAGATACTGTATGTAATGGATTTTCTAAATATTACTTTTTTGTAGTGGCATTTTTAGTGTGTAGTAGTGAATGTGCTGATGATCTGCATCAACTAAAATAAAGTCATGTGTTTACCAAGTCATGAGTGTTACCAGCCTGGTTAAATTCATATGCATGGCATAAGAGCTGCATAAAGACACACACAGCCTTTTCTTACATAAACATGATGTGTGTTTTGAACAGGACGAGGTGTACAGAGCCACAACTAAAGGCCTAATTGAGGGCCTCATATCAGGATACAACGCAACAGTTTTTGCCTACGGACCCACAGGTGAACCACCCATTCCTTATTCCTCATTCTGTATGCAGATAATGTGATCTGTCTGTCAGTTAGTCAGTCAGTCAGGCAGTCAGTCAGTCAGGCAGTCATTCAGTCAGTCAGTCAGTCAGTCAGTCAGTCAGTCAGTCAGTCAGTCAGTCAGTCTGTCAATCTATCAATCTGTCTTGTCTGTCTGTCTTACTCTGTCTGCATGTATGTCACTATCTGTAGTCTCTTACTTTCACAATGTCTTTGTTTTATTTCCTGTAATTTATTAACTTTGTTTCTTCCTCATGCTGTATCTCCTTCTGCCATAAGGTAATCGTTACTTGAAGCATTGAAGGATGGTAATGGCCTATCTAAAACAAAGAATGTGTGTCAGATATTGTACCAGGAAGGAATTCAGCTTCTGACAGCACATTATGTGGTTGAGTTGAAGACATTAATTGGCTTGTTTGGTTTATGTTCTCTGTTGTTAAATCTACCCTTGTTTTGTGTTGTTTTGAAACATTATTGACAACAACTGTATGGACATGTGACTAAAACACTATGTAAAAACTATGTAATAACATCTAGGTGAATTTGCTTTAAACATAATTTCTACCCCTAAAAAGCAAGGTTATTCAAAGAATAGATGTGTGCAAATTCTGTTGTTTTCAACTTAATAACTCAAGAAAACATTTACTTTGAAAAATGGAACTGAAATGTTGATTTAGACAGACTTTCTCTGAACAAGTGGATTCTTTTCCGTTGATGTCTTGTAATATTAATGTAATAATACATTTAATAATAAGTGCATTTTTTTATTTGGACAGTTTTGCCTCATTGGATGAAACTGAGTTATGAGCTAAAATGGATTGAAGTGATGCAAATTTACATTACTCCAAAGGAACCATTTTAATCTTGTCCTTTGGGTTGGACAGTGATCTGAGACAACACACATGCTCATACACAAATGGACGCCCACAACACAACAGAACACACACTAAAACATTGAATCCACTGTTTAGGCTTGATGTGATTGGGCAAAGCCGTGTGTGGATTTCCATGAAGGCAGTCTACAAGTCCCGTTTACTCTGTATTTTAATCTGTTCTCATCTCTAAGACCCTCATGACATCCTTTCCTGTCTGAAAGCCATCTATTAAAAGCTCAGGATGCTTGAGAGCAGCTCATGCAGTAACAGGACAAACACTGCCAGCCTCTTACTGTTCTTAGAATGCAATGAACCTTTGGACCTAATATGTTGGCTACACAAATAGATACTTTCTCAGTTTCAAGCCATACAGTGTTACAGTTTGATGTGTGTGAAGCAGTTTCAGTGCGCTCATGTAACATAATTCTGTGATAACATAATCCAGTACGACAAGGTATCAGATTATCCGATTAATGTGTGTGTGTGTGCGTGTGTGTGTGTGTGTGTGTGTTTGTTTAGGTTGTGGGAAGACTTACACTATGCTGGGGACAGACAAGGAGCCTGGCATCTATGTACGCACTCTTAACGACCTGTTCAAAGCTATTGAAGAGACCAGTGATGACATGCAGTACAGTGTGTCCATGTCTTACTTGGAGGTGAGAAGTACATCCTTTCACTTTCAATTGACTTTAATGTCCACCATGCATGTGAATGTTAATCCTATCTTTTTTTTATATTAAGCATGGCTGCCAGATATAGTACACAGGTTTTAACACATTTCCTTTAACAACACATTTCTGTGCAAACCAAAAATTGTTCGGTGATAAAACATTAAATAACTAAAAAATGTAATATGCCATGTTACATTGAAACAGCAATGTGATACACATGTTATAGCAGATGTCAAACACTGCCAAGAGTTGCCATGACAGATTTAGTGTAATGACATTGAATGTCAAGACATGTCATGACAATTAACAGCAATGATAACATGACACAGTCAATTGTTATTAGACATATGTATTATGATAACTTATGACATTGGCCATGACATGTTTACAGCATGGTTATGTCAGTGTTAGGAAACAGGGTTCAAATAAAGTTATTATGATAAATTACTTGATGAAGCACATTCTGAGCATATCACAAGTATCATCAGTGCTTCTGGAGCACTGTAGAACTGCATGTTTCATAAATGTAAGCAACAACAACATCCAAACTACAAACTGTACAAACTGCATAGCAAACAACTGATTGGATATTATGCCATTATGTTATTTCATTCATTTAATTTTTTTTTCTTCCTGTTTCTTTTTAAGTTCTTGTTTCTTTGGCAAAAAATGTTCAAAATAAATCATTGTACTCATTGTCTGCCAACCTCAGAATTGTGCATTATATTGTTATATTCTATGCCTCTGTAGTTTTATCCCCATTGAATAAATAAAAAATTGAGTGTCTCACACTGATCCATTCTAACTTTCTTAAACTTAAAACTGCCTCGGGAGCCTCACATTGGCCACAGTGAAATGTATCAGCTCGTAGAATCTGAGCTTTTTGTTTTGGGTGGTATTTTCTATTACTGTATTAAAGATGCATGGGTGGTATATATTTCCTGGATGTATTAATGTACAGTGAACTCAAAAACTCATTCAGAGTGCAGTTTGAATTGGTGTACACTTGTAATTGACTGGGTTTATCAGAGCAATAATTTACATTTATGGCATTTGGCTGACACTCTTATCCAGAGCGACTTGCAATTTGATCATTTTACACAGGAAGGCCAAGGTGGTGTTAGGACTCTTATTGGTATAGTGTAGGGTGATTGCCCAGGTGGGGATTGAACCCCAGTCTACAGCGTAGAAGGCAGAGGTGTTATCCACTACACTATCCCAACCAATCCTAAATCCAACCCAATAATGAGATGCAGCTGATTTGTGATGTATACTAATTCAGACTTATTCATGCTTTTTTGTAAAAGGTACTTTATGAAACAAGCTAAGTAAAAGTCTACACATTTTTGGCTTTGTTTGATACTTTAATCAAAAAAAATTATTGCAGCAACAGCCGTGAGGAATCACATTATTAACAGATAAGGGTAGATTAAATGGCAGAAATAGCCACACTTTTGCATCTGCCTTAAAGGGTTAAAAAGGATCCAGTAATTCCTCCCTGACCACCATCCATAGCCTGAAACCTGTAAATGCACAAAGCACCAAGTGCTGGGTTTGAGATTTGGTGTTATCTGCTTGGCAGCATAATTAGCTTAATGGCACTTTGATAACGAGATGGTCTGATAAACCTCCAGCACCAGTGTCCTGCTGTGCTAGTCCACTGTTTACTATAAACATAACCAACTTAGGTGGTATAAGGATATTGCTTTTTGCCCCATAGTGTTAGTTCTGAACTTTAAATTACATTGCAATGTGACAAACAGCAAGTGGCTGCAGCTGAAACAAAACAAAGTGAAATGCTCAGAAGATTAAGATTTACTGTAGTTACTGGATTGTAAGAGCATTTATTGTAGTAACACTCTCTTCTCCATTTTCACCTCTTTCACCACACCATCATCTCACATCAAATTCTTCCTTATGTCCTTTAACTGGCATCAGCAATGGTTCTGCTAAGCATCTTTCTAGCACATTCATTATGTACTGCTAACATATGCTTTAGATACTCAGTATTTTCAGAAAGAACTTTCTCTCCTTCGAGAGAAACAACTCCATTGTGTGAGATAAATAGCACGCTGTCACTGTGCGTCTAATGCGAAAGAAAGGATACAGAAAGCTCTGAAAGGAGATTGACTGAGAGCTTGATTGGGGCAACAAGAGCCTGTCGGAACAGAGAACGAGAGAAAGGGGACATGATTGATAGATCTTTATTAGAAGAGATCCTTCCACGAATTTTGATGGAATGGCCATCATGTACAAGAGCACAAATAAACACAGACTGGCCGTGTAAAGGTCACGACATGGTAACAGCATGGTAATAAGTGGGAGCTGTGAGATGATAAGTGCTGGTTTTGTGGTAATATTCATAAAAAATATTCAATATACTGCAAAAACTAGTAGCGCAGGCTGAAGCCCAGCTGCTCGATGCATGTTACTATGATAGAATTTGCGATTGTAGCCCTTTTGTTGAAATACAGCTTATAAATGACTTTTACTTTCCAGCACCTTCAAAAAACATGGGACAGTGCTTACAGGAGAACTATGGATAATCAACAAGGAGCAAAATGATAGCTGAGCTGGAGGAGTTGCATCCATTTAACGTGTATTATTCATTTTTCAACAAATGGTTCTGAGATTATTAGATGAAACACAATTCACATCCATAAGGAAGGGGAAAGTTGAAGAAAAATAAGCGACAAACAGGAGTTAAGGGAAGATATAGAGAATAGGACATCTAACATGTGCTGTGGGTCTGAAAGAAAGAGTAGCTGTCAAGAAACTTTTACTGAGAAAAGGAAATAGACAAAAAGGCAAATTAAAAAAAAAGCTGCTGGTGTTCTCAAAACTATGAACTGACAACCCTGGCGCCCAATATCAATATTATTGTAAGTAATGACTTGGATCATGAGAAGCAGAAGATGCAACCAACTTTTAAGGCTGAACTTTTGGAGGTGTGGAAAAACATCTCTGCAGGTGTCTTTGAAAAACTGAAAGCAAGTTTTAACTAAACACTGAAAAATTTTTGATTACTTGTTGGGGCATCCCTGTAATTATCTGTTAAATAAATGTATCTTAATATAATAATCAATGATTTTGACTGAAAATTGAATCAATTAAGGCTGGTCTATGACTTTTGAACAGTACTGTAAATCTTGGCATGAACTACACCTCTTTTGTTTTAGTTTTTCTGTGAATGGGAGTATAGAAGTGGATCCCTTCTATGTTTGTGTCTTTAAAGAAAGCTGGAGCCGAGCCCATCACAGCATTTATCATAACACTAAAAACTAAAAGTAAAACTGAAACTTATAAAAAATAAAAGAGAAGAACTATTATTTTTCATAAAATAAAAACAAACTATTCATCTACTTTTAAGACTAACTGAATGTAAACCAAAGTCAAAAACCGAAATGAAAAACTAAATATAAACTAATGAAGATTTAAAAACTATAATAACCCTGATTTGAGTTCTTTGATGATCAATCAGGGTGCATCATTGAGAGCTTCACACATAGAGGGCATAACACAGCCTTGGTGGTTGAACTCTGGCCTGCTGGAGCTGTCTCTGAGGGGGGAGTGTATTTGTTTTCACTCACAGAAAGAGTGTAGAGGCTAGTTTATGACTGTGTTTTGGAAAGGCCCCATCTGTTGCCTTTTCCCTTTCCATCAACCTCGCACACATAAACACACATAGAAATACACACACACAGAAATGTACACACTAGTTTCCTTATGAAAAAGATGCTTCTTTTGTGCTTTGTTGTACAAACCTGTGACTAAGTAACTTCGTGTGCGCACATAAATACAGAATGACTCACTGGACTCTTCATGATACATATTTGGTAAATATATTCTCAAGAGGCCAATTTGCATTTTTTTGTATTATGTTTTCTTCCAGACCTTTAAGGTTTAGTCCAAAATGCTATGCCTACTACTCTCTGTCTCTCTCTCTCTCTGTCCCTTCTTTCCTGCTCTTTTTCAGTCTGTTTGTGTGTGTAGCTGCTCTTTCCCTTCAGTGTCAATGGAGTCTTTTCATACACCTCATCCTCACTCTGAAATTATCACCTCCTTTGGAGACTTCAAAGCCACTTTGCTGACACTGGGAAAATGTTCCATTTAGCATTGCTAAAATTACAGCCTTGCAGTGACCACAGCTGCTCCGGATGTGGTCCTGTTCTATACCTGGTTTAAATGGAGCTTTGTGAAGTCTTCAGAATGTAGTTTCATTTCATTCAGCACCAGGTCCTGAAGACACTAACAGACATGTATTTGTACAGTGGAGAAAGAGATTTCACATGCATATGGTTTGCACAGCCTCAGTGTTATCAACACTTATACGGAATACCATATAAAAGAAGCTATGTGGGGTGTTAAGGTTCATAGTTGTGTGCTGATTCTTTAATATAATACAGTCTATCTTTGCCCTTCAGATCTATAATGAGATGATCCGAGACCTGCTGAATCCATCCTCCGGCTTTCTTGACTTGAGAGAGGACTCCAAGGGGGAGATCCAGGTAGCAGGGATCACAGAGGTGTCCACAGTCAACGCCCGAGAGGTTAGTTGCATATTGGGCCATATTTCAGCTGTGGCAAAACTTGGACAGGCCAGGACTGTGGGGCTGGGGTGTATTTTTAAAACTCTAATGTTCAAAATAGTGATGTCACCGTTGGTGGTGTGCTGTTTAGTGCAGTATATGGGGTTTGAGATGCAGTTGTAGAACGTCCACACCACACAATGAAAACCCCTATGAATGTGGGGAGTTTACCTCTAACCTAGTTTAGTTTAGATCATCATAACTGGTGTAGAGAGTGTTTATTGTGATGTTGGCACTATCATTTAAGAATCATCTTTGTGCTTAGATGCTTGTGGTAAGCCCAGGCCTGATTAGTGGAATATATGAAATCACAGTGTTGTTGTTTTTAAGCCGTATTCTCTTGATGGTGTTGGTGGTAACAAATCATCACTGTCCAAAGAAAATCAAGTATCTCTAAATTGGTAACTTTATAGGTGAAATTGTTTTTTTTTTTTTATCTAGACATTCCAGTACCAAACTATGTACATAGCCCAAAACAAAACAAAGCAACCTCACATCAGACTTGTTCTGCCTTAAATGAGTAGAGTAAGTAAGGGATAAATGACCCAAACACTCCTAACATGGCAAACAACCTACAGGCATTGGAGAACATATTCTAAACCATCCCCACACACACTAAGCACCCAGACATATGCCACTTAACCATAACCCTATAAAAGTTCAAATTATATAGTGCCTTTCTCAGACCCAAGGTCACTTTACGTAGACAAAAAAAAAACACATATCAGGAAGGAGATTGAAAGTGCTGAGAAAATAGGTAGGTTTTAAGCTGAGCTTTAAAAAGGAAAAAGTGAGGGACAGTCATGGAGAGATTGTGGTAGTGAGTTTCATAGTTTGGGGCCGTGAAGCTGAAAGATCTGCCTCCAGCAATGACCAGTCTAAATTTTAGGACACCTAGATGACCTAAATGTATGGGAAGGGCATTAAGGAGGATGAGGAGCTCGGCTGAGTAAGCTAATGCTAGACCATGTAGAGATTTGTAAGTTAGCAAGAAGACTTTACACTGGATGCGAAGCAGGACAGGTAACCAGTGTAACTGATATAGAGTTGGGGTGATGTAAACTGATTTTTTAGAATGAGAGAGAATTCTAGCTGCTGAGTTTTGTAATTACTGAAGAGGGTTTTTTTTACTGATTTACTGAATCACTGAAGACAGTTTTTTGAGTAGGGAGTTGCAGGAGTCTAGGTGGGATCATATAAAGGCATGTACCACAGATTTAGTGTCTTTCTTGGAGAGCATGGGGCAAAGGTGAGCAACATTGCAGGAATGGAAAAAAAGCTGTTTTGTCCAAAGTCTTGATATAAGGTTCAAAAGAAAGGACAAGATCAAAAAATACTCCTAAGTTACAGACAACAGCTGAAGGTCTAATGGTCACTGCAGCTAAATTAAGAGTGACATGATTAGACTTTGCTGTAACAGACTTAGGGCCAATAAGTAGAATTTCACTTTTGTCACTGTTTAGTTTTAGAAAGTTACTCTGCATCCAGTGTTTGAGGTCTCGAATACACAATATTAGGGCAGGGGGAGGCAGGTTCATGATGGTGTTGGTTCAGACGTAGATCTGTATATCATCAACATAACAGTGAAAATGAAGACCATGACGGCAGATGATCTGACTGAGGAGTAAAATACAGATGATGAAGTGTAGAGGGCCAAGGACTGAACCCGGGGAGATCCCTTGTGTAACAGCACTGATAGCAGACTTTTGCTTACCAAGGGCAATAAAGTGGAGTCTATTAGTAAGATAGGATCTGAACCAGGCAAGCTCAGTGTCAATGCCAATAGCTGAAAGACAGGAGAAGAGTTTGTCATGATTAATGGTGTCAAGTGCAGTGGTTAAATCTAAGAGAAGCAGAATATTGATAGTGCCGGAATCAGTAGACAGGAGGAGATCATTTGGAACCCATAAAAGTGCTGTCTCCATGCTATGCATTGTACGAAAGCCTGACCAGAAAGGTTAAAAAAGATCATTATTAATCTAAAAAGACTGCATTTGAAATGCTACAACCCATTATTAGAAATTGGTCAGCAGTGTTCTGAGATGGCTGTATCCAGACCAGGTTTCCTTGTTGAGTAAAACTCAGCCTCTTTCTCACTGGCTTCTGGTTCCAAATAATTGCATATTGTTTTATTTGTTACTTTCACCCTCTTCATGCTGTCTTTCTTCCTGGCCTATGCCTTCCTTTCTGTGTTTATCTTTCTTATAGTCCATAGTTAATTACCAACCCTTATTTGGGTAGTGTGGCAATAACTAAATTATGCAGATCTAAATTACACCTGTTACTTTGTGTTGTTTTTTCTAATTGCATTAGTTGAACGTAACCATATTAAGTTGAGTGTAAGAGTACATAACAAACTATCTAGTCTAGTTAATTAGAATTTACTTGAATTTTATCTGTGTGATTACTCAACCAAACTTGTTATCCTAGAAGCTGCTCAACACAGTTGCGTGGATCACCTAAACATTACATTTTGAAGTAATTTTTTTTTGTATGGAACCATGAGTGGAAGAGAGATCGAGAGCTGTGACAAGTGCTTCTTAAACAAATAAAATGCATTTAGAGTGAAAGCCGGACATTTTAACATTTGATCAATGCTACCAAACAAACACCAATCAAGAGTTCAAAACCTGTCTGGTCCAAATGGCAGGCCTACTTCATTTACAAAGCAAAGTGGAAATGAGTCTTTTGAACTTTAATATATATGTTGTATTTGTTCAAATAAACACACAAAGGAAGTGATATCACTCAAACATGACTAATAAATAACATTAAATGACTCTCAATATTTATGATGGATGAAAGATTAATGATAATCTTACTTACTCTCAGATCATGGAGTTGTTGATGAAAGGCAATAAACAGCGGACTCAGGAGCCCACCGCGGCCAATCAGGCGTCCTCACGGTCTCATGCCGTGCTGCAGGTAGCTGTGAAGCAGCAGAGCCGCTGCAGAGACGTTCTGCAGGAGGTGCGCTTTGCCCGCCTCTTCATGATCGACCTTGCTGGGTCTGAGCGAGCTGCACAGGTACAGCACATGCCAAACAGTATCATAGGCTCCCCAAAATCACCTTTGTTTACCAACATTGCAATTGTGTATATGCATTATTAGTTTGTTAAGGGTGTTTATGCATTATGATGCATCAACATGAAGGTGACAGTTTAAATGCATTGATTTTGGAATGGTAGAGTTGATTGTAAACTGTTAAATCATTATTAATATCCTAAAGAATCATGATCAAATGAATCATGGTGAGGTTATAGATTTACTCCATTATATGCTATACAGTACATTCTGAAATTGTCACTTGTGTTGTCACCCTCTGTTACATCACTGAAATGTTGCAGCAATACCTGACTTGGTCATTTAGTTTAAATGTATTTTAGTTAATTAAAAGCAAACTCAATTTTGAGGTGGGGATTGGTACATACACTTAACATGCTGTAGTGGGAAAATAAGAATCTCTTACTGGGTACAAACAGTTATTTGCTTATCATGCTTGTGTTAGAAGCCTCACTGCAGGGAGCTGTGATTCAGCTGCCAGTCAGTACTGCTGCCTCTGTCACACCATGCGAGACAAAAATACATGGCATCATGTTTTAAGAAAGAGAAGACTCATCTGCCATGGAAACAGATGGAAATGTTAACCAGCCAGGCTCTTTGTGGGAGTGGATGTATAGGGTCCAGCCTGCTGGTTTGCCCCCCTGTGGCATGCATTTTAAAGGATAGAATGGATCATTCTGTCGTTGGCCATGGGTTGCTTCGCTACATGTTTGATTATTTGTTCTCTGTTGACGGTGAAAAATGAACCTGTAATGCAAGTTTAAACAAAGAGTTTGTAGCGCCCTCTGCTGGTAGAATATTAAGCTGAAATGGACTTCAGTGAAATTAAACTCGAACGCACTGCTTAGCTTAGCCTGTGTGTGTTTTTACGACTGTAGACTTGGCACCATTGGATGTTATTTATATTCCAGCAATGAGCATCCCGAACCGTAGTATTTGCTAGATATTAAAAGAGTTTTAAAGCTGTCCCTCTCTTGTCCTTCTTTCAGACACAGAACAGGGGGCAGAGGCTGAAGGAAGGAGCTCATATAAACCGCTCACTTCTGGCACTGGGAAACTGCATTAATGCTCTAAGTGAAAAGAATGGCAACAAATATGTCAACTATAGAGACAGCAAGCTCACACGCCTGCTTAAGGTGAAGACATTAACTTTCTGACAGAATAATGAGCCCTTTAAATATCCCATCGTATAATCCCGCCTATTGTTAACCTAACACGCTAGGCCTTACTGGCCTGTGGTTCAGCTCCTGAAGCCTTCACCAAAGGGAGAGCTACCATTGCTCTTTCTACCTACACCTTAAACAGTGTCACAAAGAGTCATTTGAGTTGTTGAATGCTGTAGAATGACCCCGTAGAAGAACCGTTTTCTATACCAATTTAAGGGCTCTTCCTACAACCTTTACATTATGTGGAGGTTCTTGAAACTTTCAAAACATTTTTCACACTCACATGTATCTTTTACAAAGTGGTTAATTATAGATCTACCTGCTGATTTGTTTTAGCAAAACACAAAGTTTTGGCCTAGAGCGCCTAGGCCTAGAGGTATTTTATATACATTATATATATATATATATATATATATATATATATATATATATATATATATATATATTACATATCAGTAACAAAATAGTTTGAAACACTATGTCTCTGCAGTTCTTTTGTGATGTGTATTTGATGTTCTTTGCAAACAAACTTTTCTCTGATCTGTATAACTGACAGGACTCTTTGGGTGGGAATAGTCGGACTGTAATGATAGCTCACATAAGCCCTGCCTCAATGGCCTTTGAAGAGTCTCGGAACACTCTGACTTATGCTGACCGTGCCAAAAGTATTCGTACACGGGTGAGAACAATACACACACACAACATGTCAGCTGATGTTGAGTTGATGAATCAGTGCGTATGTTATAAGCAGAGATCTAAAGGTATTGTGACTACCTCCTCAGGTGAAGAGAAATCTGCTGAATGTGTCCTACCACATTGCTCAGTACACCAGCATCATCTCAGACCTGCGCAGTGAGATCCAGAGACTGAAGAAGAAAATTGCTGAGCAAGCTAGCCGGCAGAACAACCCTGACAGGACAGATATACGGCATGTGCAGGGTAACTCACTCCTCTCTGTTAGCACTTAGCTTTACTTTTCAAAGCCACTACTTATCCACAAGGGCAAGTGCCAGTTTCATGAATAGCCAATGGAAAATTAGTTCATCTTAAAGAAATTGGCTGTATTTATGACTGGCCTATGCTGGACCTTGAGGTTTCATATTGTGCATTCTGACTTTGTGTAGTGTTACAGGGTTTTTGAAGTGATACTGTGGTTCTAACCTGATGTGTACTAGTTAGCTCTACACAAGCTGCATGCCTAAATCAACACATAATGGCCTTACACCATGTTTAGATGTTAAGTAGTCTCAAATAGACTAGGTTGTTTTTTCTGACACCATATTACTCACTGTTATCTATAAATATGTCAAAAAAACATGACTAGAGATAACAGTAGCGGCCCCCTTGGAGCCTGAATTTTATCTGTACTATTGCCTGTTTTCCTTAAACTGAATTGTTGCCTTAAGTTTGAAATCCTATGTAATGTCAGTATTTCTAAGATTTAAATGATCCCAGAGCATACAAATAGAAACCGAAGGTTTTTTTTGTCATTTCCCCTTATGTCTCTGTACACATCTGTCACATATTGATATTTCCCCCTACAGCAGCTGTGAGGGCTGGGGTGGTAAAAGTAATGGGCAGGAAACAATTGGGATCTGACACGTTTGGGTATTGAATGCCCTTCCATACAGACACTGGCTCACTGTCTCCCCCCTCTGGTGGTGTAGCGGAGGTGCAGGCTCACTCCACTCAGCAGAGCCGAGCAGAAATGGACCAACTGAGAGAGCAGCTGATCGAAGCCTTCCGACAGCAGATGGAGATCAGAAAACGTCTGATGGAGCTGGACAACACAAACATGGAGATCCAGATAGATACATCCAAATACCTTCTTACGATTGCAGAGTGAGCACAATATACATGCAAACACCCCTACAGTACTGTGCAGAAGTTACCTGTCATGTATTTAATTTTCAATCAGAATAGCCATTAAGTGTAAGTTATTTATTTTTCAGGGGAAAATAACATGTTAGGTTTACATGTTATTTTTTTGAAAACTGTATGGTCAGCTAAGCAGCCACAAAGCCATTGGATTTACAGTGAGATTCTGTAAAAAGCAAGTGACAAGTGAAATTCTAATCTGTTTCTGATTTGCTGTGTTTTTTTTTCTCTGTAGCTGGGAGCAGGAACGAAGCAGGCACCGCAAGAAGTGGCAGGGTGAAAGGCGGAAGGAGAGCTTTAATAAGGACGAGAGTGAGAAAGACTCAGACACCCCAGAGTCTCCACCAGACAGCACAGAGACTCAGGAGGTGGCCATGGCCAGGGAGAACCTGGTCACACTAATGGCTGAACAAAAGAAAATCAGCAAACAAAGGGTAATGATTGCTTATTACCACGAGGGGGAGTAACTACTAAAAAAAATAACATGCTGGATTTCAGTGGATTCCTTGTCCACTCTGATATCATTTTGTTGCCACCATTAGACCTTGAAATATTTGTCTGAACCTCATGATAATTTCCCAAATATGTGTCCGGCTAGGACTTGATTCAAGTTTCATGCTTGAGGTTTCACAGACCATCTGGCACTTTTAACAGTTTTACTCCTCACTTTGTTCTTCCGCTGTACTTTCATGACTGTAATTCAATTTAATTTGGCATGCGTAGGTCACTTACTCACTTTGTCAACAGATTTTAGAGCCAAGATCCATATTTTATGTTATACATAACATGGTCTGTGTAAAGAAAAGTCCTAGGATTCATGCAGTGATAACATCTTATATTAGCACTGCACAGTGTGAGAACAGTGCATTATAAATTCTATGCATTGTTCTATGCATTGTCAGATGCAGAATATGGTACTTTTACAAATGTTGTTTTCATTCCGACCAGTGACAGTTCATTCAAGTATTCGCTGTTTATAATTACTCCACTGTGAAAGTAGAATAGAATTTAGAACCATTTGTCACTGTGTTTTGCACACTGTGAAATTAGACCTCTGCATTTAACCCATCCGTGCAGTGAAACACCCACATACGTGCACACTAGTGAACGCACACACTAGGGGGCAGTGAGCACACTTGCCCGGAGCAGTGGGTAGCCCTATCCACGGTGCCCAGGGAGCAATTGGGGCTTAGGTGCCTTGCTCAAGGGTACTTCAGTCATGGACTGTCAGCCAAGGGGGATCAAACCAGCGACCTTCCGGTCACAGGGCTGGTTCCCCTAACCTCCAGCCCATGACTGCCCCATGTATTTTACTGTTGTACAATTGAGCCCATTTGGGGTGAACTGGAGGCAGTTGGATCTACAAAGACATTTAAATATCAGGTCTGCATGTTTGTTATATTGCATAAAGTAATAAAAAATAGGAGAACAAATGTAGATATTTGTATATGAACTTTTATCATTATCTCATTGGCTATCTTTTGTTTTCTTTTTGTTTCTAAGTGAGATCTGTTTGTAAGTAACAAATATCAGCATTAAATCAGGTCCAATTACACAGAGTTATTGTGAAAACTAAATTCTAGTGTTGACTAAACGAGCGAGTTGGGCTGTGCAGTTACACATCCCTCCTTCCATCCTTCAGGCTGGTCTGGAGCGGCGGCTGGCAGAGCTGCGTGAGAGGGCTCGCAGGTTGGAAGAGCTGCTCCCACGCCGTGTGAGCTCAGAGGAGCAGCGGGAAGTGCTGGGGCTGCTGTGTAAAGTGCATGAGCTGGAGATCGAGAATGCAGAGATGCAGTCTCACACCCTGCTCAAAGACAACGTTATCCGGCAGAAGAACGTAGTGGTGCAGAGATTTGAGCAGCACAGGCAGCTGTGCCATGAGATCATCCAGCAGCAGCGGCGCTTCATTGATGGTGAGTCTGCTCAGAGCAGAGACCAGATAAAGAGCTTAAAGAGACCATTAATAAACAACTGGTGGTCTAAGCTCAGAAGAAGTTTTATATTATATGAAGGTGCCTTGTGATATGTATAAAGTACAAGCAGCACTATACTGCTGAGTTATTGCACAGTATTAATCATTTTATATCTCATAAGCTGTTGTACTCCTTTATTCCAGATCACAGTCTTCTGGTGCCCCCACATCTTCAGGAACTGTATGAGATGTACATTAGGGAGCTGGACGAGCGGAACCTAGACCGAGTTGTGGCTTTAGACAAAGTCACCATCCACACTTTAAAGGTGTAGATTAATGTTGTTCTTTCAGGCATACACATTGCACAGTCCTACATTCTGGACATGTTCTAGAAAAGATCCAGGTGGTGTTGATTCTGTATGCACTGCTAAAATTTGCATAATAATATTAATAGTAATAAAAAATATACATTTTTCCCATTTCATGTTTTCCTTTTTTACAGGAGGGCTCCCTTCCTAAGATTGCCCTCCCTAGCAGAGGACGTGACCCCTTGCAGGAACTGGACTCAGACCAGGAGAGTGTTCGAACACTGGGCTCTGATACCAGACAAGGAAGAGTCAAAGTGCGGAGGCACACTTTGCCTCCCATTCTCCCAGAGCCTGATAGGTAAACATTCTACTCAGAATCTTAATTTAAAACAGTTAAAGTGCTCTTTAGAAATAATTCACCAATATGTAAGGCAGTATTTTCAATAAAGACAGCATGTTTACAATGTTCAGTGCTACTGAACTCAGCCCTAATGTTAGGGGCATTTTGTCCCTTTTCGAAGCAACATGATTCAACCTTTATCCTTCTGTTATCAGATCACACTATTGAATTGCATCAGGGTTCTTCTGATCCTAACATCAAGCTATGTTGCCCGTCAGAATTTGACCCGAATGCATTTCTTACAGCATTCTGTCTTTTCTCTCCCTTTATCACACAGTGACAGTAACCGGGTGTTTAAGAGCAGTCCACATGCAAAGCAGATAAAGAACTCTGTGGTGATGACTCCACCACCCATTCACATCAATGGACAGGGCAACCGAGAGGTGAGCACCATTGCTTATTTAAGTTTCACTTAAAGCAAGCAGTGAAGTACATAAATGTCTTAAGAGCTGAGCCTAATATTCTTTGTCCAGGTAATGTTGTGTATATGAACAAAAGTATTGGGACACACCTCTTAATAATTGAATTCAGGTGTTTATTTCAAATCCCATTGCCACAGATGTACAAAATGAAACACCTAGCCACCTAGCCAAGGCAGTCTGCCTTTACAAACATTTGTAAAATCAAATGTGTTATTGTAATAGGATTCCACTGTTGCATTCAGTTCATGAAATTTCTTCCCTCTTAAATATTCCACGATCAGCTGTGCACGGTATTATTAAAAAGTGGAAGGGTTAAGGAACCACAGCAACTCAGCCATTATGTGACTGACCACGCTGGCATTAACATCAGCATAACAACTGTGCACCAGGAGCTTCATAGTATGGAGCCTTACCTCACCAAGCACAATATCAGGCATCAGATTAAATGATGTAATGCATGCAGCCAGGAGAACATTACCTGTCTGACTGCATTGTGACAAATGTATAGTTTGGTGGAGGAGGGATAATGCTATGGGGTTGTTTTTCAGGGGTTGGCCTAGGCCTCTTAGTTCTAGTGAAGGGAAGTCTTAATGCTTCAGCATACCAAAACATTTAGGACAATTCTATGCTTCTGACCTTGTGGGATTTGTTTGGGAAAGGCCCTTTTCTGTTCCAGCATGACTGAGCCCCAGTGCACAAAGTAAGGTCCATAAAGGCATGGCTGTGTGAGCATGGTATGGAAGAGCTTGAAATTACGAGTTATGATTTTTTTCTTCTCCAGTCAAATTACCATTTTGGAAATATAAGGCTTTGCTATGACAGTGATGATATGCACAAATCATATGTGCAAAATTATTGGGACACCTGCACATTATATCTACAGGAGCTTTTATGACATCCCCTTCTAAGTTCATAGGCATTAATATGAAGTTGAGCTCCTATTTGCAGCTGTGACAGCTTCCACTCCTGTGGGAAGCTTGCTACAAGATTTTGGAGTGTATCTGTAGAAATTTTTGCCCATTCATCCAGAGGAGCATTTGTAAGGTCAGACATTGATTTTGGAAAAATATTGTGAAGAATATGTACAATAGTGTTCTTAACAGTATACTGCAATAATAGCATTATAGTGAACAAAATATATGGTTGCATTGTGAAGAACACACATATATGATTCTGTGTTCTTTCTCTTTGCAGTTGCTGCCAAGTGCACTAGTGCTGCCAAGTGCACTAGAGGGTGCACTGAGCTATAGCCTCCTGAGCCACAGTGTGAGCAGTCACCTAGATTCATCACCAGAAAGCAGTGAGAATGGAACTGAAGCTCCTCTCACACCTAAAGGTGAATATACCTTTTTGTTTGTCTTATAAGCTGCATTGTTATTGGTTTCAAGCCACAGGTCTGACCACATGGCTGGTTATGACACAGGATTAAAGTGATAACTGTGGCTGCACCTATCTTCAGACGTGTGACCATGATGAGAGTCAGCAATCTAATACATTAGTAGAGGTCATCAATGCATAGATGTACATAGATGCATATCTATTCAAAGTTTAAAAAATGGGAATCACTGTTTTCAATAATTATGTTTCCTGTAAAAAAAATGACTGAGAAAGCTGTACTGAGAACATTGATGATATTTAAATAACATCCACAATACCTCATATTTGAAATGTAATGAACAAATTTTAGACAGATAACTTATCAAGGCATTGCTGTAATTGAAGTATATTGTTTAGCATTTAAGAACATCTAAAAAAAAAAAAAAATTAAATAAAAACTCTGCTGTCAATTTTATACCATTACACTGTGTAAGTTATTAAAGAACAAAACTAACAGTTATCCATATAAAAAGTGATTCCAAACTTGTGAAAGGTACTGTATGTGCTGATTGTATCAGCATAGGCTTCACTTAAAAGTTTTGAGCCAAGTATTGTATCATCAGAATAAACCTCTGATTACAAACTCTTATTCATTCTTTTTGAAAAAAAAATTGTGTGTACATTAAAGTCATTACAGCGAGCTGCTTTTCCAGACACCGACTAATCTTTGGCAAAATAATACTGTCAACAGAAATTTTGGAAATTACTGTTTCATGTTTAAAGAATAGTGCTATTTAAATCTCCTGCAATATTGATCCATATTTCTTTACATTATCTTCCTCCCATTCAGAGAGGCAGCAGATCCTAAAAGGTGTGCACAGCATTGCAGTGAAAGCAGCTCGCCGCCGCTCAAAAGCGCTGGAGATAGACGCCCTGCGCCTTCCTCCTCCACCTTCCCCTCTGGACCCTATAAAACACAAAAGCAGTCTGTCTCTGAGCGAGGCACCTCCTAAAGGCCTGGTGTTACGTCGTGGCCGTCAGCCCAGCCCAGAGCTCCGTCATGCCACTTCTGACGACAACCTGTCCAGCAGCACTGGCGAAGGCCCTGCCCCCAATGGCACCTGGACACGCCCACGCAATCGCCAGGCCATGCCCAAGAACACTGCACCTCGGGAGCAGGACTTTGAGGCTCGCAGACGCAAGAGAAGGTCTCGGTCCTTCGAGGTCACTGGACAAGCTGTGAGTTATTAAGTCATTTTTGTAACCATTTCATTATTATTATCAGATTAACAGATTTTTTATTTTTTTTATCAAGCTCCAGGCATCTTACAAGATGTTTCTCAGTACAACAAAATACAGGGAGGTTCACTCAAAAGAGGCCTCGAATGTTATATAATAACTCTCGCTAGGATGAAGCAATCTCAACGAAACGTGGAATGTACTCCTCTGTATATGAAGCTTCGAACAAGCCAGGATGCCCCTGTGTCGGAGCGATGAGGTAGGCACTGGATAGCCTTTGTGACATTTAACCTCCAATTGCAACTTCTGGGTGCATACCTCGTATCCCTTCATGTGTCTGAAATCCCTTCATGTGAAAACGGAGATCACTTCCAGCATGGCAAGTAATGCAATCGATTACACATATGTCTATGTATGTGGTGTATTTTTTTGGTTCAGACTGCTTCGTCCTAATGGGAGTTACAACAGAATATTTGGTACGTCTTTCAAGTGAATCTCTCTGTATAATTACAATGCTTAATATGCAAAGATGGCACATTCATTGGCAGAAAACTTAACCGATTGTAATAACTAGGAGTACATGACTTATTTAAGCTTTCTCTACCCTCCAGCTAACCCAAGGGAAGAGCACCAGCCAGCGTTTCCGGCCACTTGATAGCACTTCTGACCCCCACCTGCACATTAATGGTCAACCCCCTGCACCTCTCCTTCGGCCCCAGCACAGAGCTCCAGCTCAGCTGGGCAAAGCTCGGCCCTCCCACCTCAACCACCAAACAGGTCACTAACATGCTAAATAGCCTGTGCATGCTCTGTCTCGTGACACAGCTGCTCAGGGAAATGATCAGACACAGCTGACTTTTCTATACATTTATATCATCAAAATTTATGCTTTGGTTCTTCTATGCATTCCCAACTGTAACTCCAGTTAACAAACTGTTATCATGAACCACCATCAGACTTTGCATTTCACTAATTATATGCCCAGTTACTGGTTTACTATGTACAACAACCTTGTATCTACACACATTGGTTATTTTATTAGAAACAGCTTCCATATACAGTACCATGAAAACCACCTCATAGACCAGGTTTTTACTTATTTAATTCCCTGCCAGCCATTCAGAACAAATTATACAAATTATTCATTTTTTTGTGTCACACAGAGGCCTAAATAACTAAATGTAATATCACATTTGTCCACCCTTTGCCTTTTTACAGCTTCCGTTTATCAAAGAAATCTGCAGGGATATTTTTCCAAAGTTCTCCAAAGTTCAGTCTTAGAAGTTGATTGTATTTTCTGCTTTTTGGGATCCAAGTAATCCCAAATTGACACCTTTGTTGAGAAGACACAGCTTCAACTCGTTAAGATTGGAAGGATGGAAGTGATAGTAGGGTGCACAAAAGTAAATCGTGGACAAAGTAAATATGGATAGATTTATTATTATATTTGTTGTGTTATTTTTCTATTTAAATGGTTTCTGCTTTTTCTACTGAAAAATTAATAGTTTGTATTAATGTTTTTCCATGCATAAAAATGTTATGTGTACCTCATAAAATGATCAGTGAGTGTAGGTATGAACTAGGCATCCTTAAAAATGAATAAACTGGCAACCCAGTGTACAATAAAGGTAATTTAAAGTTATTCATGAGATTGAGCTATATTATTCCTCTTTTCAATCCTGTTCAATCCTGTAGGATCAACAACCTCAAGCGTGGCCCCCAAAGCAGGCAGCCACAGCCCCTCCTTTATGTCACCACCACAGGGGCTGGGGGCCAGCGCACTCGCAAACACTGAGGGACCCCTGCCCTGACCTGTCACTTACCAATCAGCAGCAGCATTGCACTGAGGTAAAGACTGAACATGCCCCAACACCAGCACTCAACTCCCAGCCCGGAAAACTGGACGGTTTCTTGTTCTTCCAGTGGCTGAACTGTATGTAAATGTATCAAATCCACTGAAAGTCAGCAGAGAAACCTTACTGTTGCATTGTGTTCTAATGGACTGGGTCAAATGGGAACCCGTGCATATCCAGATGGGACTCTTCATGGCAGTTCTGTCAGTCACCTGCATTCTTGTTCATGTTGACGTCCTTGAAGCTTGTCTCTGGTACACAGCGCACAAGTGCTGACTTCCTTTTTTAATCATTTGTAAATCAAACAACGTATGTATTAATGTGCATTTACTGTCAAGGATTCAGAGGCTTCAATCTGCTAAAATGCAGAATTATTAAAACATCTCAGCCCAAGATTAAATACAAAAAACTCTTTTAAGCCTAATCATTGCGACAGACGGTAAATCCTGCCTCTAATGCCTTTGGTTTAAACTGTGTGATCAGGCCTTATGGTGTATGTATTATGTGATTCTGGTCATAAAAAAGCACCTTGAAAACTTCCTTCAGTGTATTAAAAGCAACATCTTGACCTTTGCTTTTATGACCCCAGGCTCAGACATTAGTATGTTTTTTTGTCCACAAGGGAACAGTATATCTCATAGCTCTTGTGTTTGCATAAACATATACTGACAATTTTATCTTTGCCTCACACACAGGCAGATATGTGATTTTCTGTAATAGCCTTACATTCATAAAAGAAGTTTCTGAGCACCAGTTCTTTCCATTTGCATGACATTGCTACTTTAAACGACTATTAGGACTCCCTTTCACAGTCATCTGCCATAGGTTGCTACATCAACTGAAGTTCCTTGGTGTATGATGTGTGTCAGTAGTACCAAGACAAACTCAACATTGTATTAATCACATTCCTGAGCCTCAGAGGATGTTTTTAATCATCACCTTGCTTCTCTTTGATGTTCTCAAAGTTTGTGTATTTTTTCATATGCATACATTATACTCTTTTTTTTCTACTCTTGATTTTTGTACATTTTTTTTATTTGTATCCAAATAAAACCTACTGCAAATGTGCTGTTAGGCCCTGTTTTTAATAGCCTCCATACTGTTACATATGTAAAGTGCTGGATTCCATGTTTTTTTTCTGTTGGCAGCGTGGAATCAAGCCTGCTATCAATGACTGTAAACTTACATGCATCTAAATCTAAAGACCCAGCATGCCTGATAGAAAATATTGCGTATATCACCTGACACAAGCGTCGAACAGTGCATGTATGTGGGTGGGTGACATTCAGGTTTTCACCAGAAAGAAGAGAGAAGAAATCCGAAGGAGATGAAGCTCACAAACCTTCAGCCCTTACCCACCTACGTGGTTGAGGCCAGGGTCACTGGCAGGCATGAACAACCAATCAAAACCAAGTATCTAACCCCGGCGAGAACGCGGGCTCCTGATTGGCCAGCGTCACCGCCGTTGCCAACGGTGTTAGCTTTAGCTTAGCTTGATGTCTGTGTGCTTGTGTATATGTACGTATTTCATTTACTGGCTGTGCTGAAAAAGAAGACGAAGCGGAAGATACCATGCCCAGCATTTAAAACATTACATTTTGATAAAGTAAACGCCTCCTAGGAGAAAGACATGCCTTAATGTATTTCATACGTAAGTCCGTTTCTTGTGACTGACAGTTAAACGTAGAGTACAGTTTGTTTTTGTCGTTAGCTCGCGTTAGCTAACTAGTTAGCATTGGCAGCTAACAATCACCTAGTTTGTGAACAGTGCGCGGCTTATGTGGCTTGCCAGCTGGCGTATTTCTTTCACAGAAATATAGCAAGTTTAATAAATTAATAAATAAATGCTGTGCATTACGTTTTGTTTAGTACAGCAGCGCAAAATGCGTGAAAGCAGCCTAATTGCGGTTCTTCAGCCGACAGCACTGGTTTTGGCAGTAGGACGATGCGTTTAATGAATACTCCCTGTCTGGCAAACAGCTAAGTTAAGCAGAAATACTAAAATTGTGCTAACTGGGGAAGTGGTTTAGTGTCGTAAGCTGACTTTCGACCACTGCGGTTGTCCACACTGGTACGGCGGCCACTGCAGGTGCGGGCTGAACAACTTTCGCACCACTTTTCTTTCTCACGCTCGCTAGTTTTGATATCTCTGTTGGTGCTTGTGCTGCAGCTGTGTCCAACGTCGAGGTGCGATCTCGTCCCTGTCCAAGTCTGTTGAAGCATGCAACAAGAATGCAGCCCCTAAACAGAAGAGATGCTGGAGTCTGGCATCAAACGAGGAGCCTGTTGTACAAGAATCTACTGATCAAATGGAGAACCAAGCAACAAAGTCTGCAGGTGCATTTTCTGTGCATTTTGTGCGAAGTCCTTGAGATGTGAGCGCTTTACTGTATAACAAAATTAGTTAGTCCATTATCCCTGTGAAATTCTTCTTGCAGTTTAGGAACAAGATATTGGTACCCTGAATTGTGTTCTTAACATGCACAATATTGCTTAAGTTGTTTTGTTTCTTGATGTATTGAGTACAGACTTTATTCCCTACCTGGCCACTTGCCTAAAGGTGAATTCTGCAGATTTTTTAAAACATTTTTGGTTAATTGAGATGTTAACAAAATGAAGTGTTTTGATGTTAAATGGTGAATCATAGAGAACTGTACCAATTCAGATTCTTTATAATGGTGGTAATGGGAACCTGTGGTGTATCAAACTTGACTAATAGGAAAAGAAGGGACATCCCTATTAGACATTATTGAACTTAAATTGGGCTTAAATTGTCTGACTAACTGCAAAATCTTGCTTTGTGAAATAACCCTCAGGGGTCATGATGATTATGACACAAATATAATAATTTTATTTGCTTTTTTAATGTTAATTACTGTCCAAGGTGACTAGTGCCCTCAAGTCTTCTGAGTTGTTTAATGTAATGCTGGTAATGGACAAACAATGGTAAAAGAAAGAACTAGATAATCTTAAAACTGTTACAAGACAGTGTCTCTGACATCAGGAGATGTATTTGTAACTTTTTCATGTTTCAAATTTTCTGTAGCTTTTAGAGGCTTTAAAATCTGGTTCCTATCACCGCTACTGTGAGTAGTTCTGAATTGACAGTTTCCTCTAGAATGGAGCATTTTACATCAAATGACTCTGAATGATTATTTACACCTTAGTGGTTTATTTATGCAGAAATTTTGAAAGATCTATGGAATTCCTTTTTAATATTGTCAGTCTTAGCTTTTTATGGCAACTAGCCACATACTGATATGAAGTTCAGGACTTAAAGACTTTAACTTGATCAATGTAATGGGAAAAAAAATATATTGGGAGCACTATTCTAGACAGCTTTAGGAACAAGGAATAAGATGTTCTATATAATTTTCAATTTATTTATTCATAAGGGATGAAGCTTTTCATTCTTCCTTACTTAGTCATTCATCATCTCATTGGCTGCTAAAGAGGAAGATATCTGTGAAGTCAGTATCACTGCATGTTGTGATGTTTCTGATGTTGTATATTTTAACAAAGAGAAACTGTTAATGCCCAGACATATAAAAGACTATGCACAGGCGAACCTTTGCTCTGTCTTCTGATTCTGAAGGCATAGTGCTCCATTCTGTAAGATTGCCATTGCCACTGTGGGCTGTTCTCACAGCACAGCAGGGTTGCTGGTCTCACCTTTGATATTGAAAAGGGTGACAAAAATTAAATATCTCCAGGCATTTCTTTCTGTTTTTTTTGTCTTTTGTTAGTGGTCATGTATTTTTTATTTTAACTTAAGTTACTGTAATGCATATTTAATGCATCTCCCTGTTTCGTGTGTGTGTGTGTGTGTCTGTGTGTGTGTGTGTGGGGGGGGGGTTATCTGAAAGCCTAATGGAATGAATAGGCTGTTAAGGAAATGGACTTCCTCTTTAATAACACATCTATAGCTGCCATTAATTTCCATGTGCATTTAAAGTTGCACTTCCAGTGTTACTGTTACTGTCCATATTGTGATGCAGTCCTCTTTCCACTAGTTATTAATAGGACTAAATGGACAAAAGTGCAGCATGTTATGCAATGCTCTCTGTTAGACCTCTTGCCAACAAGTGCCTTGTAAACTTTATTGATTTTATGGAGGATGATGTGCTGGAAATATATGTGACTCCTGAGTATTTTGAAAACATGTGTGGGTCCAATTTTCTCACTGATGTCCAACGATGTGCCCTTGTTCTTATCTTGACTTATCCTAATTTACATAGCTTCCCAAGGTGTGTTTTTAGATCCAGCAGCATTGCAAATGGTTCGAGTTTAATGCTTAGAGAGTTCAGAAGTCCCTGCAATTGGAATTCTACCATTTACCAGTTGAACGATTACATAAACAAGACTTGATAAATGTTTATCCTTTTAAAACTGACTCTGTAGATGCGGGGCTCAGTGATGTAAAGACACTCTCATGCAGTGATGCTAGTGAAGGAAACTTAAAATAATTTGGTAAAAGAATAAATATGGTCCTTATTGAGACCCGTTTGAATCTTCTACAATTGATTGACCTTAGACTAGTACAGTTATACAGATGTCCAGGCACACTTGGCAGGCAGCACTGTACTTATTTTACATTGCTGCTTGTACAGTGTTATTACAAATGTTTCATTCAGACAAGAAAGGTAGGCCAGTTCTTAGTAAAATGCCTTTATTTAAAATGGCAGCATGTCTATTTAGTTTCTGTAGTATTTCATTTAAATTTAGGTGGCAACTTGATTGCCTTCAAATACTGCTTCTGCTGTGTACCAAAGGCCTTACTTGATGAATGCTAAACACAACAAGTAGCTGGTACCAGTTTAAAAAAATGTTTCTTGTTTTACTCTGTAATTATCTACATCTTCAATATCTCCTACTGCAGGAGCAAACTAATCAACAGCAATGTGGATGGGCTTTAGAAAGAATGTGCTGGTTTCTTCAAATTTACATGGCAAATGTAACAGGATTGAGCAGAGCAACATAAAATTAATTCAAAATAAAATGACTGGACATTTCATAATTGTTGCATAATGGAACTTGCCTAATAGTAAACTTCAAGAAATCTTTTTTAATAGAATGATGGTGGCATGTAGAGCTATTGTGGTTTTTAGTAGCGTTGTGTTGTGTCTTCAGTTTTTTTGTTTATCTCTCTCTCTTTGTCTCTGTGTAGGAGCTGATCCTTCCTCTGCTCCTTTTGGGCCTCCTTATTCTCATCAGTACCCTAAATCCTCACATCTCGTATGGTAGTATCAGTACTACTGAGCTAGAAGATGATGCATACCTATCACTTAAAGGCCTGGGATACACCCCGATTACAAATGTCACCAGTCAGATTATGGAGGATGTGGCACAAGAGTTACGTAAGTCTCAGTGAAGGACCACAATGCTGTGCAGATGGTTTTGCTTTATCAAGAGGACCATTGCTTCAATCAGTATAATGATTGGTCAGCAGGCAACATCTGGAAGAGTAATTTGAGTAACTTGTCAAATAAAAGCTGCTGTGTTTGGTTCATATTTGATTGTCACTTATGTCTGTTATTCCCATGTTACCTTATTTTTCTGAGTATACAAAGTACACAAAATTCTCATGGAGCCTGTCAGAAAAACATTATGCTTGTGTGTTATGCCTAATTTGACTGTACTACAAACATAAGCTTAGCCTAACCATGCATCCCATCTTGCTGCAACATCTCAGCAGAAATTAAAATGATATTTGCCCAGAGAAAATTGAAAGCATCTTTTGTAGTTATGCATCTGTTTATTCATTTGTCCTTTTAGATATGCAAGACCGCTTAGAGATGTTCTCTACTGAGGAAGACCTAGAGAATGCTAGCCTCTATGAACCCCTAGGCTATGTGGGAGTGGTGTTCCTTGATAACTTGTCCTACCGGCTACGATTCCCATACAACCAGCTTCCTCCACCTAGTGACTACACTGAGTCCATAGGTAAGAACAACATAGGAATGAAGTAGTACTGTATTGTAGAGCCTTGTTGTTGAAGAAAAGAAAAAGAATGATATTTAGAAAGTTTAATGAGTTTTCTCCCCTGTCCCGCAGCAAACTGCTACGCCAACTATTTGAACTGCCCGTGCAGCTAACTACTAGGTACTCTGGGTTTATACGCTTGCAGTCACTGATGATGCGGCTATCATCCAGGTTAGGATGGCAGAATACAGATGTTTTTATATTTAGTTTGAATATACAATTTTAACCACACATGTAACTACCTACTCTTTAATCAACACTGTCACATTATTGAAGTCAGATTTTGACACATAGTTGTTACTGCTTTCATTTCCAGCCTCTAGAAATGTAGAAAGGTTTTCTCATCGATGCATGATGAACACTATTCCAAACAAACTAGTTAAAGTAAGATGAGTGCACAGACCATCTCTGCTTTGTCTGGTGCAGATGCAGACGAAGCGTTCAGTGTGGAGAGAACTGACTGTACGTGTGGTGATGATGGGTCATCCGGGCTCAGTGGAGGTCCAGAAGTTCCCACATGCACTCATCTCCATATATCTGGTGCTGGCCTTCACACCATTCGTCTCTTTCCTCATTGTAAATGTTGCGGCTGAGAAGGAGCATCGGCTCAAAGATACGATGAGCATGATGGGGCTGTATGACACAGCATTTTGGTAGGTGTGGCGACTGATGGGGCTAGAATAGTTATTGATAAGGATTATTATAATGAGCTTTTTTTACTAATTATTTTCTTTAATGTTAGGCTCTCCCATTGTGGTGAACTTGCTGTCTGCAGGCTGTCTGTAATCAGAAAGCTTGTGAAACAGTTTTCCAGTCAAGGAAAGTTTTGTCAATTAGCTTTCTGTGAAAATCTGGAGACATGGGAGTGTTTGCTGAATTTTGCAGAATTATACAGTTGAGTTTTTGGAGATTGGTACATGAAGGTATTTGTAGATTTGTGTGTGTTTCATGCACAGGCTCTCCTGGGGTCTTCTATATGCTGCTCTGGTGACGACAATGTCTGTTCTCATGGCTGTTATCGCTACATGGACACCTCTATTCTCCAACAGCAACTTTCTTGTCATCTTCCTTCTAATATTTCTCTATGGAATATCGACAGTAAGTCCTTAATGGCTTTGCTGTGTGTGTGTGTGTGTGTGTGTGTGTGTGTGTGTGTGTTCTCCAGTAAACCTATAAGCAAAAATTATTTTAAACCAGTGATTTCCAAATTTAGTCCTGGAATACCTCTTCCTTACAGTTTAGCACTATTTCTGATCTAGCATGCCCAGAGTGACTCAAGAAAAGCATATTGATTAGTTGGTGTGTTGAAACAGGTGTGCAGCAGGGAAAATACTAAAAGGTGCATGGCACCTTTGACCTTGGCTCCTGCTTCATTTCTTGATCTTGTAGGAGTTCCAGATTTGCAAATGTTATATTTTTTGCTTTGTTCAACTTGTACTTACTTTTAAAATGTACATTTTCTAACTGTTCAGACACTTTCAGGTAACTGGCATGAGGACTTTACTTTTGCATGTGGTTCATTGTTCATCGTTTTCGAACTTGGAAAGCATTTGTATACTGTATGTATAAGCATACGTCACAGGAGATATAGAAGTTGTTTTCTGAACGGATGTCATCTTCAACAAGTGATAAGTTTGAATAAGAACCTTGGTTTAGCTAAAGCAAACATCAAGATGTGTGGATTTGCCCCTTGCCTTATTTCAAAACCCTTGAAGGATTTAATATGCAGTGTCTGGGAAGCCTCTTGTGTTGAAAATGATGAGATTTGCTTACCTAAGCTACAAGGGCACAAAAGAAAATTACTTGTATCTGCTATATTTATTCTTTTTATCTTTTATCGGTTGGTCCTTTTGACCTTTGGACACCACAGATCACAGCAATGTTTTTGTGTTCCCTGCAGATTTTCTTTTCCTTCATGTTGACTCCTCTGTTTAAGAAGCCCAAGTTTGCGAGTACAATGGGCTCCATGCTGACACTGGTTTTTGGCTGTCTGTCTCTGTTTACTGTGCTGATGAGGGATTTCCCCCAGCCAGCTGTCTGGGTGCTTTGTCTACTGTCCCCCCAGTGCCTTCTCCATCGGCATTGCCCAGGTAACCTCTCTGTCTATGCCACTTTTAATAGTAGAAATATAAGTTTCCAAAAAGTACAAAAAACATAGTGTGTTACTAAATAAACACACAAACATTGAATGGAGTGAGGTAAAAAAAAAGGGAGAACAAGTGAGTCTCCCTAGCCCTTCTCATTGAGTTAAAAGGCCTTTATTGTGGCATGGCTATGGGCACAATCTCTCAGCACATTTTAACATGTGCCTTCATCAGGGAGAGTACTTGAGAGATTTTGTTCATAGGATATTTCTATGTTATTAAAGGCTTAATTGCTATCAGGATAATGTGAAATTCATCTGGTGTATATGCTACAGTTGTTAGAAGAAGCATATGAACACTTGAAATTGTTTGGATTTTTGTATAAATGTCTCCTAAAATGTTATCTGATATTATTTAATCGATAACAGTAAAGTTTGACAAGATATGCTAATATACCTAACAGTGATTTGTAAGTTAATGGCTACTAGTTAAAACACTGTAATTTCATAATGCTAATTAGTGGCTGCTCTCTTTTATTTATTGTTAGAAACATTAGCTTTCGCTGACTGAACTGATCCTTTAACCATTTGTTTAATACAGATGATGTTGTTGTTGTTGTTGTTGTAATAATAATAATAATAATAATTAATTAGTTGTAGTAATGGTAGTACTCGGCTAGTATTTTGTGTAGTATTTTGTGTGGAATCGCTAGGGGAATCCCTCTTTCTCTCTTAGTTTTAGGTCTCAGTTATTAAATCAGTCATATTTTTTTTGTGAAGAATTACAAAGTACACCCATGTAAAACCCTGGCATTTGGTATATGTTGACTCTGTTGTAAAATGATTTTTGAATTTGTGTGTAGGTGGTGTATCTGGAGGCCCAAGGAGATGGTGCTGTGTTCTCCACTCTGGCTAATGGCCCTCATGCACTGTATGTGCCACTGCTGATGCTGTTTGTAGACTGCATCCTCTATCTGCTGCTCGCTGTTTACCTAGACCAGGTGATGCCAGGTGAGACTCCAAGCTACCATCCTTTACTTCCATCTTGAGTAGTCCATATCCTCCCACAAGCAGGACTTTTTGAAGTAATATACCTTACCATTGTGGTTCAGTTCCAGGGTTTGGCAGAGGAGACCGAAATCCACATTATTTGATGATAACCTATTATTACTTGTATTGGAAATTAATTTTTGTTGTATATTTGGGTGAAATAGTGTGCCAGTAATCAATGGAACAACAAATGTATTTTTAAGTATCAGTAGTCAATCAATCTGTGTATAAATGTGCTTTCTGAAACCATCAGTCAATAAATTTTAGTGTGAAGAAGCTTCACCCTTGTAATATTTTTTTAGGGGAGTTTGGAATGAGACGTTCTGTGATTTACTTCCTGAAACCTTCCTATTGGACGACACGCAGCAAGCGCTATGTGGAAGTGAGCTCCGTCTACGAGGTAGAGGTGAATGGAACTCCTACAGTTGACGAATCTGTGGAGCCTGTATCTCCAGAGTTTAGAGGCAAGGAGGCCATCAGGTACCAGTTTAACCTTATAAACCATTATTAGCAACAAACACACACTAAAAGTAATGTGCTCATGCATTTTGGCTTATGGTAACTTATAGAGATTTGGTAAGTACTTGCTCTAGCTCTGTGTGCTGTGCTCAAATCCAACAAAGCCCTCAGAGATTGGGGCCAGTGCCACAGCTTCTTTTTGAAAGACATGGAATGCTGCCAAAACTCATTTAATATCCATCGTGTGTGTGTGTGTGTGTGTGTGTGTGTGTGTGTGTGTGTGTGTGTGTGTGTGTGTGTGTGCGTGTGCGTGCATGTGCGCGTGCGTGTGTGTTTTGTCCTGACCCATCAGGATCTGCAACATCCGCAAAACCTATAAAGAGAAGGACAACACAGTGGAGGCACTAAGAGGTGGGTCTTAATTCATCACTCTTTTAATGTGCAATTGGTAAGCCAGAACTGGCCTGTATAGGATGTGTTTCTCACAACCCACAGAATATTTTGTGAAGTCAAATAAGACAAACTCATCAAGAAATTAAATTATTATTATTATTATTAAAAAGTATTATTAATTGGTTAGTGAGACTGTGAAATAATAAAAGGATGACTACCTAATTGTTTTGTGTTTAGATGGAATCCACTCGTATCCTACTTCTGGGACAAACACAATCATGTGTTTCAAATTTTATTAAAACAAGAATCAATGATTTATTAATTTTTCTGAACCTTCATTTAAGTGACAACAGTATAGGTAAAGATTTCCAAAGTTTAATTGACCAGCCTAATTGTATTTTTTTTTTTTTTTTGTAATGTTCAGTTTGATGCCTGCAACACACTCAGGCCTTTTATCACTGATACACCTTTCCTTTTAATTACACTTTTAATTTTTTTTTTTTTTATTTAAGAACTGAGGACACATTATTGTAGTTTTACAAGAAGTTTTTTCCAATTCTTGCTTGATAAAAGACATCAGCTACTCAAAAGTCTATAAGCATCACTATCTGATTCTCCCCTTCCTGATGCACGATACATTTTCAATAGGAGACAGATCTGGGCTGCAGGCAGGCCAGTCCTGCGCTCTGTGTCTATGAAGCCACACTATTGTAGCATATGCAGAGTGAAGCCTGGCATTGTCTTGCTTAAATAACCATGGACTTCCTGGGATATAGACATTTGTTTTGATGGCAGCATAAATCCCAATTTATACCTTTGCATCAGTGGTATATGTATATGTGTGTGGCCAGTGTGTATATCTTTCAGTCACTGGTATAAACCATTGCGCAAACACCAGGTTCTTTTTTGTTTTTACATGTAATGTGTGCCTGTCAAATATTATGAATTATTTTGGTTTTTATTAATGGCGTTGTATTTTAACTTTTTTTTAATAATTATAGAAACATTGTGTTTGTTTTTAGGTTTGACTTTCGACATTTACGAGGGTCAAATCACAGCTCTGTTGGGTCACAGTGGAGCAGGGAAATCTACACTTATGAACATCCTGTGTGGCATCTGTCCTCCAACAGAAGGTCTGTTTCTATCAGATCATGGTCTGTTGTAAGACTTTTTTGGCCTTAGCACAAATGTTCAGTGCATATTGTAATGTTTTTAACTTTTTTGTTCAGTTGATTTTTGCTAATTTAAGCGAATTTGAGCAAATTTAAGTGTTTCCAAATGTCATTAGTGAAATTATTGAAAATGCCCTCCAACCACTTGACTCTTGATGAAACATGTTTAGTATTTTGTAATTCTAAAAACGTACTGACTAACTTTCTGAGTAACCAAGCCTGCTATTCATTCAGGTCCTCTCCTCCTCTTATTTAAAATTAAATATGTGTAAGGTACTGAGTTAATCGGTAGTTGTTGTAAGTTGTCTTTGAGGCGCAAGATCTTTGTCATGTCAGATGTAATTGGTTGTGTTTTGACCCCAGGCTCTGCTACCATCTATGGCTCCCCGGTGGCTAAAATAGCGGATGGGGCTGAGATGAAGCAGCTTGTGGGGATCTGCCCCCAGTTCAACATAATCTTTGATGTGCTCACAGTAGAAGAGCACCTCAGGATCTTTGCAGCCATAAAAGGCATTCTGCCCTGTGATATTGATAGTGAGGTGAGAACATATCACCATTGGTCTTCACAGCTTTCCCTTAAGT
This sequence comes from Pygocentrus nattereri, assembly GCF_015220715.1. Classification (NCBI taxonomy): domain Eukaryota; kingdom Metazoa; phylum Chordata; class Actinopteri; order Characiformes; family Serrasalmidae; genus Pygocentrus; species Pygocentrus nattereri. Next base: position 26,998,107 of record NC_051223.1, on the reverse strand, counting down.
GTATGAAGATGTGATCTGGTCACAGCAAAGAATTTCTTCATTGTTGTGCTAACACTTTTTTCATTATGTGTATTTTGAGGTAAGAATGTGTTTGTTTTTGTTTTTGCTCAGGTTAGGAAAGTTTTGAAGGATCTGGACTTGGAGAAGATCATGGATGCACAGGCCAAGAACCTGAGTGGAGGCCAGAAAAGGAAGCTGTCTGTGGGCATTGCCATTCTAGGAGATCCTAAGGTAGAGGACACTTGCAGCTGTGCAGTAATGTGGTTATCATTGATTGTCTTGTCTTGGTGGATTCATTCTTTGTTTGTATGTATGAATGTCTGTGTGTGTGTGTATACCTGTGTGCATGCATTAGATCCTGCTTCTTGATGAGCCCACAGCAGGCATGGACCCAGTGTCACGCCACCAGGTATGGTCTCTCCTGAAGAGTCGACGAGCAGGCAGAGTTACTGTCCTCAGCACACACTATATGGATGAGGCAGATATACTTGCAGGTACAAAACTGTCAAGCCCTCATTATTCTCTTGAACTGCCCCTCCCATCCCTGCCCAAACTGTAAAATAAATCATTTTTATTTTCCCTCTCTTCAATCTTCCTATTGCACAGATCGTAAAGCAGTCATCTCTCAAGGTCAGCTGAAATGTGTGGGCTCTTCTCTCTACCTCAAAACCAAGTGTGGAGTTGGATACCACCTCAGGTCAGTGTTTCATGCTATGTCATGTGCAGCTTAAGAATTACAGCTAAGGTATGATTTTTTTTAAATGGGTTAGTTGCCAGATTGATCTAGAGATGTGAAATATTCACCATGGTAAATTTTTCTAAATTGTGGCTTGAAAATGTTACACTTGCAATAAAATACTTAAGATTCTTTTTTTTTAACGAGCTATTTGTATTTTAATTGTTGATTGTTTAAATTGCTGAATAACAGGTGTTTTGTTTTTTTAATTATGCCAACCTCTTACTTTAGCACAGAATAATTAGTTAATTTTAGTATCTGGAATTGCATAAATACATCAAAGGGTCATTATCATGGAAAGCTGAATTTTTCCTCATTTTTTTAAAATAAAACGTTTGTTGGTAAGAATGTAGTATGAAAAAACAAGTTTCAAAACGAATTGTTCACTCCCCAGGCGATACAGTCTTTATATGGAAACTAATTTTAAAAATCAACCGTTTTTGAATCCATTGCTTCAGTGCTGTCAGCAGTGTCAACACATTTGCTTGCATTCATCTATTTAGTCTGCAGCAGTTTAGTCCCATCCATTCATGCCAAAGTTATGTAGAGCTTCAGCTTGAATCACTTCTTATGAGGCACAATACAAGACAGCCAATCAAAACAGAGCTGATTTACATAGATCAGTCTTAAAGGCAAGTTAACAAAAACAGCCGATGTTGGAACATGGTCATGGTACGTAAAACCAAGCTACCAAGTTAACCTCAGTTAAGGACGTTGGGAATATAAGATGAATGTACAACCCCAATTCCAATGAAGTTGGGACGTTCTGTAAAACATAAATAAAAACAGAATATGATGATTTGCAAATCCTTTTCAACCTATATTCAATTGAATACACTACAAAAACAAGATATTTAATGTTCAAACGGATAAACTTTATTGTTTTTTACAAATATTCACTCATTTTGAATTTGATGCCTGCAACACATTCCAAAGAAGTTGGGACAGGGGCATGTTTACCACTGTGTTACATCACCTTTCCTTTTAACAACACTCAATAAGCGTTTGGGAACTGAGGACACTAATTGTTGAAGCTTCATAGGTGGAATTCTTTCCCATTCTTGCTTGATGTACAACTTCAGTTGCTCAATAGTCCGGGATCTCTGTTGTCGTATTTTGCACTTTATAATGCGTCACAGGTTTTCAATGAGAGACAGGTCTGGACTGCAGGCAGGCAAGTCTAGTGCCCGTACTCTTTTACTATGACGCCACATTGTTGTAACAAGTGCAGAATGTGGCATGGTATTGTGTTGCTGAAATAAGCAGGGATGTCCCTGAAAAAGACGTTGCTTGGATGTAAGATTTGGACCATATGGACCATTTTAAGACCTAAATTGAAGACGGTTTTAAATGCTTCATACATTCAAAATAGGTAATGACTACTCCTTGATGTAGTGTCTAGATGTGTGATAAACAGCTCCTTTCAGCCCTCCTAAGGGGTGTGTGTGTGTGTGTATGTGTGTGAGAGAGTGCGAGTGCTTGGAAAAGCGACAAGGTATCAAGAAGCTGCCTTTTTCTAAACATGTGATTTCACTTTGTGTAGGATGTCTGTGACTGAAGTCTGTGAGGTAGACAGCCTCGCATCATTGGTCAAGCAACATGTTCCGAAGGCTCAGTTGTCACGGCAACAGGAGGCTGAGCTCACATTCACACTGCCTTTTGAAAGCATGGAAACGTTTCCAGGTCTGGCTTCTGTTAACCTTCTGCTTTACCATCTGCTGTAGACCAAACTGCCTTATGCTTGACTGAATAACAGTGTTCCTCACAGTTTTAGTAGTGCTGACTAGTGAGTTTAGCATCATAAGGTCGCTGCACCATTCGTAGTGTACATGATGTTTTGCTTACATTTCCAGGTCTGCAAATGTCTGTTGTGTATCTCATTATAATGAAAGGTAGAGACATATCTATTGATGTAAATCAGGTAAACAGTAGACATAACTGATCAGTCTGCTGGCTTATTGATCAGCCTTGTGGTTTGTTGTTTTTTTTTGTTGCTCTACTATGTGATGTGCTTGGGTGAAGATGGGGGGAAAAATGGCTCTGTTTTCCTGCACTTAGGGCTTTTTGCTGAGCTGGACTGTAGGCCAGATCTGGGCATCATTAACTATGGTGTTTCCATGACGACGTTAGAAGATGTGTTTTTACGTCTGGAGGCGGAAGCTGAAGTGGACCAAGCAGGTAAGACATGCACACCCTCCCTCAGAGCAATGAGTTTTATACCTTCTATACTTTCAACACTGTCGGAGCAGTGATTTATTTCTTATGTGATTATTTTCTGCACATTATGAGGTGCAGATTTTAAATGGAAGCAAAAAATATCATATGTTTTGCTGTCATCCAGAGTTCAGGTATAGGAACCAGTATTGTGGTTTGGTTTGGATCAGTGTATCCCTGCTCTCAATAGGGGTGACGTCACACTTCCAAAAGTGGCAAAGCGTGTTGTTTTTTAGGAAAAGAAGAAGACAATTAAGCTGTTTTCATGACCAGTTCATTTTTTTCTTAAGTCCACATCAGAATTTGGGTTTTTGTAATATTATATCTTTTTCTTTTGGCATGTTTTATTTCACACTGCTGTGGTTAAAGTGCACCAGATTACACATGCTGGTGTTTCTTTATTGATCAGATTGTTTTATCTGTAACCCTAGTGCTTTAAAAAGTGGTGGGTTAAGTGCCTGCTTTCCACTATGGTTCCACCAGCTCTGACATGAAGCAGTAGCCTCTTATTCCTGTGATTAGGTTTATGAACCAGTGGAAAAGTGATTTTGTAGAGTACTACCACAGTACTTACTGTAAGTCGTGTTGTTGGATTGATTCTTTTCGCCACAGTGTTGACAGGCTTGTAAAATACTCAACCTGATCCTTTCAGATGCTTTACAAACTCTGTATGAGTTTGACCTGAACTTGTCTCTTGTTCTGTTTCAGACTACAGTGTATTTAACCAGGATAAGGTAGAAGAGGAAGGTGATGCATCTTCTCTGGATGACATGGACCAGAGGCTGCTGACCTTCTCAGAGAGCAGGCAGGATGCAGTGAAGGGCCATGCCCTGTGGAGACAGCAATTCAGCACTGTAGCCTGGCTCCATATGCTTAACCTGCAGAGAGAGAGAAAACCCATCATCTATAAGTGAGTACATGCAACTCATAACAGAAAAGCATCTTATTTTGCATGAATAGTTACATGTACATAATAAATGAGGTTTTTTTCCCCTATTACATTTATTTGAGTCATACTATTGTGTCTCTTCTCTTCTTTTCCCTTCTCTTCATACATCAGTGTGACGCTATTCCTGGTCTTCTTGACTGCGGTGCTAGTTCTTTCACTGGCTACTGGGAATATTCAGATCCACTCCCCTGACAGACGGTTCCAGCCTATCTACCTGCTCCACCGAAATGAAGCCTCTCACAAATATGCCACCAGCTTGCTCGTGCTAAACTCATCTGGTCTGTCTGCTTTCTTGGATAGAAGTGTCTTTAATTGATTTCAAAAAGGCAGGGCAGGCAGACTATTTAATGATTAATTGAACAATATCTTCAAATAGGGAGAAAATAATGTGTGAATTAGTTATTCATTGCAAATTGTGGTGACCTAGTTTGCGTAATTCTGACTTGCAATTGCTGGCCTTTATGTGCAAGTTGAGTTTTTTTTGGGATGAAGCTTTCCTTTCATCTTGCATTTTTTTCTGGTAGACTCTGATATATCAGGCTTTGTTCATAATCTGGAAGCTCAGGACATTAAGGTGGAAATGATGAGGAAACCGGACTACATGTCTGCTGCACCTCATAGTGCTGCCATCAATGTAACAGGCTCCAGTAAGGTGAGTCAAACTTACAACACGCTCCATAGCAACTCGCCTAGCGACAGACTGCTTTTGCTTCAAACAACTTCAGGGTGGATCAGCTGAAAATTTTAGGTAGATTTTGTTCCAGGTTCAGGGTTTCACCTAAAACTCCTATTTTTGAAACACTTAATAGCTTTAAAGATGTCAACTTTAGTGTATCCATAAAAGGATCTCATTTACCTCTGACTCTTATCTTGACTTGTGTTTGCACATTAAATAAGCCAGTTAATGCATTCAAGTGTGGGTGGGAAGCTTATTAAGCTGGAGTGAGGTGGAGCTGCTAAACAGAGCTCTTGATCCTCTCAGGCTGAGAGCTGTAGAGCAGTAAGGCTTTACTTGTGTATCTGTGGCTAAGAGTTCTTATCTGTGTAGTGGCCCTTGGATCTCTGAGTTGGAGGCCAAGCTGGGAGGAGAGGCAAAATGATGCAGAATTTAAATCGCTCTTAGCCTCTTTCTCACATGCTTCTAATCTTTTCATCCTTTTATGTTTCTGTTTTATATTGAGTTTATGTGCCTTGGTCCTGATTTGAAGTAAGTGATAAGCTAGTAAATCTCTCTCTCTCTCTCTCTCTCTCTCTCTCTCTCTCTCTCTCTCTCTCTCTCTCTCTCTCTCTCTCTCTCTCTCTCTCTCTCTCTCTCTCTCTCTCTCTCTCTCTCTCTCTCTCTCTCTCTCTCTCTCTCTCTCTCTCAAGGGTTTCAGTTACATTTTAGCCTTTAACAGCACCACAGTGCACTCTCTGCCCATGGCGGTGAATGTGCTTAGTAATGCCCTACTCAGAGGCTTCAATGGTACTGGGCATATCAGCACCTGGTCCAAACCCTTTGACTATGTAAGTCCTGCAAAATTTCACACTGTTATCCATCTTCATGGAAGTAGTGGTTCAGTATGTATAGTTTGAGTACAAAATTATTATTCTGTTCTTTTGTATCCTAGCAAATTCCAGACTCGACGTCTTATGCTCTAGTTTATATTGAGGCTGTGATACTGGGTATGCTGGCAGCTGGTATGCCAGCCTATTTTGCAATGGACCACACACGAGATCGAGAGGTAATCATATATGTAGAGATGGTTATAAGCTATATATTGATTTCACATTCAGTACTGTGCAAAACTTAAGTCAATACTTTCCAGTCAAAATGGCCATTAAATACCTATTATTCATTTTTTTATCGCATTTTAGAAATTAGATGCAAGATAATCCATTTGCATTAAAGCGTGGCATAGTCAAAGGAAAACACATTAGTAAGTGTGAAAAACAACTGTTGTTCATAAAAGTTAAATAAAAAAAGACAAAATATGACTCTGTAGTTTGGAGACCTCCAAAACTATCACCATCAGATAAACAGTAATCAAAGCTTTCATTTTGAGAGATGGGAGAAAATCCAAACACCACTGTTGGTTCAGATGTCCACAGGCGTTTGTTTGTCCTTTCACTATAAAGACAATGCTATGTGTCTGAAAGGATGTGTAACTGTCAAGAAGCTGTTACTGAGAAAAGGAAGAAAATTTGGAAATCAAACAAAGAAGCTGCTCATGTTTTGAGAACAAGGAACTGGCCATTCCAGAGCCCAAACCTCAACATCACAGATTTGTGTCTGAAAATGGGATTATTTGAAGCATGAAAAGCAGAAAATGCAACCAACTTCGAAGTCTGATTTTTGGAGGCGTGGGAAAATGTCCCTTCTTTGAAATAAATCGAAGCTGTAATAAAGGGAAAGGTAGACCAACTACATAAAAAATGCCACTGTATTTTGTTCTAAGGACTTTTGTTTAATATCTGACACTGAACAAGGAATAACTTGAAATTAATAGTTGCTTTGACTGGAAATTAAATAATAAGGTCTCTGACCTTTGCGTAGTACTGTATTATTTGACTTTGACATAATTCATGCCATCTGGTGGCATTTTCTTTTTGTTTTTGTTTTTTTGTGGAATGTAATTTAGTGTAACAATTTATCTGCATACCACTTCAATGGTGGTGATGGCAAAAGCATTGTGTGAGATGAAAGTAGGATATCTTGTACTTATTTTAGATAAAGTGTCGTTCAACGCTGAGGATTTCTGGTATGGTGCCATCTGCATACTGGTGTGGGCAGGCTGCTGTAGATATCCCATTCTACTACCTCATCCTCATCTGCATGACGAGCACGCTGTTCGCCTTCCACTCCACAAACCTTCTGTCGAACAGCAACATCATGTCTGTGGTGAGGGAAACTACACACACATACATGATAGACATATTTATTTATATAACTTTATTGATATGAATATAAATTAGTGTTAAAGCAGCAAGACATACAATTGCACATAAACGTACATATATTAGGCAGAAATAAAAAAAAGGCACGTTAGAGTAAAGTATGAGTACATAAAAGTATATCTATTTGCTTGTTTACATAGCATAAAAGACAGATTTGTTGTAAATAAATGAGCTGGTATTATGCTCTACACATTAACTGCCACTTAAAAATTATTTTTTTTAAAGGCTTGACTTTTGTTGACTTACAAATGTAGTAACAGGCACCCAAACACATGCTGTTATCTGCAAAATTGTATTGATCAGCAACTTTACAGTACACTACAGTGTTTATTTCCTTGTTTACTATTGTTTTTTTTTTTTTTTGCTTTGCAGCCTCCTAGCTCTTATAGAATGCACAGCCCGCATACTGATATAAAAATCCTGGATCTTGTACATGCTGAAGTTCATGTCTATGTGTGCTTTTGTCTTCAGATTCTCTGTCTAATAGGATTTGGACCCGCCATGATCCTCTTCACATATTGCATCTCATTCATGTTTGCCAAAGTCCAGAGCAACAGAGACTTCTTCTCTGTCGTCTCTATGATGGTGAGTCACAGCCTGAGAAATCCCCACAACCTGAGATAAACCCATCAGGATGCACCGAGTTACGAAGTATTGATTGAACTAGGACTAGCTCCACCTAGATTTGCCTTACATAGAAGTGTAACTCTATTTGTAGAGGGCAGTCGTGGGCTGGAGGTTAGGGAACCAGCCCTGTGACCGGGAGGTCGCCGGTTCAATCCCCTCGGTCCATGACTAAAGTGCCCCTGAACAAGGCACCTAATCCCCAATTGCTCCCCGGGCGCCGTGGATAGGGCTGCCCACTGCTCTGGGAAAGTGTGCTCACTGCCCCCTAGTGTGTGTGTGTGTTCACTACTGTGCATGTATGTGGGTGTTTCACTGCATGGATGGGTTAAATGCAGAGGTCTAGTTTCACAGTGTGAAAACACAGTGACAAATGGTTCAATTCAATTCAAATATTACAAATGCTGTAAAATAAAATTAAATACAGATATTTTAGCACAGGAGCCCAGCATTACCTAAATTGATAGTCTATTACAATAGTACAATAAATACGTCACCAAATTTTAAAATCTGTCTGATGGCAATACGATTGTGATGTCATTGTGCATGTTTAACTTAAACACTGCTCTGTAGTACCAAAACAGACTCTGTATGTGTGGTGTCTCAGGTGTGTGTAGTCTCTGCCTCCATGGTCCAGCTGGCCTTTGTGAATGATAATCCTGGCCTAACACGTGCTCTACATAACACACTGTGTTTCTTCAATCCATTATACCCCTTGATTGCCTGTCTCAACTGCATAACCAAGGTGAGCAATTTGATATATTCACAATAGTCATACTTTAAATAAATTAATTCATTACGCCATACTCATCAGCCTGGACTATTCTATCTCTAAAGCTATCTGAAATCTAAAATCTGAAAATACTGGGAAAAGTGAGATGCACAAAACAGACTGGGACTGGTTAGGATTTGTATTTTGTGCAGAAAGTAATATGGTTGGCCCTTTGCCTTAGCTTATAGTTTAAAATTGAGTTAATGTCATCTTGTGCTCTATGCTTAATGAGAGATTTATTAAATATCTTTCAGGCTACCTTTCTTCTGTCTTTCCATGAGGAGTTCCTGTGGAAGAATCTACTTATTGCTGTTATAGCTGTGAGTTTCTCAGACTTAGCATATGTGTATGCATCTTACAGATATTTTGTGATTTGTTACTTTGTATAAATTGTTTTTCAGCCCTACCTCCAATGCATTCTGCTGCTCTTCTTGCTGCGGTGGTTAGAGATCCGCTATGGAGGCCAAACTATGAAGAATGACCAACTGTGCAGGTTAAAATAAAACACCTCTACTGCACATTACCTATATTGCAGTATCTGCCTCCCAAGCTTGGGTTACCTGTTTGTGTAACAAGATTGACACTGTTGCATGCTTTCTTGTGACTCTCAGACGCTCTGAGTGAGGAAGGTGTGTTTTAAGATGCAATCAGTATTTTACATTTTTGTCCATGGTGGGTGAATCTGTAGTGGATAGTGCAAATCCAAAGAGATGTTTTTGGCAGAGGTAGGGTAGGGCAGCATGTTCTTAGTAAACCGAATCAAGAAAAATACACAACAGTCTGTTATCTTTCAACAACCTGTACAGAATGCAAACATGAATGGTTCTTTTTAATTACAAACTGAAAGAAAATGCGGCTTAAACCAGAAAAGAGTGTGAGGTGCTGGAAGTGATCTATTTACTCACTGCAACGGATTACAGACTAATCAAGAACATGCTTACAGAATCGTAAATTAGCCAATTAACAGTGTACACTGCAGAACAAGCATGCTTATTTACACTTGGATGCTGTGACTTACTACTTGTGTACTGAATGATGCAGTTGTTGTACTTGTTTTAGGATCCTTTTCAGTCTTACTCTGCAGACATTCCTCCAGGTTGGCAGTTTCAAATTAGTTTGACTGCTTTAGATCAAACAAACAAACAACTTTAACTTACAATTTTCAACTATATTTAAGCTGTTTAGGTAAAGTGCTCAGAAAGAAGAAAGACCTTGTGTACGTAAACCATTTAAGGATGCCGAATATCAGTATAATGATGGTGGGTGGGAGGGTGTACTTTGTTGTTTGCTGAAGTTGACTAGGAAATCTACATTTTAAGCCCCTTGTAAGTTTAAATTGCTGATTTTTGGCTTTTCTCTTTTTAGAATCTCTTCTAAAGCCAACTGCAAAGTGCAGCGGAACCCAGAGGAAAATGAGGATGAGGATGAGGATATTCTGGTGGAGAAGGCTCGAGTGAAGGAGGCCCTTACTTGTCAGTGCTGTGAAGAGGTGGGGAGTATGATGCTTAACCTTGAACATTACTGCTCCAGTATTAAATCAGTGGTGTTAAAGATGTTTCAGTCTTACTGTTTTGAGTTTTGCACTCCAGTGATATTTGCACTTTATTTTTGGTATACTGTAGTACTGTAGACGTTGAAAAAGTACATTTGACTGTCTCTCTTGTGGTGTGCTTAGAAACCTGTGGTGGTAGTGAGTAACTTGCGTAAGCAGTACTCTGGCAAGAAAGAAGGCTTCTCCCTTGGAAAGAGAAGAAAGGTGGCTGCTAAAAATATTTCCTTCTGTGTCAGAAAAGGTGGGTGCATTTTTTTTTTTTTTTTTTTTTTTTTTTTCTCTTTTCTAACTGCCTGCTCCATGCATGAAATGACCACCTTAGTATTATGTGTGCTAACCTAGTGTTACCGGTCTTGTGGCTCTTGCTCAGGTGAGGTGCTGGGACTTCTGGGGCCTAATGGAGCAGGGAAGAGCACGATCATGCACATGCTCTCAGGAGACACAAATCCCACTGCAGGACAAGTGTGTACTTTGTCTATCAACCAGCCTCTAACTTTTAATGGTTTCCAAAAGGGCTATATAAAACACTTTTTTAAATACATACATACATACATACATAACCAAGTATACACATCCTGTTTTGCAGATTTTGATGGGAGACTACAGCACAGAGTTCAGGCCGGTGGATAACCCGCTTGAGCATGTAGGCTACTGCCCTCAGGTGAACCCTCTCTGGCCTAGGGTCACCCTACAAGAGCACCTCCAGATCTATGCTGCCATTAAGGGCTTACGCCACAATGATGTACCAAACATCATCAGACGGTACCTCTCTATCCTATATTAATGCTTACAGAGAAAAAGTATATTTTATATATATATATATATATATATATATATATATATATATATATATATATATCTCAAACTTTGATAAATATTGCTCGGTGAGTTTAGTTTGTGCACATAGAGAGAAACGTTTAAGTGTGTGTGTTTGTGTGTTCTTAGAGTGGTTAATGCTCTGGAGTTAAAGGAGCATCTTCATAAACAGGCTAAAAACCTGTCTGCAGGCCTCAAGAGAAAGGTGAGACCAACACTCAAACTCAGCAAAACCAGTCAACAGATACATTTACTAGTATTTCTGTGTAGTAACATTTTCATGCTTGATTGTTGGTTTTGGGTTTTATGCTTGATCATGCCTCAGTAGACCTCTCAATAACAGGATTTGCTTTTTTGTCTGTTTGTTGTTTGTTTGCAGTTATGCTTCGCTCTAAGCATGCTGGGGAATCCACAGATTGTGCTTCTTGATGAGCCCTCATCTGGTATGGACCCCAAATCTAAGCAGCGCATGTGGTAAGATTGGTTTGTACTACATTTTGTACTCAACCGTCTACACTTATGTCTTTGTCCAAATAATGGGTTCCTAGCCTGCACACTATGCACATTGTGCTTTTTCTCTAGTTTAACTGTGTATACTTCTATAGTGTGTGTGTGTGTGTGTGTGTGTGTGTGTGTATATATATATATATATATATATATATATATATATATATATATATATATATATATATATATATATATATATACACACACACACTTCCATAGCTCTGAACAGTACATGGCAGTTCTCAGATGCTATTTGATTTTTTTTTTTTTCTTCCTAATCTTTATTTGGTTGACTGGGTTTTTGTAATTTTGACAAACTGAATATGTGACTACACCAGTCAGACACTTATTGAAAATGAGTATGAAACCTGGTCAAAGGTTAATGTATCAGCACAGCCATTTCAGCAGATAATCACAGGCACATAGCACGCCTGCTGAAAGCTCAAAATTAGGTGATGTAATCTAATTTGTGCATTAGGGTCTCCTGTTATTGTAATCCATGCAATCAGTATACTTTCATAAAACACACCTTTTGCTTCATGTCTGCTCTGACATATTACCATTGTCCCTTGTGCCAGGAGAGCGATACGTGCTGCTTTTAAGAACAAACAGCGTGGTGCCATCCTGACCACTCACTACATGGAAGAGGCAGAAGCTGTGTGTGATCGAGTGGCCATCATGGTTTCTGGCCAGCTACGGTAAGTTCAGCTCTGTGTGCCCGTTTCTCTTTTTATCCTGTATTCAGTGTTTAAAATGTCTTAAGACGTTCAAAAGTTTCAATGTTTTGTTCATCGAACCACTTTTGCCTTGTGGCATGGTGCTCCATCATGCTGCAAAAAGCATAATTTATCACCAAATTGCTCCTTGATTGCTGGGAGTTGTTGTTCTTAAAGGATGTTTTAATACCATACTTTATTCATGGCAGTGTTCTGAGGCAAAATTGTGAGTGGGCTCCACTCCCTTGGATGAGCAGCAACCCCACACATGAATGGTCTTACCTTTTCTACTTCAGACAGTAATTTTTTTCAGATGTCCCAAACATTCTGAAAGGGCTTCATCAGAGAAGATAACTTTACCCTAGTCCTCTGCAGTCCTATCCCTGTATTTCCAGCAGAATCTCAGACTGTCCAGCAGAATGTCAGACTTGATGCTTTTCTTAAAGAGAAGTGGCTTCTTTGCTGCCCTTCTCGACCCCAGGCCAACCTCCAAAAGCCTTCGACTCACCGTGTATGCAGATGCACTCACACCTGTCTGCTGCCATTGCTGAACAAGCTCTGCACTGGTAGTGACCTGATCCCACAGCTGAATCCACTTAAGGAAGGAGTCCTGGCATTTGCTGGACTTCCTTGGGCTCCTTGAAGCCTTCTTCGCAGTATTTGAACCTCTCTCATTGAAGTTCTTGATGATCCGATAAGTGGTTGATTTAGGTGCTTATTGATTTAGGTCTTACAAGCAGCAATGTCCTTGCCTGTGAAGCCCCTTTGATGCGAAGCAAAGATGACTGGACATGTTAACAGAAAAAGACAGTGATTTCAAGTACCACCTGCCTTTTAAAGTAACCAGTCAGCTCTTCTAATTTAATCAGCATGACAGATTGATATCAGATGCCTTGTCCTCGTTAACACTTTTTCCTGAGCTAAAAAGATCACGGAAATGTGTTTAGCAGGTAATTTTGTGGCAGGACTGAAATGCAGTGGCAATTGAGTTTTTTGTGATTCATTTTTGTGGCAAGGAATGCCTTTGCAATTAAGTGCAATTCATCTGATCACTCTCTTCCTAGCAATCAAATTGCCACCATAAAAACTGAAGCAGCAAACTTTGTCAAAACCAAATTTACGTCCCTCTCAAAGCTTTCGGCCATGACTGTACAGTCATTTCCTAGCATATTATCAGCATTCAGAATGCTCTGCACCAGTGTTTGAGGTTGCGTAATGTGAATGTGTGCATGTGCTCCATAAAGAAAAGACCTTGGTTGAAGAGTGTGTGTGTGTGTGTGTGTGTGCGTGTGTGGTGTGTGTGGTGTGTGTGTGTGTGTGTGTGTGTGTGTGCGTGTGCGTGTGCGTGTATATGTGTATGTGTGTGTTAAATTGAGTCCATAATTCATGTTTCTGCAGGTGCATTGGCTCCATACAACACCTAAAGGCTAAGTATGGTCGAGGCTATAGTCTTGAGATTAAGCTACGAGAAGAGCTTACAGGCCTCCAGCAGGTGGCACTACTGCACAAGGAGATACTAAGAATCTTCCCTCATGCTGCACGTCAGGAGAGGTGTGTATTGAGAACAGCAGTGAAAGAGCATAATCTCTTTTAGCTTCTGATAACCTTCCTTTGTTGCCTGTTGTGTTGCAGCTTTGCAACTCTGATGGTTTATAAGATTCCAATGGAGGATGTAAAATCACTAGCCCAGGCTTTCTCTCGGTTAGAGAGTGGTAAGTGCCCACAGAACACTACATTTGAATACATCATAACTGGTATTTTCTTCCTTTTGTTTACTTTGACATGTGTTTCCTATTCTGTGCAGCTAAGCAGAACTTCAACTTTGAAGAGTATAACTTTTCTCAGTGCACACTGGAGCAGGTTGGTGATGCTTTTCAGTAAAATATCACAACCCAGCAACTCTAGTCATGTTTTTGATTACATTGCTTAGAATAGAATTTAGATCAAATTAGTTTTTTTTCCTTATTTTTTTGAGTCATCATGGTTAACGGTATGTATTTACGTCAGGTTTTTATGGAGTTTGCTAAAGAGCAGGAGAATGAAGAGGAAGAAGTGGGCTCTCTCAGCACCACCTTCCAGTGGCAGCGGCTCCGTCAGGATGGCTCGGCGTCCTTCAATCACACTGACAGCATTGTGCACCAGCTGTGAGCCCTTTCAGCTCTCTGTCTCTCTCACTCCTTCCCTGTCTCTCTCCTTCTCTTTGTACATGTGCCACTCTCCTCACTCCAGATAATGAGTGCCCCCATACGAGGTGCACACTGATGAGGGTCCAAAGGCCCATGGAGTTGGTACAGGCACTGACACACCCAGAGTGATGGCATCATGTGTGTCTCAGCTGACTTGCATCCTAGCATTGTGGTATTTTATCCCATTTTTTTGAGGAGTTTTATTATTGAGATTCTCACCCAGTAGGAGGTGCACTATCTATGATAAACTTTTGTTTCGTTATTCACTGGCCTTGGTGAACAAGTGTCTCATTCTTACCCTCCTGCTGTTGTGACATATGTGTTGAATCAATCACAAATAAAGAAACAAACACTTGGAAAAGATCTCATGCCATCAGGGACCATGACGGAACCAAAGCATTGTATCTGCAGTCTAACCACCCCAATGCTTGCTCACTTCAACACTAAAAAGGTGCTTTTGGTGTCTGTAGCATGAGGTCCATTGCTAGTTCTGTTGTATATAGATATGGAACAATAGAAAGGAAATCAAGACGTTTTCTTTTTGCTTGAGGATTTGTTGCATGTGCTTGACCCTTTCCAAGCACAGGGAGTTGCCGAGGGAGAAACGTCATCTAGCTGCATTGCTCAGCCTTGAAGGTGGCGCATATATACATTTTTTTTTTTTTTTTTTTGGCCTCGTTGGAGTACCACAGCACAGCTGCTGAGATATACCAGCATGTGGAGAGACTCTGCTTCACAACCCCACCAATGGTGGCCTGCCACCCAGACATGCTGAGCTTCCTCCATCTCTGCTGCAACAGAGGAGCTCTTGAACTCCTCTCCTCAAACACCAGCACACGTTTCAGGGCCTGCAACCGTGGCCAGCTCTCCAAAGACTAAGGCCTGATGATAAGGCATGGACCTGTACAGACCAATTGGGTCTCTATGGCAAGAAAAAAAATACACAAATATAAGAGCTTTCCCCCCTCTTTGTCAGTGTCTTTGTCTGGCTTTATTCTTTTTATGTTTTTTTTTTTTTTTTTTTTTTTTTTTTTTTTGTCCTTAATTTTAACTTGCCTGGTGGCCTTCCTTTGGAGGAGTTTAAATGTCCAAGATGATTGAGACAATACATTGAGAATGTAGTTCCCATGCACTCTGCTTAGACGCATGTAGCACTCCAGATTTATCAGAAACTGAAACACAGCCTTGAAGCAATGCGGAAGACTTTGAAGTGAGAGGTCTCTTTCCTGTTTCCATTTTAATTATTTAAAAGGTGATTACTTGTGAGCGAGGCCTTGAACACATGATAGTAATATGATGCGGTTTTGTTTATAAGTACTGTTTATGTGTTTAAAGTTGTTTTATCATACTGTTGTAGCAAAGGTTAAGTTCCTAAAAGCTTTACAGTGAAGAATTTACTTTTAAATGCGGGTTTGAGATGCACCTTTTTTATGCTGCATATTAAGAGTTTATCTCCTTTTTTCCCGTCTTTTTTTGTTGAGTTTTTGGAATATAAGCATTTGGTGGAGGTAAGGGTTAACTGTGGTTAGTATTGAGTTTTTGGCACATATCCAAACACAGCACGACACAAAAATAAATCCAAGACCATCTTCAGCTGACAAGTGACAGTTTAACAGACTGATGTAGAATTCTAAAAAGTTCTGAAAAAAAAAAAGGAACAAGCAGATGATTGCTAGATGTTATTTTTAAAGCTGCTTGTGTTGCATCCAGATTGTTGTGGAGTTTTCAATAAAGTGTTATACTTTTTAAATCTTAATTCCTGTAGAAAATGTCTGCCTTGGTCTTCATGCATTGTATGTTGTAGAGAGGTATGGAGATGTCATGTTTCTGTCAGAGTTCTGACCTCCAGATGTGTTGCTAAAGCTCAGTTTACGATTTATACATTAGAGCTCTTAACTGAATTGTTGTATCATACTTAATTTTGTAAATGGTGGGAAAGTTTCCCTCCTATAGATACCACTTTTAATCTGATTAGCAGTAGAGTTACAGAACAAATTAATGTTGTTACCGTTTTCATGTCCAGATTGCATTTTCTGGAATGGTTGTTGTATAGTATAGAAAATCCCCATCAGACTCTGTTTCAACCCGAATTCTGATTGGCCAGAATGAGCTTCAAGCTGTGAAACTCAACCGATCCATTGTTCTCTATTGCACCTTGAATCTTGTCTAAAAGTCATTGCTTTAGCCAGGTGGTCTCTCAGACAAGGTGCTGCTTAAGGATGTTGCGGGTTAATTTGTTTGTAGAAAATTGTTGATGTCTGTTTTGGCTTATTTAGGAGTTGCTAATCTTTTGTACATATACAGTATTTTTCTCCTCACTCCCCAATAAAACAAACAGGTTTTGGGGTACAGCTCTCCCTGAATGTGGGAATAAGGAAGTTGTAACAGCCTGCTTGAACCAGTCCTCAAAAATTGTAATCTGTGTTAAGGTGGTGCATTGTGTTGAATTTAGTATGTCTGTATACAATATTTTATTTATGCTAAATTTGGGTTTTGGAGGGCTTTTAAAATATTTATACTTAAAATATTTACACTTCACTAACTCCAGCTGCATAATACAGACTTTTGTCATTGACTTCACCAATTTTATTTGTAAAACTTTTTAAGAGGCAGCAAATTATTATTATGATCATTTTTAAACACTTTTCCCATAATTCCAGGAGCAGTGTATTCAAAGCAGTGAGACCAGTTCACATGAGAGAAGCTGTGTGCTTTTAGCATCTGCAAAAAATTATAATAAAATCAGTAATTTGATGTGGATGTTTTGGAAGTTGTTGGAATTGTTCTCCTTAGTATGATGGTATTGCTTTTGTTTGTGAAGTGCATGGGAGTGGTGAGTTGCTATTTTTTTTTTTTTTTTTTTTTTTTACACTAAATGAGCTTTATTTTTGCACAAATGTAGCCTCTTATACTGGTATGGTAGAACATCTCAGTGACGTTGATTTTCCTTTCTTGTATTCAGGTTGGGTTGGGGTATGTCCGGTGAAATCTATCTTTAACCGAAATACTAATTTCCTCCAAAGTGCAATATATGAATACCTGTTGTGTCTGTGTGGTCACTGCTTTCTGTAAAAGGTGTGTCATGGCTAACTGCAATATCGATGTTGTCTTTTTTGTGAACTCAGAATTGTCTTGCAGTAAAATGTAGCCACTATTATGTAACCTTGTAGAACACTTTTGCTTTGCACTCTCTTAATTTAGTGCCCGGGTCCTTGAGAAAAAAAAATAGAGATTTGAAAAAATGTTATTAGAAAATTTGTGATTTGCACAATTTGGAAGCAAATTGAGTTCATCCACTGGCTGATCTGGTTCACTTTAATGCAAGGATTGCACAGAGATCAGGTTTTATTAGCCCTTTATTTTTAGAGCTCAGATTCAGTGATGCCTCATTGATCTCCTTAGGTTGGATAACATAAAGCAGTATTTATGTTTGAAGGTATGTGATGTGTAACTGCTTCTGGACACCTGAGAAACATTTTTGTTTCTGTTGAATTGATTTGCTGTATTATGCAATCTTTATAAGAAGTGCGCACTGTTTTTCTAGAAACTGTTGTTGTACCACGTGACCTGATGTGCTTGTTATTCATTTTGTGCTGGTTTACATACACATAACACAGTCCATTTCTTCAGCCCTTGTGTGTTGAGAAGCCAATCTATGTAAAGCATTTACCCCAGAGGATTGAAATAAAGAAATTTATGAAAACCCCACAGAACCCCCCCCCCCTCATTTGCTTACATTGTCTAAAGGTCATGGTAGATCAAAAAGTGCTCAACGCTTCCTCCATTTCCTCCATTTGATTGTTTTCTCCAGATAGAAACCTGTATGTAAGGATATCTTGTCTAAGGCAAAGATGGGCAACCTCTGGTTTCATTGAGCTCTCAGACAAGTTACTGTAGCTTGGGCTCTTCCAAGAAAACAAAGATCATGCACAGAGATCATGGATATCAGCTATTTCTGTTCAGCAATTGTTTAGAGGTTATGCAACATTAGTTAGTCAGTGTAACCTATGAAGCTTTATAAGCCAATCATCTGTTTAAAGGGTTAATGAAAGTCCTATGTAGGTCTGTTCCAGACAATAAATGGAGGAAAAAAAATATAATTGTACTTAAAGGATTCCCCTGACTCTGATATTACCGACTGCTGTAGTAATGGTGAAATCTTGTCATTTTTCCACAGTACATCGTATTGAACAAAACATTTCCAATGATACAGGTCTCTGAGAACAGAAGATGAACAAAAATGTATATAGAAAAACAGAAAGCAGTTTTGTTGTTTGTGAAGTGGATCCTGTTGTTTCTGCTAACAGCAGCAGAAATATCTGTTGATATTGAAGTGTGTTAAACACACTTTATAATGCAATTTAAGTGCATTTCCTTTTTTTGTTTTATCCTTCCTCACCTTGTTGCATTGAATGTGTTCACTGCTGTCCTCTTATTTTCAGCTCTTCTAGTTGTTTAAAACATTTTTGACTGTCTTTGACTCTGGCTGTTGCAGCCAGGGTGCTAACGATGGTGAGGGGTCCGATCGGAAGATCACTGCCTGGACCAGCAGGGGGAAGTGTTGTACAACAATTGAAGGTGAGTTGACTTCTTAAGAGAATATGCCTTATTGTCCTGTATAGGCAATCCCGAATGTCATGTCTGCTCACTTAGTGACAGTCTTTCACACTGAGGTTTTTTACTAAACTGTAGTTTTATTACTGCTTGGAACTGTGTGGAATGACTGCACCTGGATGCACTTAACTGGGGAGGTTACAGATGGAGGCACACTGAAGTGCTTTTTGCTGTGAAGCACTATATTCTAAGTTTACTGCACTCTGGACTGGTAAAAAAGCATCCTATGCTAGACATGTTGATATGGGACCCACTTTATTTATTGTTTGAGATTATAATTTGAATAAATAAATTCTGTGGTTGTGTATATAAACAACAATAGTATACATTTATTTAAATAGTCCCTTTATACATAGAATGCAGCTCAAAATCCTTTTTTAATGGATTAAAAGAAACCAAGAGTAATATGCTTATTCGTCTGGGTTTGTGAACTGGGACTTCTGTGATTTGGCCCACTTTCAGCCTCCATAGTGAAGCCCAGTGCATTAGTTTTAAAAAGTTTACTGACAGTTTTGTTATTCATTAGTTTTGTCTTTAATTTTAGTGTAATAGTTTAACAACCTGAAAAACACTGCTTGATTTGCAGTTGAGTAGCCAAAACTTATCAGTATAATACAGAACTAATAATAAGAATAAAAACAGAAAATCTCAGTAATACTAGTAATTTGTGCAAATGACCCTCAGGTACAAAAGTGGATGTACTTAATTTACATGTACACTCTACTGTCTTAAAGGTGCAGTGTGTGAGATTTAGGGGGATCTTTTAGCAGAAATAGCGTACAGCATACAAAACCATGTTTTTTATTAATGTATAATGACCTTTAACTATAAATCGTGTTTTCGTTGGCTTAGAATGAGCCCTTCATATCTGCATAGGGATCAGGTCCTTTTCCAACAGAGGCCGCCATGTTGCACTGCCGTATTTCTACAGTGGACCTGAACAGACAAACCAAACACTGGCTCTAGGGCTCTAGAGAGTGCCTTTTGTGTTTTCTGGAGCTAAAATTTGGTGGTGCTATAGCACCAATTGAAAGACAGAATAAAAGAATAATCAGTGGTTGTTGCCAGAGCTGGCTAACATTTACCATTTTTGACAAATGGAGGATCATATTCATTATTTACATTATTCAGAGCGTGAATCTTGATCATCAAAGGACCAAAAACGCAAACGAGCAAAATTAAATGGGGAGAGGTGATGGCAGAAAACCAAACAGCCACTGTAGGTCCTGTTACACACTTGTAAATGGTGGTGTGGAAAGGTTATTCAGTTGGTTGCAGTCTGCAGCCTCACTGTTAGATGCCATTAAATCTTGCATTTTCAAAAAAAAAAAGACATTTTCTTTAATTATATATTATATCACCGGACTGATTGATGATAATTTCCAAATCTCCAATCACCACTTATTTCTACATCATGAATCAGACACAAGAGTAGTTTGTACATCATCCAACATCCTTTTTAAGCAATTATCTGTGCATGTGATTTAAATCTCATATCAGAGTCAGGTTTAATCTGCAGAACTCGACATTCTCTCTGTATTAGTATCCATAAGTAAAATTTCTGCTTTATTAGGAAGTTATTATTCGTACAGTTTACAACTCTGGAAAGACATTGTAAACCTAATAATTTTGCTATGAATGCAGAATTTCATCCTAGCTATGTTCTGATCACATTTATTCAGGCAATCCATACAGTTAGTGTAGATATTTTATACACTTCATGCATTCACGTCATCCTATAGCACATAGCCGCTGCCATCTGTTGGACTATAAGCAGAGTTTTTTCCAGTCTTGTCCTTTGTGCCTTTACATATGTAAGCTGTTCAGCTTTTGGACAGATGGCAGGCGGTCATTTATTAATTTTCTGAGCTTGCTTCCCTGTAGACATCGAGGTATGAAAAATGTGAAAGTCAGTCAGTCATGGGCAGTTTAGTGACTTTCTCAACTGCGGCAAGTGCTACTGATATTTCAAATCCTGCTGTTTGCTCCATACAGCTTAATCTAGAAAATTCTGTGATTGCTGTGAAACTTTTTCGGCCATTCAGTAGACTTGAAGTATGACCTTTTGTTGAAGTTTGGCTTTTAGGGTTTCATGGTAACCAGGAAAAAGAAATGAATGCTGCGACTGTGTTTTTTTTTTTTTTTAAGTGAACAAAAGTGGTCTGCTGGACAGTGTTAGACAGTATGGCCAATGATTTAAAGTAGTTTTTGGAGAATGTAAACTATGATTTTATCTCACTTTATGGTGTGCTTTGTGTACAAGGTAATAGAAGAGTTAAAATAGTGTGTGAATAATGTGATACACTTTAGGATTTCAACATGTGAGAGTTGGAGCTGCTCAGTTTCCACTGTGGAGGTCAGAATTACAGAATGACTGGAATTGCTATTTGTCCAAGTAGTGTATCATGTTCATGAATTGGATTTAGGTTGATTGTTTGTTTGTTTCTTTGTTTGTTTATGTACTAGATTTTAAACAGCAGGCTTGCCGCATCTCCTCAGTGGATCAAGGATTATATTTTTCTTATATTCAATATTCTCTGTGTGCCAAGCCTAAATATCATCTCATGTTTCCTCTTGGTTACATTTATGGTTCCCAGTCCTCTTGGCTTCAAACGTGGATGGAATATTGTGAGTTTTTCTGATTGCAGTAGGCTAATTAAGTTCCAGAAAATTCCAGCATGTCTTAGTTACAGACAAAACCTACAAAACCTTGCCATGATCTTGACAGTCAAGATGACTCTAGATTTGATATGAAGTGATAATGCAAGGCCCTCAGCCAGCTGTCAGGCCACACAATGGTCAACCACACCAGACTAATTAAAATTAAGAGTTTATATTTATCATATTTTTTCTTATTTTAATTTTTCTTTAATATATATTGTCTATATAGTAACAAGTAACAAACTGTAAAAAAAAAGACCTTGTTAAGTATTTAAAGTTAATTACTTGCTTGTTAATTCTCGTTGCTACTTTTTTTCGTTGCTGTCTCTTTGCTGCTGTAACACTGAGAATTTCCCTGTTGTGGGACTAATAAAGGACTATCTTATCTTAAAATATGTGTGCTTACACTTTCTGGAGAAGAGTAACTAGTAGTCAGTGAAACATGTATGAATACAATTCTAATAACTGTATAAAAATGTATACAAAAACAGTCTTCAAACCGTGGTGTCTTCTTTAGCTGTAAAATGAAGCTTTGAAAGCTTTCTGCTTTTTTTCTTTCTTTCAAGAAAGTAGCCTCTGCCTGCAAGAGCTGCTTTTTTTTTTTTTTTTTTTTTTTTTTTTTTTAAAGCCTGAATTGGAGATCCTGGAAAGAGTGCATAAATCCTGGGTGATCACTGCAGGGCAAAAAAATCGAAAGTCAAATATCCAAAAAATAAAACCCAAAAAACAAGTGTGAGGTCTCAGAGCTGCGTGGTATGAGCTATCCCTCCAGGAAAAGAGGATGTTAGATCGATATTAAGGATGCTGGGCTCATAAAAATAAAGCCCCCAAAAACCTCAGATGTGGTGTGAGGGGGAGAACAAGGTTGTGAGCGAGGCTGTTACCTCTCAACCACCAGAGCAGTTCATATTAAGTAGTGGATCTCCACTTTTTAATTACTCAGAAATTTCAGCTAGTTATCTAATTATGCCAGATCATAATCACTCATCAGTTTAGGATGACACCTTTTGCTATGTACTTCACAAATTTCAACAATGAAATGGAATTTAAAGGGAAATTCCACGGTTATTTATTTGTTTGTTTGTTTATTTGTTTATCTATCTATTTGCACAGTACAGTTGTTGAGATGTAAAGAAAGTCATTCAGCATGGTGTGATGTGAAATTGTAGAAAAACTTACTTGTTCAAATTTCTCCACAGTGGTGTTGATGGGAACCAGTAAAATGTAATCATAGCCATCGATTTTGTTGGTGGCTATGAACAACACAGTCATGGGTCTTCTGAATTGTATCTCTACGGTGAAAATAGTACAGGAGGCAGAAACAGTCTTTACTTTTAGTATAAGTTAATGCATTGAAATTTTATTTCAAATAATTTCGGGGCTTTTTCTTGGTTCATTTATCATGATTTTTTGACAGAATGCAAAAGGCAGCTGCAGAACTCAAATGATATGAATAGAAATTGCAAAAAATGGAGAGGTGTTTTTCCTTTTTGGACAGTGATGATGTGCAATATTGATAATAGTAATACAATAAAATGTATTAGTGATAAATCTGGAAAAAAATGTGTTAACACTATCAAAAAAACGTAAACTTAATGGAAATTGAAGTCTTGTTAATCAGGCACTGTATTCATAACCATTTCATATACTAGTTTGTGATGTATCTTTTTAGTGGCGTTGAACGCTGTATGGTTCCTATTAACACTGGTATGTTGTTGTAGGGTGGTGAATTATTTAATATCAAACCACTCTGAATGACTTTGTTTACATCTTAACCATTCAGTTATGCAAAATTTTGGAGAATGGAATTTAACAGCATGCATTTGAAACATTACAGCAAATTTGTCATGACTGAATTGTGCAAATATTTTGAACATTTCATTAACTATAGTAAATACGTTGCTTGCCCTTTATTGCAGATCAATGAGGAGGCCACCCATGACCCTTCTTTAGAGATTTTGTCTTGAAGAGTCATGGACACAAAGCCAAGCTGTAAGGTATGTGTGTGAGGCTCCAGTCCTCCCAGGCCAAACACTGCAGACTTCAGCACACTGCTTCAATAAACACACCTGATTCAGCTAATTAGCATTCATGAACTGAATTCAGAGTGTTCGATGAAGATAGATGCTAATTTCCACAGCATTTTGACCCAGAAGTTTCCCAGTTTGACATGCCCAGCACTAAGGTTAGAAGTTACAAATGCACATCCAAAGCTATGTTATAAGAGCACTTTTTTATTATTACATTTTTTTAATATTTTGTCTATTTTCACCCAGCCTCTGATGCAAGCAAAGTAAACGTGTCTATTATTTTCGAAGTCAAGTCTCCTCAAAGGCTTGTTTATCTGAAGCTTTTCCAGTCAGTTCTCAATCATGTACACACAAAGAATCAAGGCAAGGATTCATTGAGGAGACATGACAGATAGTGTTGAAGTGTTTTGTATACCCAACTCTTCAGTGAGATTAGAATGCATTCTCAGTCCCTGAGTCCCTTTGCTGTACTTTTCATTTCCTCTCATACATGTCAGATGTCTGTGACACTTTGCAGGACACCTGTTTATTGATAGACTTATTCAGTTATTAATCTTGAGATTTCATTTTTAACAATAATATACACTCAACTTCACGTCGAAGTTGCAGTTAATAGATATTTAGTTGACTGTTACTTAAAGATATACTGAGCATTTAGAAAACATCTACAGTAGACCATCCAAATGAAGTGTTACCCATTTTTTTAAATTAAGTACTTTTTTTTCTGCAGTTTAATTGGATGATGTATAGTCTGTGTCGAACAAAAGCTAAAAAGGTGGCACTCTCACAAGACATGACTGTACCTGCTCATGTCTTAGCACAAGGCACATGTAACAATATCTCTTCTGGTCTCTGCAATATGGAGACATTCTCTTTTCTTGGCTGCTCCACTGAGGGCTAGCCTCACATCAGTGGTCATGTAGAAAGTCCCTCAAAGAGTATTGAAGATTTTTTCCATATGAGTGTATACAGTCATGCCCCAGGCAATCATTTCACTTATTGTGCATGTTTAATTTATTGCAACCGTGCTTTGGATTTTAAGGTTACAGAGATGTTAATAGAAAATAGTTTCACATTTGAACAGCACCCTAAATATTCTAAGTGCAAAAAAAAAAGTGCAAAGTCCCAGTTTATCTTTGGTGGTTTGTATATGTAATGCCACAAAAGTTCGACTAGAACAAAGTGTAATAGCACCCATCATTAGACCACAGTTTTAAGTGAGGGAAGTACTTCAAGTGTTAACCCTCTGGGTTTGAATGAAACGAAATAGATTTCATGTCAGTCTGACAACAACATAGCCGAATGTGCTGTGAGAAGTCTGTAGGAAACACAAAGTAGCCTGTACTGTAAATCTCTATAGTGTGTAGTTCATGTTGTTCAGTTTCTTGCTGAGGCATACTGCTGTATTTGACATGGTATATATTTAATGATTAATGTATTGAATGTCTGAGGGGAATGATGCTTCAGTATTGTGTAACAGGCTGTGGAGTATGGGAGAGATGTCAAGCCAAGTAAGGTTCACATGGAGCGCGGATGAGTTGGACAAATATGTATGGTGGTTATTTTAATAGCATTTCTTTGAAAGAGAGATGGGATGCTGATTGAGTAAACAGTCCAAGAGTGAATGTTAAGCTTTTTAGAAAACATAGATGTTCCATTTTTAAGCAATGTTATAAGTTCTCTCCTCAAATTGGGAAAATAGGCCGTCTTGGTTTGAGGGGTGACAAGGCCAACTAAGAGATCTGGTTATTATTAGGAAAGAACTTACTAATAATAAGCAAAATGTTAAATATTCCCCAGTGTTACCACCCCCTTCTGCATTTTCTTTCTTGTATTTCAGGTCACTACCCCAAATCACAGAACTCAAGGACTTTATTTATTTAGTACTTTCAGTTTTCAGGAAACATGAAAACAACAACAACAAAAAAATAAGCTAAACATGTAAATGCCATATTTTATTAGAAAACAGAACATTCAAAGTGTTTCTGGGTTTTAGGAAAGACAAAATACAGAAAAAAATATATAATGGATTGATAAATCATGTGGGAAAAAAAATCTAACTGTATTCACAGGTTTTTTTTTTCATCAAAATAAAAGCAAATCAAAAATGGTACAAAGATAGACATAATGTAAGCATTATGCATTTTCAGTGTGATTTTTATGGTAAACTGAATAACACGTACTTCAACAGAGATTTCAACAAGACAGTTTTGCCATCCGTGTTAAATCCTTTATAAGAACATTTCTCATTCTATTTGATGATACACAGTGTAGAGACATAATTTTTTTTTAATTAAAATTAAGAAAATTTAGAAATTCTCAAAAATACACATGAAGGTAAGACTATAACATTACATGATTAGCAATTTGGGTACAAAAATGCAAAGTGAATTTATGCTGAATGTGGATGGATAATGCTTCAGCACACTGTTCACTACATGGTGTTGCTCTACCATTAATAGTCAATATCCAAGAAAAAGCTGCAATATATTCAATTTTATGCACAATGTTGCATTTCTAATTGTTTTTAATCCAAATACAGGCAAGTCAAAAACGGTCCCTAAATTCATTAAAGCTATAGGCCATAGTGCTCAGTATTTTGACAATTTTGGTGCAAAAATGCTTCAGCAGACTGTTCTATGACAATTTCCCATAATATGAAAGGAAATAAAATGGTATTTCAGAAATGCACATGAAGGTAAGGTTATAGTGTTACATATGAGAATTTTGAATAGAATAGAATAGAATTCAACTTTGTCATTGCTTATCCATCCAGAAGTGCTTAGCAGAAATATAAATATGTATGTTACAAATGTACAGTAAGTATAGTATATGCAGGTTAAAAATATGAGGGGGTATAGACATGAAGGGGGTTATACAGGTTATAAACAAGAATGTACAGGTTAGAAATATGAAGGGGTATAAAGTACTATGAACTATGAATAAATATGAAGGGGGATAAAGTACTATGAACAGGTTATAAATATGAAGGGGGATAAGTATGTACTTATGAACAGGTAGAATAAATAAATACATAATTTTGGTGCCAAATCCTAGGTATGTAAAAATGCTTCAGCAAAATGTTGTATGACTTTTTTTTTCATGATTTGAAAAATAAAACTATTTTTTGAAACTATAAATCCAAAATGGCAGGGTCATCAATAAGTCAGAGGTAAAAGGGTTTGTAGCCCTTTTTAGACCCTTTTTATTTATTATTTATTATTATATTATTTCTTTATTATTATTTTATGTATGTATTTATTTATTTATTATGTGTATTTCACTCTTCATTACACAATCATACCATTTCATCTCCAAATTCACTGCACACCGTATCAGGGCTCAACCTGGATGAGGCTCTGCTGCTCTAATGCTGCGCTGCCTCTGCTATGATACCAGAGAAGTAACTGAAAAGTGGAACTCCCAGCTCGGCCAATCATATCAGACCTCATTAGCTGTAAGCCAATCGAATCAGAACTGGGGAAGGTTTCCTGTTTTTACTTGCTAAGTAACATAAGTTGGCAACCACTGAAGCTGAAGACCTGGTCTTGGCTAAAAGCTCCCCAGTACAAACATTAGACCTTCTTCAAAATCTGTAATGTACAGAGGATAGATACTCAGCAACAATACAGATTTGTGGCAAATTACAGTATGGCTTGCTATCAGGTTTTTACTCTGTTGCATGTTAGCTAGCTGGGTTTACTTAAAGCAAAGCGGTTAGGTTAACTAACACATTAGCTAGGTCGCTGACAAGCCTCTTAGTTTAAAAATTTGAAGAGGCTTCTCTTTATAGTAAGAGTGCAAACAAGCAAAGAGAATTTTATATAATTATATTTCTCCTCAGTATTCAGAAACAGTAACACCAGGACTTATATTGTAACACCAGTTGCCTTATATTGTTGTTTACAGCAAGTTGTTATCAGTATGATATGGTTTTGGTCATAAAGTAATTTTACATCCTTCAACTCCTCAGCCTTTAGATGGAACTGAAGAGGCGGCAGCTGTGTTGACGGGCGGTCAGATGAGGAGTTTTATCAGTGAAAGCTATATAAATTGATCTTTTTTTTTCCTTGAGTTCTTGTAAATCTAAGTTTTTAAAAAAGTGTAATACTAACACAGGAATAGAAGAAAAAGCTGAAGGAGTCACATAAATAAAGGAGCAGGTCTGATGGAGGTAAGTGATCAAGAAGAAAGCGAGGGAGAGTTGTTTAAGCTTTCAATTAACATTAATACTGAATTCAAATTAACTTAACATAATAGAGAAAATATAGTGGTCACTATGACCATGAAATTCTAGCTTATTAAACATACACACAGAGCAAAATCACACTCTTTCTGATTAGACTAACAGAGATTTAACTGATCCATAGTCTGTCCATCCATCCATACTCCACCGCTTATCCGAATCCAGGTCGCGGGGGCAGCAGCCTACGCGAAGAGGCCCAGGCCTCCCTCTCCTCCGCCACCTCCTCCAGCTCTTCCGGAAGGATGCCGAGGCGTTCCCAAGACAGTCGAGAGATATAATCCCTCCAATGGGTCCTGGGTCTTCCCCGGGGTCTCCTCCCCGTCGGACATGTCTGGAACACCTCCCTAGGGAGGCGTCCAGAGGCCATCCTTACCAGATGCCCGAACCACCTCAACTGGCTTCTCTCAACGTGGAGGAGCAGCGGCTCTACTCCGAGCCTCTCCCGAATCACCGAGTGTCTCACCTTATCTCTAAGGGAGAGCCCGGCGACCCTGCAGAAAAAGCTTGTTTCAGCCTTCACTCGTGAACAAAATCCCAAGATAATTAAAGTCCTCCACTTGGGGCAAGAATTCACTCCTACCTGGACAGAGCATTCCACCCTTTTCCGACTGAGGACCATGGTCTCAGATTTAGAGGTGCTGATTTTCATCCCAGCCGCTTCACACTCGGCTGCAAACTGGTCCGGAGAGAGCTGAGGTCCCGGCCTGATGGCGCCAACAGAATCACATCATCTGCGAAAAGCAGACGTGAAATCCAGAGGCCACCATACTGGATGCCCTCTGCCACTTGGCTGTTCTGAGAAATTCTGTCCATAAAAGTTGTGAACAGAATCGGTGACAACGGACAGCCCTGGCGGAGTCCAACCCTGACTGGAAACCAGTCCGACTTACTGCCGGCTATACGGACCAAGCTCCTGCTCTGTTTGTACAGGGACTGAATGGCCCATAACAATGAGCCCCTCACCCCGTACTCCCGGAGCACTCCCCACAGGATCCCCCATGGGACGCGGTCGAATGCCTTCTCCAAATCCACAAAACACATGTAGACTGGTTGGGCCACAGCTCTGATCGGCTGCATCGACAATGGAGGCATGAAACAGGGCCCACTCGGACTCGATTTCACCGGCCTCCCTCAGTATGCGGTCGAAGCTTTGTCGGATGTGAGAGTTGAAGATCTGTCTGGTGTTTTCCCCTGCCATCTGATCCAACTGACCACTAGGTGGTGATCGGTTGACAGCTCCGCTCCTCTCTTCACCCGGGTGTCCAAAATACACGGTCGCAAATCCGATGACACAACTACGAAGTCGATCAACGAACTGCGGCCTAAGGTGTCCTGATGCCATGTGCACTTATGCACTCCTTTGTGTTCGAACATGGTGTTTGTTATGGACAGACTGTGGTGAGCACAGAACTCCAATAACAAAACACCACTCGGGTTCAGATCGGGGAGGCTGTTCCCATTCACGCCCTTCCAGGTCTCACTGTCATTACCCATGTCAGTGTTGAAGTCACCCAGCAAGACAATGGAGTCCCCACAGGGGGCACTTTCCAATACCCCCTCCAAGGTCTCCAAGAAGGCCGGATACTCTGAACTGCCATTCGGTGCATAAGCACAGACAACAGTCAGAGCCCGTTCCTCGACCTGAAGGCACAAGGAAATAACCCTCTCATCCACCGGCGAAAACCCCAACGTACAGGCGCTGAGCCGGGGAGCTATGAGTAAGCCCACTCCTGCCCGATGCCTCTCACCCTGGACAACCCCAGAATGGAATAAGGTCCAACCCCTCTCGAGAGAGTCTGTTCCAGAGCCCCTGCCATGTGTTGAGGTGATCTCTCAGCCTCATACACTAGCTCAGGCTCTTTTCCTGCCAGAGAGGTAATGTTCCAAGAACCAGTTTCAGTAGCCAAGGATTGGCTCTCCCATGACCTCTCCCATGGGTTGTGGGTCTGTGGGAGAGTGGTCCCATGTAGCTCTTTCGGGCTGAGCCTGGCCATGGGTAAAGGCCCGGCCACCAGGTGCTTGCAGAGGAGCCCCTCCCCCAGGCCTGGCTCCAGGGAGAGGCCCCGGTAACACTAATCCAGGTGAGGGAAGCTGGGTCCTGTTGTTACTGTTCATATGGGGTTTTTGGATCACCCTTTGTCTGGCCCATCACCTAGGACCTGTTTGCCTTGGGAAAACCTACCAGGAGCTTTCGCCCCTGACAACATAGCTCCTAGGATCATGCAAACCTCTCCACCACGGTAAGGTGGTGATCCATGGTGAGGTCCATAGTCTGTGTATTTGGTGTAGTTTATCTAACTGAGAGGAGACAGCAATGCTTGACTTCAGTACTTTTACTTTATCTGTGCCTGTTGTAGGTGGATGGATACAATATTATATATCACATATAGTACAGTACAAGTCATACTAGCTCTGTGCTTAATATAACGTACAAACAGACAAATTTGTGTGCCATTTTGATCAATTTTCTGGCTATTCTAAAAGTTTATGTTGAACAGATATTTTGGGGCCAAAATTCTTTTGGGAGATGATGCCCCCAAGCCCACACACCCCTATCCATTAACCTTTAGTGACACCTGTACAGAATGGTCATTACCAGCATTTTTCTTCTTGTTAATGTATTTGATATGATGCTCTGTGTGAATATATTTCCAGCTGATTCAAGTGTTTTGCATCTAAATTAAGACAATGAAAAGCTTGAAAAATACACATGAAGGTAAATCTATAACATTACATATTTTAGCAATTTTGGAGCAAAATGCAAGGTTTGGTCAAATTTGGTGCAAAATCTGTTAGGAAAATTTGAAAGAATGGTTCAGCAGACTGTTCTATGACATTTTCCCATGATTTTAAAGAAAACAGAAGTGTACTTTTGGAAATATGACTGCGGAACTGTAAGTAAAAGTGCTCCAAAAACACACACAAAGGTAAGGCTATAACATGGCATATTTTACCAGTTTTGTTGAAAATGTGCAAGGTGATGTTTTCATTTAATTGGGATGGAACATGCTTCAGCAGACTGTTCTATGATGCTTCCCATGATTTTAAAGAAAAAGTTTATTTTTGGAAATATGACCTCTGAACGATAAGTAGTGGCAATTTTGCAGCAGCACGATGAATTGTTTTTCAAGAAAAATTCTCCCTGTATTTGATATGTGGAGACATGTTAAAACTAATTTTGCTATTCTCATTAAAATAAAAGCAAATTAAAAATGATCCAAAGCCACACACTAAAGTAAGGCTATAGCATTATGAATTCTGGTAAATTTGAATGAAGAATGCTTGAACAGACTGTTTCCATGAATCGAAAGAAAACAGAAGTGCATTTTTGGAAATATGACTCCTGAACTGTAAGTAGTGGCAGTTTTGCTAAACCAACAAATATTTTTTCAAGAAAATTTCTCCATGTATTTGATATCAAACACCATGTGGAGGTGTTTTGAAACCGATTGTGTTTCTTTCATCAAAAACTAATCAAAAATTGTCCACAAATACTCATGAAGGTAAGGCTATAGCATTATGAATTTTGGCAATTTTGGAGTGAAAATGCAACATGAATGTTTATTCTTAATTTGAATTAAGAATGCTTGAACAGATTGTTCTATGACGTTTTTCCCATGACTTTAAAGAAAAGAGAAGTACGTTTTTGGAAATATGACTCCTGAACTGTAAGCAGTGGCAGTTTTGCTAAATCAACAAATAACAACCAATATTTTTCAAGAAAATTTCTTCATGTATTTGATCTCAAACAACATGTGGAGGTGTTTTGAAACTGATTGGTTTTTTTTCATCAAAATAAAAGCAAATAAAAAATGGTCCACAAATGCACATGAAGGTAAGGCATTATGAATTTTGGCAATTTTGATGCCAAATCCAAATTTTTTGGGGGGTAAACTTGAAAGGAGTCAAGCTTGAGCTGACTGTTTTATGACATTTTCCTTTGATTTTAAAAGAAATAAAACTGTATTTTGGAAACATGAATCCATAATAGTAATTAGTAGTGGTTTTGCCATGGCAACAGAATACTTTTTTCATAAAGATTGTCCGTGTATTTGATATTATATAGCATGAAAAGGCATTTTCAAACAGATTTAGGGTTTTTGCATCAAAATTAAGACAAAAAATATGCAGGGTGACGTTTATGTGTAATTAGGATGGAACATGCTTCAGCAGACTGATCCATGATATTTTTCATGATGTAAAAGAAAACAAAAGTTTATTTTTTGGAAATTTGACCTCTGAACGATACTGTTGATTTTGCTGTAGCAAACATGGTTCTGCTGACTGTTCTATGACATTTTTCATGATTTTAAAGAAAACAGAAATTAATTTTGGGAAATATGAAGTAATGGTGATTTTTACTGTAACAATAGAAATTGTTTTTCAAGAAAAATTCTCAATGTATTTGATATCGAACACCATGTGGAGATATTTTCTTTTCTTTTTTTTTTTTTAATCAAAATTAAAGCAAATCAATAATGGTCCAGAAATACACATTAAAGTAATAGAATTATGAATTTTAGCAGTTTTTCTTTTACGTTTTTCATGATTTGAAAGAAAACAAGTGTATTTTTGAAAATATGACTTTGAAGTAGTGATGGTTTTCCTGTAGCATCAAAAAAATCAAGAAGATTTTTCTATGTATTTGATATTATACAGCATGTGGAAATATTTTCATCAAAATAAAAGCAAATCAGAAATGGTCCAAAAACACACACTAACGTACAGCTATGGCTTTATGAATTTTGGCAGGTATGTTGTAAAACATTTGGGATAAAGTTGAATGAAGAATTCTTAAGCAGACTGTTCTATGACAGAAAAGTGGTGATAGTTTTGGAGTTTCACTGACAAAATCATTTGGTAAGATATCGGATACAGCAAGCTTTATGCTTAATGTGAATGGAAAAAAGTCTTAAGTGCTAAGATTTGAAATTCTTAAAGCCTGTTTTAGAAGCACCTGAATATCACTGAAACTCAGTGGGAATTCCACATTACTCTTCACATCATTTTTTTTTTCATTAAGAAATGCCAAATCTCTTGTTTCGAATCCCAAAAGCAAGTTCTTCAGAGAGGCTCAAGGGAAGTGACCTATTTTTAAAGATCACCCCTAGATGGCACTGCACACTAAGCCTTAAACTGATCTGAAGCAAAGGATCTCCAGGCTCCACTAACTGCCAGTAAGTTACATTTGTATCAGTGTAATTTATTGAGCTCTCTGAGGAGTGGACAGCTGTGCCTATTGTGTAACACCATGTGTTTCTGAAGCTGAGAGAATTGTGTTTGTCTAACTTGATCGATATGCATCTCCACTCTTTGTGGTAGGTAAGAAATTGAAATTGATTTGTGAAGAGTGTTATTCAAAAAGAACCATCTAGTGATGCAGAGACATCGTTTGTAATGAAATGAGTAGCTGTGTAAGGTAATATGTGTGGTATGATGGTAAGGTATGATGTGAGAGATATTAAATCGTTAGCTTATCATAGTGAATGCTATTGTATGAGGTGATTAATGAAAACCTCACTTGAATGTAAAGCATATCCACGTCCTCTGAAGCTCACTGCCACCCAGCGCAAATTATAAAGCACAGAGTATTATATGTTATTAAGAATGAATGAGAATTACTATGGTACATCTTCTATGTATTGTATCTACACTATATAGTTATCTTGGCAGTTGTAATGAATCTCTGTACCTCCAAAATGATAACTTTATTGGAAAATAATAAAAAAAACTTTAATGTATGTTGCAATAATATTTGATGGAGGAATTAGTCATTTCTGTTAGTCTCTTCCTTATGAAATGACAACACAATGCAAAGGGCTGCTGAAATTTTAAATGGCATACAAAGAACAACAAAAATGAAGTAACAAGGTTTTTTGGTATGACAGCAACGATTTGTATTTATACCAAATGGGCTGCATTTCTATGCCAGACTTAAGCTGCAAACACATTAACCATCAATTCAGTAATATTGGTCAGGGCAAAGCCTGGGTTGGGTGAATTATTACTTAAATGCTAGAGAAATGAACTAATCAAACAGAGGACAAGGGTCATTAACCACCCAGAGAGTGAAAGACAGAGAGAAAAAGCCACAGTGAGATTAATAACAAGCATCTGTTGCTCCAATATAGACAGAATTAGTCTGTTTTAATATAGTGTGAGGTCTGACCAACAAAATTAAAGAAGCCAAAAACAAGTTTAAGCGCATGTACCATTCAGTTTCATTGCTGAGGAGTGTGGAGACAGTTGCATATATAGTTGTATGAAACGTTTAGACACCCCTGGTCAAATTACATTTTTGAAGGTAAAAGAAGCACAATCTATTTTCAATTTTTGCACAAATGTTATTGTGCAATTACTTTGTATTTTATTCACTTAAGTATTTGATTCAAAGTAGAGCAATAAATAAAAATGTGGCAAAAATTTATGTTTCAGAACTTAACTCATTAGGCTTTGTCTTCTTAGTAGGTAGGTTAAGAATTGTCATTAGGAGTTGTCAGTTGAAGACAGTTAGAGTTTAATGAATTCTCTGACGCTTCAAACATTGAGTTAACACTCAACAACCATGGGCTCCTCTTAGCAGCTGGCTGAGGATCTGAAAAAAATTTCTTTGTCTAAAATGTCAACATGAAATGGCAGTTAAGGCGATGTGTGGAAGTCAAGGCACTATCTGAAAGGCCAAGGAAAATTCTCAGATAGAACTACTCGTATGCTGGCTGGAAAGAAAAAGAGAAAGAAAACTCCCACATAACAGCACAAGGTTCAGCTGACACAGGAGTGGAAATGCACCATTCTACTGTGCAGTACTGCTTGCACAAACATGATCTACATGATCTGTATGGAAGAGTCATCGGATAAGCCAGAGGTATTTGGTAACCAGCACTGTGGACTGTTTGAGTTAAAATATAACTCTTTGGCCACAATCACCCCAGGTATGTTTGAACAAAAGAACAGTGATGTTTGATGGAAAGAATACCAACTGCTAAGCATGAAGGTGAATCTGCTATGCTTTGGGATTGACAGGAAACACAGCATAGGTAGACAGAAGAATGAATTCCACTAAATATCATCAAATACTGTAAGAAAATGTGGGATTCCGTCAAAATACTGAAGCTGAGAAGAGGCTGGCTTCTACAACATAATTAAAACATAACATAAAAAAACCAACACAATATTTTATTTGGCTAGGGGTGTCCAAATCTCATCAGTTGTGTGTTTTGCTTGAAAATGACACTTTTGGCTCAGTGGACCTCTGAGCTAAACACATTTATATTGCAATAGCTGGAACTATCTAGTTTTATCAAGTGTTGTCTCTGCACAATGCATAGATAAGCAGTTGCCTAGAGCCCCCATGAGCCAAGGGCCCCACGAAAAAAACAAATGAAAGACACTGTATGTGTTGATGAATTATCCTATTCTGAAATGTGTACACATATATGACCATTATTTCAATGCAGCCCCACCCACTGGACATGGTTTTAAGCTAATGCATGTTGAGAGGAGGTTCTTTGGTGTAAGAGGGGAAATCAAATAAAGTGATTCAAATGCAGCAGAAAAATGATTGGAACATAGGTCTGCATGGCTTTAGCAGATCATATATAGCACTAGTGTAATGTTAGTGCAGATAGCTCCAGTGTTGGGCTAATTACTCCAAAATGAAGTCCATTTCAAGGTACTAATTACTTCTCTCAAAATGTACTGTGAATATATTACTTCCTACTTCCTAGAAAAAGTAATCTTGCTACTCATCGTCGTTTCTACTCTGTGCCAAATTATCTGGAGTTTTTAAACACTGTGTGCACTCACTGTCCACTTCATAGGTAGACACTCCTACCTTGTCGGTCCACCTTGTAGATGTAAAGTCAGAGACGATAGCTCATCTGCTGCTGCACAGTTTGTGTTGGTCATCCTCTAGCCCATCATCATTGGTCACAGGATGCTGCTCACAGGAAATGTCGGTTGGATATTTTTGGTTGGTGGACTATGCTCAGTCCAGCAGTGACACTGAGTTGTTTAAAAACTCCAGCAGCACTGCTGTATCCGATCCACTCAGACCAGCGCAACACATTACTAACACACCACCACCACGTCAGTGTTACTGCATTGCTGAGAATGATCCACCACCCAAATAGTACCTGCTATGTGAGGGTCCATGGAGGTCCTGACCGCTGAAGAACAGGGTAAAGGGGTTCTAACAAAGGATGCAGAGAAACAGATGGACTACAGTCTGTAATTGTAGAATTACAAAGTGCACTTATTTAGTAAGTGGAGCTGATAAAGTGGACAAAAAAATGGACTCAAAAGGGGAACCCATCCTCCTCTGGTCAGTGCCGGATAACAAACAGCATTAGTATAAAATATTAGAACACAAAACAGGGAAAACAGGCAGAGCAATGGTTAATTAGATAGTTGTGGAAATTAGGTGTGGAAGAGCTTGACTGGCCTGCATAGAGCCCTGACCTCAATCCCATTGAACACCTTGAACTAGAGTGAACTAGAATGGAGATTGCAAGCGAGGTCCTCTCGTCCAACATCAGTGGCAGACTTCACAAATACTTTTCTGGATAAATGAGCAAAAAATCCCACAGACAAACTCCAAAAAGCTTCCCAGCTTCCCACTGTAGCATGGTAGCAAGTTTTACTCTACTTTGCCACTATTGACCACACCTTCCCCATCAGTCACAGCACTGCTGAGAATGTTCCCTCACCCAATTAATATTTGGTCAGTGGTTGTCTTGGGGTGGTCCCTCTCCACTGATGGACAGGGTAGAGAGTGGTTGACAAATTGTGCAGCAACAGTTTGACTATAAGTCAGTAATTGTAAGCATACAAAGTGTACCTCTATGGTAGATGCACCTGAAAAAAGGGCTAATGAATGTAGGTGTACCTAATAGGTTGGTAACTCAGTGTGTAGGTGTCATGCTAGTTTCTCTTCTGTTCATCACTGATGCTGGAAAAGTAAACTTCGTTGACACATTGCCTTCAATGTACAGAACACTGGAGAGCAGAGTCCTAGCTCCAGTCTCTCTTTCTTTCTTTCTCACTCTCTCCTTTTATTTCTTACATTCTGTCATACACTGTGAATCAAATCGGAGGATACAGCACCACAATGTAGTTCTTTTTTGCTCTGGCTGTTCTGACAGTGCAGGAGACAGCAAGGCGGCAAGGCAGTAGTATGCAGGGCTGTGCTATATTTGCAGGTTAGAAATGGCACTTCATAGAGAGCACTGACAGTAACAGGTGGCTTTCTCGTTATGCCAGGTGTTTATGTTGGCCAATTATAAAATGTTGCATTGCTTCCTTTGCAGGCACTGATTACAGGAAAAACACAGCTAAACAGCAAGCAAACCTATGATCGTGGTCATGCTTTTCTAAATATCTTAATATAATTAGCATATGATGGTCTTCAAAAGTTCATTCTCCAAGCTCTGTGGGTTCAATGTGTTTTACAGCTTTTCTTGAGAATGTACACATGATTGAGTGAGGTGCTGTGTTGTTTGGCCCAGGAGTTCAGCAGAGGGATTTGTTTACTCCATCATGAATGATCACACAGCTGCTCAGGTGCTGAGTAAATCCTGAAAACGCATGTTGGTGTTTGGTGTGGCAGCAGAGCCTTAAGCAAAGGCTCCATTGCTGCTGCTGCTGGGAGATTTTCAGGCCTCCATCAGCAGATGCTTGTCAGACTGCAGGCTGCACCGGCCAGGGTCAGTGACAGAGGGCTCCGTGGGAATCAGTGTTAAAATCACATACAGAGAGAGAGAGAGAGAAAGAAAACTGTATGTGTGTGCATCTTCAGCATAACAATGAGAGTGGGAGTGTGTCGGCAGATGGGACGTCTTCGATATGTTCAAGAAAACTCACTTTGTCTTTTCCTTCATTATTCCTTTTCTTTTTTGAATAAAGAACTATAGTTTGTATGCTCACAGAAACAATGCTGTGTGCTGCCATCTGCTGATTTACTGTCTGTTTTGGGAGCAGAAGATGTTCTCATGATTTGCTCAAACTCAGTCTTTCGAAAGAGTAAATCCAGCACCCACAGACACAGTTTATTCTTATGGTAAGTATTGTCAGTGTCCATGTTGATGCCTAGTATGGAGGAGTATGATGTCTATCTGAGGAATATACATTATTAAAACAGCACACATGTCTGTTTGCTAAAGTAGATGACAATGGGTTTGGTTGGCACAGGGAGCTCTCACAAAATTGCAACATAAAATAACTGCCCCCTTGGCCAACATTCATCCATTTTGTCAAGAGTTCTGAATCGGAAATTTTTATTGCTCAAAAGTTATTTTTTGATGGTTCATGAGACTTAACAGTGATTCTTCTGAACTTATTTAGGAGAAACAGCACTAGACAAAGAACAGACAGGAGAGATAAGTGTTCAGCTGCACATGAAGATGAGTGGTATTGTCTCAATACGTGACTTTACTGAAATCTCTATTTAAACTCAAGAGCAGAGACATTACTGGGGTCTTTTGCTCAGCAAAAATATCTGAACAGCAGGAAACGAGCAAAAGTCTTTCTTTCTGATCTCGTTGTTCAGGAAAAAAATCACAGAGATAATAAGCAGATTTTTGTTTTCAACTTTTCTATCCTATAGGATGTCAGAATCTATGAATAACTTTTCATTTTTTGAGAATTATATGCCCATTTTCAATTTGATGCCAGCAGCACATTTCCAAAAAGTTGGTATGGGGGCATGTTTACCAAGATTCTTTTAACAACACTGTAAGTGTTTGGGAACTGAGGAGCCCGACTGCTGTAGTTTTGAAAGTGTAATGTTTTCCCATTCTAGCTTGATATAATATTTCAGCTGCTCAATAGTTCAGGGTCTCCTTTGTCGTATTTTTCATTTCATAATGTCCCAAATGTTTTCAGTGGTGACAGGTCTGCATTGTGGCCAGGCCAGTTTAGCACCTGGACTCTTCTACTACTTAGCCATGCTGTTGTAATACATGCAGAATGCGGTTTGATATTGTCTTAGCCTAAGCAAGGTCTTACCTGAAAAACGCTGCTGCATATGCTGCTCCAAAACTTGTATGTATACAATTGAGCATTAATGATGCCTTCACAGATGTGCAGGTCACCCATGCCATGTGCACTAATGCACCCCCATACCACCATGGATGCTGGCTTTTTAAATTTTGTGCTGATAACAAGCCGGATGGTCCCTCTTCTCTTTAGCCCATGTACTGTATGTTGCACTCATGACCTCCAAAAAAAAAAAAAAGAAGAAAATTCCAATTTTGATTCAGTGCTTTGACGCTTTTGTCTGAGTCAGTGACAGTTCTTTTTCTTTTTTTACTTGCATTTGTGGATGCAGTGACAAACTATGTTCATAGACAGTGTTTTTCATTGATTCAGTAATTTCAACTACAGAATGATGGCTGTTTTTAATGCAGTGCTATCTGAGGGCCTGAAGATCACAACCAGCCAATTTTGGTTTTCTGATGTGAGTTTTAAATGTTATGTACTATAGATGATGAAATCCCCAAGTTTGCTATTCTATATAGTGAAACAGTGTTCTTGAATTGTTGCACTATTTGCCTGCATAGTCTTTCACAGAATGGCAAACCCCTGCTCATCTTTATTTCTGAAAGACTCGGCCTCTCTCAGATGCTCTTTTTATACCCAGTCATGTTACTGACATGTTGCCAAATAACCTAATCAGTCATGAGGTGGAAAACATTTGACATATTGTCTTTGTTCTATTTTCAATTAAATATAGGGTTTAAATGATTTGCACATTATCGCATTCATATATGCGTGTCTATATATTCATACATATAGACACGTATACATAGTACCACATGCATATCTACACACCTATCAGCACAATTCTAAACAATAACTAGCTACCTAACCATATATTAGCTAGCGTGGTAAGAAAGCCAGCTAACAGTAAAATATAGCTTAAAAGTCAGTAGCTTAACTCGGGGACATTGCTAGGCCCGTTTTGGAGGGCTTTTACACCCCTCAGGTGAATCTGCATTATTAGTTCAAATCATAAACCGTATCTTTCATTTATTCATCATTCCTCAACCGTACCGTTGTCTCCAAAATCACAACATACATTCATACGTTTTATATACATGCAACATTTATTTGTCTTGTCAAATGTCACTATGACCATGCCTTCTAGACTATTAAACATGTAAGTGCAACTACATAACAAAATCATACTCTGTCTGGTTGCACAAACTGTACCAACCTATAATCTGTGTATAGTAGATTTATGATCTGCAGTCTACCTAAGAGAGTGGAAACAGCATTGACATCAGTACCTTTGCTTGATCTGTGCCTGTTCTAAGTGGACAGATATAGTATGAAAAGATATTCTGGGGAGCATGACCTCAGACCCCCTAAGCAAAGGCTTAGCATCTACATCCATAAATCTCTAGTGATGCTCCTGCTTTACTTATCAATATTTTGCACAGTGCTGGAAATGCATGTTTTGTAAACATCGACAATCGTGAACAAGCGTTGACCTCTCTTACCAAGCTTTTTTCATTAATTCCTCTCACAGTCTGTGTAGGCAGAAGATTCACAAAACCGATGTGATTAGGGCAACATGCACACATCGAGTGACCTACAGTGGACAACCCTCTATATATTCCTATTATGCCTTGAATTCACAGTTTAGTGTCTTGACAAAAGGAAAGATATACAGTGGCATATTTAATATTCTGTTAATTACATGTGGTAGTGATTAGTAAGAGAATAAGAAAAATGTCTTTAGCAAATTAGTCAGGGATATTGAACCTATTCCAAGTAAATGTAGGCAACTTATTTCATTAACCTGCTTACTTAAAGAGAATGAGATTATTAGAGCTTATAAAGCTTATAAATCAAAAATGATTTAATCTTACACACTTTATTAATGATTAAATGAGCTGTAAATTTTTTTACATGATGTATGAAATGAGCAAGAATGATGAAGAAGTCTGATGTTTCTTTCACCACAATCAATTTCCATGAATTAAAAAAGGTCCTAAACCAATCGCAGGTTTTTCCTAAAACTTTACACTCAAGTGAAAAAAATGACTTAAGAACTTTTATAGTACATGTGTGTGAAAGGTCACACAGTTAGGACAGATCAAGTTAATTATTTTTGTTATGTAACCAAATTACACTTGAAATGTGGTAAAATGGTAAAAAGGTACAGGCAACGTGATACCCAGAGTTTGAATCTGAACTGAACTGAGACTGATAAAATTCTGTTTGAACCCAACCTCACCTGAAACACATCATCATGTCTTGAGTTCAACGCTGTCCTTGGTCAAAAAAATTCTCACTGACTCAAACTGGCTCATCATCCAAGAGTAGCACATAAAGAAAGGTGAAAAACTAAAGCAGGAGAATTGCAGGGTAAAATCTGTTATTAGGTGGGAGGCTGGCTATGGAAACTCACAACATAAGCATGTTTCGTGACTTAAGACTAACACATATTTGAGAAATGATGCAGAACTCAACTGAAACTGATGTGAGCAGTCAGAGCCCGTTGGGTTTGGACAAACCATTAAACAAGTCACCAGCCCTACAATGCTTAATACAACTGAATGTACTGTTCGAGCCAAAAGACTCCTGCATATAACTTGGCAATGTGCAATGAACAGCATTCAGTAGGTCAAATGTTGAGCACATGCTGGGAGTGCTCAGTTTGCATTATGAGCTTTTGCTCTTACAAAGATTATTATAGTGTCTTCTAGTAGCCAGACCCCCGGAGTGCATGCTTTGGCTCATTTCTGTGAACAGTTAGTGTGTGGGGGGTACTAGCCACTGGCAAATGTGTTACCATACGTGTAGTCTCCAGCATGAGTAATTAACTCTAATGATGGCTGTAGCCCAACTGCAACTTAAAAGAGAGTGACTTCTTTTCACAGTCTTAATTTGACTCCTTTAGAGAGAGGCTGTCTGATCATCCTCATGAGAACAGCAATTACCAGCATAACACACTGGAAAGATCCCGTCACTGCCTGTCGAGTAAATTGGCTTGAGTGGTTTAAGGCAAAAAAAAAAAAAATAGGATAAATATTTACAGAGAGAGAAGAAGTTTGGAATAAAAGGCATTGCTGGTGCTTTTCAATCATGCAGGTTGCCCGTTAGTAATAAAGGAGCTGCAGCTGTTGGGGAGATTATGCCGAGTAATGGCTGCTCAGGCTGCTTCACCAGAGGACGAGAAGAGTTGAAATGGCGCTGTTGGAGTAATGAATGCTGTGGTGTCACTGCAGTGCACTCTTTCTCATCTCTCATCCTGTGCTCTGTCACCCCGAGGCCCGTTTCATCCCAGCTCTCCTTTCAACTCCCAAAACACGTTCACGCAAAGCCAAAGAAATACACACGCTCACACCAGCCTCAGAGTTTAATCACGTTCGTCTGCATCATTAATATCAAACTCACCACTGGGAATAGAAAATGTGTACTGTTACTCCACACAGAGAGGCTGCAATACAACAAGCTGATTCAAAGGCTTCCGCATTGGTTAGTCAATGCATTTCACTGTTTGAAGATTACCATTTCACAATGTAGTTAAAAAGTGTCAGTAATAGGTACTGCTTCAGAGTTCCTCTCACTCAGAGAATAAGTCTTTTCTGTTTTTTTTCTTTCTTTTTCTCTGGTGAGGTGTGAGTTTCTGGTGTGAGTTTCTTCAAGTGAAGGGCTTCTTGTCTACACCATCCAGCATGGACTATTTTTACCTGTTTATGTTTTATGTCCAAATCAGTTTTTCTCCCCATACCTTGCCTTTTTCCACTGTCATATCTGACAGAACCATAGCAACAGTAGATCTTAAGGGAGTAATTTATCATGATGCAGGATGGAGTCATAAGTATGTGAGATGGAGCTCATACATCACTGCCATGTTTACCTGTAGAGGATTCAGGATGAGCTTTATCATGCCATGCCCAGCCACACTGGAGCAGACACAGAAGAATATTGTATTGTGTGTGAGGTTGGAGAATGAGGAAGGACATGTATTCCATACATGATTTTCTAGCTTTCTGATTCTTTGTTATAAATGACCAACATAATAATGGCTTAATAACATATAATTTTATCAACATTAGTTCATGTTAAAAAAACACTATTGCTTTAGATACAAAATAAACAGCTTTTATACACAGCCTTTACATAAAAATACAGAATTTGTTTTTTTTTTTGTTTGTTTGTAGCTATTCCAGAGAAAAATCACTTCTGGTTCCCCAAAGAAAGTGTATTTGTTTTAGTTTGAGGTCCACTGATG
Organism: Pygocentrus nattereri; assembly: GCF_015220715.1. Lineage (NCBI taxonomy): Eukaryota > Metazoa > Chordata > Actinopteri > Characiformes > Serrasalmidae > Pygocentrus > Pygocentrus nattereri. The sequence continues at coordinate 26,955,303 of NC_051223.1, read as the reverse complement.
GCATTTGTTTGTGTTTATATACGAAAAACTGTCTAATTTTTAGATGACCATTTTCCAACCTCTCTTCATTTTTTTTAGAATTAAACAAGCCATTTTTGTTCCTGTGCTTTTAGGACTGATATATGTAAATATTCTCTGTTCCAATTGGCTGCCCTGTACTGGGCTTCATTCAAAAAGCATTCAAAGCTGAAACACTCCTTTTAATCATTTAGCATGCATGGGCAGGGCTAAACCATTTTTGACAGAATAGAATGAAAGGTGGACTCGTCAGACCAAAGCTGATGTTTCCACTTTGCTTCAGTCTATCTGAGATGAGCTTGAGTCCATAGAAGTCAGCAGAGTTTCTGGATGTTTTTAACACATGTATGTACTTAAGCTTTCATGATATCACAAAAAATTCAATTAAAAACAGGCCGCTAATATTCCATATATTGACTGTTTGGAATAAATGTGGGGGCTTTGTGGGCTAAATGTTATTTTTTGAAACTTTAAAAATGTTTACATACTGCATCAAACTATAAATCAAATTCCATCAAGTGAGGAAAATATGGTTTTTCCATGATATGGGCCTTTTCAAGAACCTTCACATGAAGCACAGGTTGTACAGCAATTAAAGGCGTTTTAATATATGTAGTTCAGGTTAGTGCAGCTTAGTGACACTGAAACAAACGCTGTACATAAAAGTCTTACAGGTAAATAACAATAACTATTTTGGAACACAATGCCAGCAAACATTCTGAGCCATGTTGTGCTCTTGCCAAAAATTAGTTTGTGGGTTTTATGTGTGCCTTGTGATATTCATAAGAAATAAGCCATGATAGGCTGCACATAACTGTCATTTGTCATGTTGTGAAGTAAGGTGAAATCACAGCACCACTTCACCTCAAATAGCCATATTAAGACATAATGTGATTGATGTGTATGGGCAAACACGTATGTCAAGCATTAAAAATGCCTTTAAATATTTAAATCTCAGCCTCATTTAAAAATGAAAACTACCCGTTCTATAATTTCCAATTTACAGTGCACGTAGAGATACTAAACAGGTCCACATGACAAAAAAACAACCTCAAAAACAACCATCTGATGTGTGTATTTCAAAATACATATTTGGAGAAGAAACAACATTCTATTCTGTGTTTGGTTCATTTAGAAGTCTTTGGTCTATTTTGCACTTATATTTCAAAAGAAATGTACCACAATTTGTTTGGAAGTGGAGGCTGAGACCGACCTCCTCTCAGCTCTATACTGACAGAGCAATCTCACCAGGGTTCTTTTTAAACAAACCAAACCTGCCAAATCTAAAAACACCCTAAAGGGTTTGGTAACAAAAAATTAGGTACAATCTCAATTGCAAAAAAAGTTGGAACAGTAGGAAAAATGTAAATAATTATTATTTTTTCAATTTGACCTGGACTTAATTGGAAATAATTGTAAATTATATATATATATACACACAAAAGTTGAGACAGATGCAAGTTTGCCACTGTAATGCTTCACTTTTCCTTTTAACAACTTTCAGGAAACATCTAAGAACGGAGGACACTAACTGTTGTAGTCAGGAAAGTTTACCAATTTCCCATTTTTGGCAGATGTAACACTGCTCAACAGTGTCTGGTCACCTTTGTCATCTATTGCACCTCATAAAGGGGCACACACTTTGTTTGAAAGGGCAGGCCTGGACAGTACGCAAGACAGTCTAGCACCTGAACTATCTCACAAAGAAGCCAGACTGTTGTAACATATTCTGAATGTGGCTTGGCATTGTCTTACTGAAAAAAGCAGTGATGCCCTTGAAGAAGACATTGATTACATGGTAGCATATGTTGCTCCAAAAGAAACTTCTCAGCATTAATACTGCCTTCACAAATGTGCAACTTACTCATGCTGTTGGCACTAACATCTCCATTCCAAACAGATGGGGGCAATCATGGGCTGGAGGTTAGGGAACCAGCCCTGTGACCAGAAGGTTGCTGGTTCAATCCCCTCGGCTGACAGTCCATGACTGAAGTGAGGCACCTAACCCCCAGTTTCTCCATGGGCACTGTGGATAGGGCTGCCCACCGCTCCAGGCAAGTGTGCTCACTGCCCCCTAGTGTGTTTGTTCACTAGTGTTTCAATGCACGGATGGGTTAAATGCAGAGGTCTAATTCCACAGTTAGCAAAATGGTTCCAAATAAATAGAAAAAAAAGATGCTGGCTTTTGAACTTTGCATTGGTAACAGTTGTGATGGTACTTTATTTTTAATATGCTTTACTTCCAATTTGAAAAAATTATTTGAAAGATGGACCCATCTGACCAAAGCAGATGTTTCCACTTTGTGTCAGTTTATCTGAGATGAGCTCGAGCCCAGAGAAGTCGGCAGAGTTTCTAGATGTTGTTTATAGTCTTATCTTGCATTTGCTGATTCAGTGACAAACTGTGTTTACTCACCAGGGTTTCCAAAGTTTATTATTCATTATATATCCATTACAGGAGAATGCTGTTTTTTATTGCTGAGGGAACAAAGGTCATGGGCACTCAATACTGATATTCATTGCCTCTCATACACAGAAATTTCACAATCATATTGACTATAAATGTTGAAATACTATTATTTCAATGCTCCTTTTATACCCAATCATGATAGCATCACTTCTCACTTGTTTACTTGTGGAAAGTTCTAAACAGTTTTCCCTTTCACAAACTTCTTAGTGTTACATTGCCACTGTCCCAACTCTTTTGGAATGGGCAGCAGCAATTTGGAATCAACATGTATTTACAAAGATCAATACAAAAATCATGTCAAGTTGACAAGGGAAAATATTAAATATCTCTTCTTTGTGCTTCTTTGCTCATAAATTTAATTCACATGCAAAATACTGTTTACAAATCATTGCATTCTGTTTTTATTTGTATTTTATCTACGGTTACTAAGTTTCTTGGAATTGGATTAGTTTTAATCAGGTAAGTATGAGGTGCAAATTTCAAAGTACTAGATAATTATTTTGGATATGATTTTGGTAAGTGAAATTTGAAGGTACGTTTAACTAAATTACATCCAAAATAGTCTACCTGAATTACACTATAATGACTATCAGGTTCTAGCAATTAAGCTATGGAAGTACATTTTTACTCCAAACAATTACACTGTAGTGGAGTTCATACCATATACTTACAAACTAACACTACTTAATACCAAAACCTGTTGTGCATTCCCTTGTAATTTAGATAGACTGCCTTGGACCTTACCATCCTGTAACCCAAAATTATTGTTTACACCTTAAATTTACATGCTTAATATCAAGAACATAGGAAGTGTCACCAGGGCAGGGACTTTTCTTAGAACCATATGTCTAAGCCAAAAACCATACAGTAGCTGTAATTATATTGTGAAGCAGGTTTTAGGTGCTGCTGTCTTGGCCTTCATGAACAAAATGTGTTTGAAGTATGCTTCAGGTACTGAAGAGAGGAAAGGTGGATTATTGGAGTTCGAGGTCAGATTGATGCACATCCATCATTGCACAGCAGGGCTAGAAAAACAAATCTATCCTCATTGAGAGTGTCAGCCTCCATTGCTTTCCTGTGACTGAGTGCGAGTGTATCCACCCTTAGGAACACTACACGGCCCTGTAGTGACACCTCATGGAAGGCGTCACATATACAACCATGATGAGGAAAAACACGTCTGGATCAGATACTTGGGAGTCAGAGTGAAAATGACGGATGCGTGATGTAATGAACTCTGACTTCTATTTTTGCTCTCCGGGAACAGATTAGGGGGATTGTTCTGCGCTCACTGTGAACACTGATCATAGAATTAATTAGCTGAACTTTTGATTGACAGCCATAAGTTGTTCCTCAGTGTATTTTTTGATTCTTGTTCTTTTCCCTCCTACACATACCTATCACTTAATACCATGTAGTTCTAGTCCAATTTGCATACCAATGTGTAGTCAGTAAGTCACTTAAACAGTGATGAGACACAATTACACGAGAGCCCTTCACTAAGCTTCAATTAACCACCAATTTACACTGATTTTCATCAGAGTGCCAGTGGATTTTTTAAATGCATAATGTTTCCCTTAATATATTCCTCAATTAATCATTCTCAGCCTGCTATAACAATAATTAGCATTTAAATCAACAAAGGACCCAGGTGAAAAAAAAATGATTAAATAAGTCAATGAATAATAGATCAAGTAAATCAGTTTAGTCCAGTCATAATCTCGTCGCAACAGTCACTTCCCCTGTGCGGCCAGATGATAGCTATTACAAATATGCTAATTGTAAAATTACGACTAAAACCATGAATGCACAAACATTTTGGCCAAGATGAGTGCAAGAACAGAGTGGCTACAGTTTTGTGCAGGTTAAAAGCACTTTATGCTGCAAGGAATAGTGAACTCATCTATCCTGCAGACTAAAGAGCCCAGGTGGGGCTCATTACTGCGTTTAGGTGAAGCCTCATTAACTAGGACCCTCGTTGGCCCCTGCATTTCCTTAGAGCCTGCAGTCACCAATTTGACGAAGAGCGTGAAGGCTAAAGAGCAGACTGCATTCTCTTTAGCTTGAATTTCTGCTTGCGAGTGAGCATAAATCTTTTATTTTAAATGTAATCACCTGTGTAATTTCCCTGTTCATTAATGGCGAGAATTTTCCTTTCACGTTTGTTAAAGTCTTCTTTTTCCTCAGCCACTGACCTGTCCTGGCTGATGGCAGAGACTCGGACAGAAAGATATCATAAATCCAAATGCGTAAGAGTAGATCTTAACAGTTGCAGATGAGTGTAGATGTGGATTCAGCAGCCATAGTTTAATTTAGGACTTCACTCACATAAAGTCCCCATATGAAAAAAAATGCATTTGTCCTTGCAGTGTACTTTTCAAAAGTATATTTAATGTAAAAAGTGCATACTTTCAATGTTTACACTGTAAACATACTCTTATGACAACTTAAATGTACGTATAAGCTGTGGTTGAATATATATTAAATGTTTTGCTTTTGAGTGATTTTTTTTTCTAAATAAAATAAGTTGCACTGAAGTAGATTTAAGTACATGATTTTTACACATGACTGGTATTACACTTCAGATATATTATAGATACACTACAGGATGTGTGATAGGCTTCAGTGCTATGTATTGAGTCATGCTGCAAATAAAAGACATTTAAATGTATATGAATACATTAATACATTCAATAAAGATGTATTTAAGTGTACTTTTCTGAAATGTACATGTTATAGCGTTACCACTTGTGAAAGCGTAAACACTCACAGGGGTTGAGCGTGTTAGAGGCCCCAGAAGCAGTACTGCAACAACTCTACCCCCCATTTTAATGAAGGGGCATTAAAACAGTCCAGTGATGTGTCAGTGCTATCTGAGGTCAGCTCAATACTTAAAGTATACACTTTAAATATTTTCAAGAATAACAATTATATAATCAAATTATATTCATCTAACATTAAAATACATCTTCTGTGTGCTTTTCTGTGCTAAATTGTACCCACATATGTTGCAATGAATAACATAAGCGTACATTAAGACAGACTCTACAAGACATGAAATATATTTTAAATGTGTACTCTTGGTTATGCCGACACCTACATTTGATTGCTAGCCAGTCTGAGATATCTGAGATAAATAAATGCCACTAAAATGCACTAAAGTCAATAAAGCTTTCAAATGAATGTCTTTTTAAAAGTATTTTCTTCCAGCATACTAAAGTATATTTTACAATATGTTACTTAAATGTCAGAAAAAACAAATAAGTGTATTTGAAGTGCATTTCCATAAAATATATAAAACAGAAAAATGTACTTTTGTGGTTTCTATGCGATTTTTGGATACTCTGTATGTACATAAGTATGCTTTTATTTTGCAAGGGTCAAAAATCATTAAACATAGTAGCAGTTCAGCTTCACTCTGGTTCTCAATGCCAATGCTAAGGACTCCATGAATGCCATATTTCAGCATCCAGCACACTGGTCCAATACCTCTGAATCAGCTCATTAAGGGCTTAAAAAAGACCTGATGGTTTAAATGAGGTGTGCTAGAGCACAGATCTATTTCTTTCTTTCATTTTTTGAAATCATTAAGGATTCTATTAAGCTTGCTAACACAGTGCAAAACATGGGCATGTTCAGTAGGAGTTTTCATTGCCTCTGACAGCTATTGAAGCTTCAGCTCTATCAGTATTCCCCTGGTGCTTGATAAGAAGGTCATTACTGAATACGAATACATCTTACAAGAGATAAACCACTGACCTAAGCTCAGATCAGAAAAATAAAGAAAGGTCAAATTTACATTTTATTTTCTTTCACTCAATCCTTTCACCTTTGCCAACCAAATTTACATTCCTCAATTTTGTTATTTCTCTGCTACCTTTTATTTTTTTTTCCAGATAGGATAGAATCAGATTGTTCCACTGTACAGTAATAATATCTGCAACTCTGAAAAGGGATTTGATGGATGTATGGTGCTCGAGGTCAGCTATGTTTTCATGATTACGGCAACTTGAAATAAAGAAGTTACTTTTTAGCTTCTCTCTCCTTCTCTCTCTCCTACACATGCGCACACAAATAAAAAAAAAGATTTGCCTGTGGCATTATATTGAGCATAGCATTCACTGAATTCATTTATCCCAATTAAACTGACCCACTGGCCCCTGAATTTCAGAGCCATATGTAGACAGAGAAATGTCTATCTATTGAAAGTAAGCTGTTTTGACAGGTAAGACCCTGAGGCTTTATCAGCTGCGTTAGAACAAAATTCATATTCCAGCAATATGCAATATGAGACCATCTTTTACTCATCCTGTGGGGGGTAATATTATGCATCTATTTTTTAATTAGACAGGTTGTGTATAATTTTCAATTTTCTTTACCAATATGACATTATGGTAGTTGGATTATACAACTTTCTATCTGTTCTCAAAGAGGGAGAACATGAGAAAGGGCTTTAGGCATTTTTCTACCAATTGCAAAACACTGCTTGAGATTATAATAAATAAAAAAAGAACATTTGAGGGCCACACAGATGGAGCCCCAAACACCCCAACTGCATTAATTTGTATGCAAAAAATTAATATAATTAATGCTCAAAAATGTTTAATCAGGACAAACTTTCATAAATGCCAGGGTCTAAAGACAAACAATAATTACAGCTGTAGACCAATAGGCTACATAGCTGTGAAAAAGTATTTGCCCCTCACCTGATTTCTATTTTTGATAATTTGTTACATTTAAATGTTTCAAATCATCTAACTAATTTTAATATGAGATAAGGGCAACATACAAATGCAGCTTTTATATGATCATTCCTTTTATTGAAGATGAAGATTTATTCAAAACCTATATCACCAATGTGAAACAGTGATTGACTGTGTTTTGACTCCCTCTTCCTTGCAGAATTGTTTAGTTTGGCTAAATTGGAGGGTTTTCAAGCATGAGCGGCTCGTCTTGTCAAGCATCTCGATGGGATTTAAGTCAGGGCTTTGACTGGGCCACTCCAAAACCTTAAATTTGTTTCTTTTGAGGTCATTCAGAGGTGGACTTACTTGTGTGCTTCCAGCAGGATTTTCTGATAGAGAGCAGAATTCATGTTTCCTTCAATTACGACAAGTCTTCCAGGTCCTGCAGGAGCAAAGCAGCCCTGTACCATCATAACCCTAACCACTGCCAGATTTGACTGTTGGTATGACATTCTTATGGTGCAATGCAGTGTTAGTTTTATGCCAGATGTAATGGGACTCATGTCTTCCAAAAAGTTCCACCTTTGACTCATCAGTCCACAGAATATTATTCCAAATGTCTCGGGGGTCATCTAGATGTTTTTTTTTGGCAAAAGCAAGATGAGCCTTTGTGCTTTTTTTGGTCAGCAATAGTCTGTGCCTAGCAGCTCTACCATGGGTGCCTTTTTTGCCCAGTTTCTTTTTTATTGTGGAATCGTTTACCTTAACCTTAACTGAGACAAGTGAGCCCTGCAGCTCTTCAGATGTTTGTCTGGGTTCTTTTGTGACCTCCTGGATTTTGCTAACTGGCTGATTTACATTTACAGCATTTACCAGGCACTCTTATCCAGATCGACAAAAAAGTACTTTGTCTATATAGAGAAAATATCTTTGCTAGTTACCAATAGAGAGAAGAGAGAAAGAGAGAGAAAACTAGTTCTGAGCTCAGATACTGCTACAAACAAAAGTCCATTCTGATACCTAGAGAACAAAGAAGAGTTAAACACTGCCGTGCAATACATTTCAATAAGTGCAGTACAATACATTACAATGAATACTTAACTCAGTGCTCAAGTGCTGTATAAAGAGATATGTCTTCAGTCTGCTTTGGAAGAGGCTGTTCGGACAGGCAGTGGGAGTCCGTTCCATCAGCTGGGTGCCAGTACATAGAACAGTCTTGATGCTTATCTTCCATATGTCTTGAAGGACAGCGGGTCAAGTCGAGCTCTACTCAAAGCTTGAAGGGCTCAAGGTACAGTTTGAGTTGCTACCATTGCCTTCAAGTAGGGAGGGGCTGATCCATTTTTGGCTTTGTAGGCAAGCATCAGGGTTTTAAATCTGATGTGTGCAGCTACAAGAAGCCAGTGAAGGAAGCGCAGTGGGGTGACATGATTGAACTTATGAAGATTGAAGACTAGCTGTGCTGCTGCATTCTGGATGAGTAGCAGAGGCTTGATGGCCTGCATAGGAAGACCAGCCAAGAGTGAGTTGCAGTAGTCAAGCCTTGAGATGACAAGAGACTGAACTAACAACTGGGTGGCTTCTCGACTCAGAAGGGGTCATATCCTCTGGATGTTGTACAGGAGAAACCTGCATGACCAGGTTGGGCCCACGATATGAACAGTAACTGACCATCCAGAATCAAAACAAGACTTCTTGCCTCTTCAGATGGAATTATCAGAGAGTTCGTTCTTGAATGAGATGGCAAGATCATGATGAGGACCTGCAATTGCAGGGATAAACAGCAGCTCAGTCATGCTAGGATTGAGCTTCAGGTGGTCAGACATGTCAAGGTGCAACTGGAAAACTTGTGTCAGAAGGTGAAAAAAGGAGCATTAGTTGAGTGTCATCAGCATTGCAGTGATAAGAGAAGCCATGAGCCATCTTGGTACATCACCAACAGAACTAGTGTAAAGAGAAAAGAGAACTGAGCACTGAGCCTTGTGGGATACCAGTGGAGAGCCTGCATGGAGAGGATGTGGACCCTCTGCATGTTACCTGATAAGATTGACCCTCCAGATAGGACTTGAACCACTTCTATGCAGAGTCAGTGACTCCAAGGTTGGTGAGGATGTCCAGAAGGATTGTATGATTGACCATGTCAAAAGCTGCTGAGAGGTCAAGAAGAATCCGTACAGCTGACAATTTAGCTGATCTTACCGACTGGAGCTTCTCAGTCACTGCTATAAGGGCTGTTTCTGTTAAGTGCACCAGTTTGAAGCCAAGGATGTGTTTATGAGAAAAGTGGTCAAGGGATTTAGAAGCTAAAGAGACTGGTTATTTTTTCACACAAGTCCAGGTAGAACAGCCTTTTTCCTTCATTAAATTAAATCATCATTTAAACATAGTGTTTTGTGCTTACTTAGGTTATCTTTGTCTAATATTGAAAGTAGTTTGATGAAACACTGAATTGTGACAAATTTGCAAAAATAAAAGAAATTGGGAAGGGGTCAAATACTTTTTCACAGCACTGTGTGTATATATAAATGTGTGTGTTTATGCATATGCACGCATCATGTGCATCAATGTCAACAACAACAACAACAAAACAAATATCATATTCAACATACTTGTGGCTCGGGGCCTTTAATAACTGCTTATACTGCTTATAGCTACAGAAACAGCTCTGATAGGGGATATAGGATTATAATAAGTTATATACTTTATTTAAATAGACAAAACTGTATAATGAGCTCATTCAACTATCTAGAAAGACAGTGAACATTCAACAAAAATCTACTGTCAATCATGCTACTGATTTAAACCGCTCTCATTCTGAAAACCCACAGTATTTCACTCTAAAGAATTAGGAAGGAAGTCACAGAATCATTGATCCTCAAATCCTTTATAGAATTCCCATAGCAAACAATTAGGAGCTTAATGTTAACAACTGAATTATTTATGTGATGTTGATTTCTGTATTCTGGTGAAAGGGGACCACTTTGTAACATGGCGTTCTAGTAGCTGAGCTGCAGTGTGCTTGCATATCTCTAGCCTAATCAAGGATCTTACACTTTTATTGAGAACAAAATGCTACTCAAGTGGAATAAGAGACAAAGAGGATAACAAACCGCATGTACCCAACTACATGTACAAATTGTGATAATAACAGATTAAAAAAAATTATTATCTTAATTATGTATTATGAACTAGATCTAAGTTATTAGGAAAGATAATAAATGGAACAGCAGGTGAGGAAAGGGAAAAATTACAAACAGAATAAAGTTAAACTTACTTACCTAATGAACAGAAAAACGCAAATACACCTGCCTACCTAACTTCCTAACTAAAGCAAACCAGGAAGAAACAAGGGCAACAAATGCCCAGTAAGAGATATTTTATGCAAGAGCTATGTGTCTGTGTAGCCACATTAGCTGTGTGTTACTGCAGTGAGAATACTATATCAAAACACACTTGGGTTATAGAAATGTTAATCATTGTTGATCATGATCATATTTCAAAAGATGTGTAATTGTTTGCAATCTTGACCACTCCAACATGGTGGAAGCGCAGATGTAATATTTCAGAATGAGAACAACACACACTAACATCACACCACCACATCACAAAGAAGGAGGCACCTCCAAATTCTTGCTCTGTGGTGGTCATATGGGGATCCTGACCACTGAGGAACAGGGTAAAAGGGAGCTAACAAAGTATGCAAATGAACAGATGGAATATAGTCTGTAATTGTAGAACTACAACATGTGCCCATATGGTTAATGGTAAAAGTTGTCCACTGTCTTTAGATCTTCTAAGAAACTAGCCTAAAAAGCAGGGTACCTGCATCACAGAAGAACTGCAAACAAACTGTTATTGATTTATTTTGGCTTCAAACACTAAAGGAGGAAACAGCCCCTGGAATGTAGCTTTAAATCCCTGGTTAATCTAATATGAACATGACTGTAAGAAAACTAGTCCCATTAGCACAATGCACTTTGTGTATCATGCTAATTGTAAGCTACTAGCTTTCACTTCTTATTAGTAAAGCTAGACTGTAAAGCTGAGAGCCGCCAACAGTACTAGCTGGGAACATTACAGCAAAAGACCACATGTGCTGTTGTGTTAGAGTCACAGCTGCATGTAACTAAAAGAATAATTCCTTCTCAAGCAGGGTTTACTTTGAAGACCACTTGCCATACTGTAACATATGTTCTTTAGAGAGCAGGTCTGCCTACAGAGATTACTCACACATGCAAGTGCATTATTCATGCATCCTAAAGCAATGCAGTACAGATTTTTACCACATATCTTTCATTAATATTCCAGTATACAGATAAGGACTTGCTCTGCTAGCAATTTTCTTCTTGAAAAATTGAGACATCAAACAACAAGTTCATAGATGTCGCATTTATTGCTGGAGTACTCATCATTGAGATGTTCTCCATCTGTGTTCTTTCCCTGAATAGAACAAATAACTATTCCTTCTAAAAGCAATTAATGGAAATCAACAACACATGGACATTTACTTTGTTGTCACAATCTGTCCATTTATTTTCTTCAACTTTGAAGCTTTTTAATTTTAAACTGATAGATAATAGAATAGCTGCAGGGGGGTACGCTCATGGAGTGGCCCTGATCAGGACTTTAATGGACTCTGTTTTCCTGTGCAGATACTAATCTTGGACCAAAGCTCTCAAATCAATTTCTTGCCAAAACTGGGATAGTGAGAACAGACTAATTTAGATTCAAATGAACTGCGTCACATGGAGGAGCTATGGACACATAATTGAAACACCATAATTGAAAAATTTCCAAATACATGCTTTATTTCCTCATTGGCCATACAGAGATTGTGACAGTCTTCCATTAAAGGTTTGGATTAAAATGTGTTTTCTTCTTCTTCATTTTGAGGAAAAATATGAAGACTTGCCCTCAGCTAATAACACTATTTCAAGGGCACATTCAACTCTACATTCAAGGCTTAATAGATGCAGAATACAAATGGACAATTTTCTTGTAGTTATTATTTCTTAACTGCATAATATTTCTTGCAGGGGAAGTGAATTTACCTTCCTGACTCCAATATATTGTGATGATGTGAATATTATTGTTTTCATACCATTTGTGAAAAGTCCTGAAAGTTCTGCCAGCTGCAAAAGGAGAGCAAGTTCTGTCCTTTATGAGGAACAATAGTTCATGCTAATGCCAGAAACATAATAGGATAGCACATTCATTCAAACATATGCAGCTGTATTTCTGTATTTATGCATTATGCATTCAGTCTGTTGTAAATGCTTTAAAGCAGGGATTATGTGGGCACTGTATATAGGAGCACTGCTGATATATGCATATACATAATGAGGTTGGAAAACTTGTGGTAAAGTAAAACAACAAAGTTTCTTGAGATGTAACAGATGTGCTTCATCAGAAGCGTTTCAACCTTTACAATCATAACTGTAATTTTGCATTGAGGTCTTGAATATTGAATGTGTAATGTACACAAATGCTTATATTTAGTAACTAGTGTTATCTGCTCTATTTTGGAGTAACCTCCACTGTACATATTTTCTGTAGCAGTTGATTAGTCCTGTATAGTGTTTAGAAGGTAATTTGGCCTCTTGTTCTATAAAATAACTATTCATGTTTACTTCTCTGATGTCCTGTTTTAACAGTTTTCTACAGAAGTTGGTCTTTATAATGCCTCGGAATTCTTCTGTTCTTCTGTTAAGCTGTTTTGTTGTTGGTCAACTCCTGCATTTTGTCTATTTGTTGTGTCGCATGACACATCCTCGTGTATTTTACATCACAGACAAATGCACCAGTAACCTGCTATGGAATTTCCTGACACAGCTTCAATTGAATAAGTCTCTAAATGATTGCAACCTGTCCAGCAAAGTGGTCTCACACTATTATTCTCCCTCCACCATGCTTCAAAGCAGGGATGAGATTTTAATGCTGGAATTATGCAGCAATTCTTTTGAGGATTGCATGGCCTGTCCACTACTACACAGAAAGGAAATGGTACTGATGGTAGGATACATATGTATATACATGGTTTTTACTGATCAGAGTCCAGATTTAAACCCTGTAGAGATTCTTTGGTCTCACATTAAACAGAAAGTAGCTCAGCAATGTTTTTCAACTGTTTGAAGCCATCAATAGTGAATGGAAAAATACTGATTCTCTGTAAAAGGTTGTCTGCATATTTACATACAAAACTTTAACATTTAAAGAAATCAAAAGGGAAAAAAATTCCCAATTTGGCTACTTTATGTATTTGCTTGATGATTTGTTGTTAAGACCATTAAATGCTTAGTGTTTTGACATTTTGGGCTTGGCCAGTTTTTTTTTTTTTTTGCCCAGAAGTATATATTCAGAAGAGTTCACAAGCTTTTACTCCTAGCTGTATGAAACATTGTCAAGAATCTTCTTTTGCATAAGCAAAGATTAAACTGTATATGCCACCCTCCCATTTGAAACACACTAAACAACATGCAAAATGCAACAGCTTAGCTGTGATGTTCTAAACTATCACGATAAAAGATCACATATTGCTACTCAGTGGTGGGGGATATGACTGGAAAATGTGTTCCATGTTCTAGAAACTGTTTAACCTGTGGAATCAAAGGTGGTTATTTAGTGCAGTAAAAATGCTTCAATGTTATTTGATGTGGTGCCAATCTTCTTTGAGGTTAGTGATTGTGAGGTCCTTTTTGTGCAGATGCTGTAGTGTTTTTGGCAGCTGATCATGACTGGCTTTAGCTTTAATGCTTCTTTCTACAGGGTTTTTAATCATGCCCAGGAAGAACACAATACTGTCCACAGACTGCTAAAGCTATGCTGATAATTAAAGAGGATGGAGATTTGAGAAGGATGGCAGACTCTGAAGTATTGGTGAAGGGAGACTAAGTATAGCAAAAAATAAAGCAGCCGTATGTCTGGAGAATAGAGGTTTTTTTATTTTCCTGAGCTGAGCGCAGGTGGTACTCGACATTTAGCCAGCCCATAAAACAATGGACTGACACAGTTTTATAGGTTCGACTGATGCCAAAATAAGGCTCAGCCTATACATGACAAGTGACAGAAATGTCTATGTAGGGAAAAACAAAAAGAAATAACAAAATATTTTAAATACAGTCAAACACAATACTGAATATAATGACATATACACTACTCACTGAAAGTTAGGGATATTTGACTTTCGGGTGAAATTTCAGGATGAACCTAAACTGCACTCTAACCTTTACAGGTGAACTTAATGTGACCTTCTCTAAACGTTTGAATGCACATGTCCAACTGTACTTTTTGCACAACTTCTTGGTCTTTAACAAGACCTTAACGGCAAGGTGGTAGTGGTGGTGTGGGCAGGTGTGTCTAGTCAATACAGAGCTGCCCTACACTTTGTGAATGGTACAGTGACAAGCCCATACTACTGAATAACATCATTAATCCAGTCATTGTGCCTCTGCTTGAACAACCAAGGCCTAATTTCATCTTCATGGATGACAATGCTTCAGCTCATTAAAGCTGCATCATTAGGGAACAGCTGCTGGAGACTGGGATACCTCACATGGAGTGGCCTGCACTTTCTCCAGACCTGAATGCCATAGGTTTTCAGCTGAGTCGCCGTGTAGAAGCTCATAACTCTGTACCCCAGAACCTCAATGACCTGAGCTGACCTTCAAGAAGAGTGGGATGCCATGCCTCAGCAGACAATGAGTCGACTTGTGAACAGCATGAGACGATGTTGTCAAGTTGTAATTGATGTTCAAGGGCACATGACAAGTTATTGAGACACTGACATTTTTGTTGGGGTATACCCACCACAGTTGCTGGCTTTTGTTTCAATAAATTGTTTGAGATGAGGAAATCACCATTGCATTTCCATAAATGTCACCCGAAAGACAAATATCCTTTTTTAACTTTTTGTGAGTAGTAACATAGCACTAAACACATCACAGAGCTATACATTCCTTCACTCTTTAAAGAACAATTTTCTCTGAATGAGAGGTGTGAGTTTAAATATTCATTTAAAAGTTTAAATAATTTTCACATCATTTATAAATATTGAACACAACACACAATTGTTTATCCTATGATTCTAAAAGATAAAGAAGAAATTGGCTTCTTATTTTAATTATCCATTCCACTGTAAATGCACAGCAGTTCACTGCTACATTATTTAAAGTGTGATGGTAAATTTGAATAAGAAGCTGCTGCATAAGAAGCCAAGTTCAATCTTGTATACCAGGTGAGGCTACTTAAGGCAACTTAACCAGAATAGCTGAGGTCATGCTTTTTCAAAGTATGGACCTCTGTACAACTATTTTCAGTCTTGTTTATTCATATAGGTGGAAAAAAGGCTCAGCGAATCAATGGGTGCCTTTGCCCATGCCAACCATACATGTGGCAATATTCTGGGGATTTTTTCATAAATGTCAGAAATCTAGGATTCCTACATTTCCAAGTGGGGGTGGCCTAGGACCTCTCATAACTACACTCCTGCAGTGCACAATGTTATTGTTTCATTTATTCCAAAACATTGTTTGAGGCACTTTATACTCATTTTTTGCAGTGGAATCTCTGCCCGATTATTGTCAAATCAACTGGCCTCGCCCATTTGATGTACTGGCAAGTAGCAAGTCCATAATTCAGCGTGGATTTGACATTAAAATTAGCATCACAATTTCCACTTCTGTTCAAAGCAAACCACTGTTGACAGTAAAGCCTGAAGATACACAATTGTGCCCAGAGATATTAACAGTGATATTAGGTTTAATGCACACATGCGCACAGAAACTGTACTGTTGCTGTGGGCACTGAAGTTCTAGTGCAGCGCTGTGGGCAGAGGGATATGTTAGCAGAAGCTCGCATCAGTATAATATAAGATGACAGGCCACTATCATATTGCAAAATAAAGCCCAGACATTATGATTGGATTCTTACACACTACCATGCACTATTAGGTTTTTACCTTGTTGGGGGGACGATAATAAAACTGCCTAATGTGACAAGGTTTAGATTAACAAAGACAGTTTTTTTTGGCTTATGATTCCTAGGGAATCAGTGAGGCAGTAGACAGTTCTTTGAGAATATGGGAAGTAGTGGAACTGGTTACTGCACAGGCCACTAGGGTAGTTGAAGGGTGTTTTAAGATAGGGGAGCTAAACATTGTAAGTGGTATATATGTGACATCATGCCAGTTTATTTTTAGTTTGAACCTTTTACATGGTACATATTTACATATGGTACAATGTGGTGAGGGATGACAATGTACACATATAACAGACACGTTAAATAGCTGATAAACACCCTGCTCACTCTGCTGTTTCGTTCTGGATGTACCTTATGCAAATAAGCTGAGCAGTGACTAATTACATTGTTTATATGTGGCATGGCAACCAAATGTGTCACATCCATGGTCACGCTACACAGGAAATTTAACACTTGATCACATGCTGAGTGGGAGATATAACATTTGAACAATGGGAACAGAAAAAAACAAGGGAAAAGAAAATATATAGCAGTGTGGGACATCATAACGTTCAACGTTATGACATTGTGTTTTAATAACTGTGATTTGGCTGGCTGTAGTGAAAATGCAGTCTTAAAATATAAGTTCTACCTTAAAACAAGCACACATGGATCTTTATTACATTTTAGATTTAGTTTAAAGTTCAATTCTTTTAGTTTAAAAAAACATTTTTGGCAGTTTCAGCTAAACAATTTAGAGGGGTACTGCAGCCCCCTCTGCATCCAGACATTTCACATCCATGCTGGCCGCACACACACTTACTAGGATATGGCAAGAAATTTCATAGATATAGTATTAATAGCATATACAATAGACAGAGTAAAGGTCAGTACTTGATGTCAGTCACACAAAAGTCAGCTCTTACTCTAAAGCAGTCACATTACAGTCCTCAGAGTGGTGCTCAATCAAGGCTATGGAATCAATTGCATTTCAAATTGCCCAGTAAATTGCCCTCCATCATTGTGGCAGTAATAGCATCGCATCTCATACGATGCTCATTTCCACAGCATGAGAAAACCTACAATAGAACCTGTTAGTACACCTACCACAGGATGAATCGTGTTCACTTCAGCTTGACCCAATTTTAGTCTTTTCATAACATTTGTGACTGTGAGTGTGGCTGTGCATATGTGTCATGCCTGCCCCTACCCTGCTGTCCAGGCATTTTCCATTGCCCTCCACAATGACCACCGGGAAATCATTAGTACAATTATCATCCATAAGCTACAATTATTTAAAACTGTAATTTCCTGGATATGTATTTTAATGAGCACCGGGGAAGATGGTTGAGCAGCTGCAGGCTACAGGCTTTAGTGCAAGTGTCCTTGCAGTGGACACTGCCTTTGAGCCCTTCAGCAAGGCACTTAACCCTGAGGTCCTGTAGGAGTGCTATGACAGTGCGGTTGTCAAACTCTCTGCTAACTGCATTCAAATCAAAGCACAACCTTGAAGAAACAACAGTGACATATTAATATGGCATTGATATTCATTAAGCAATCTGTCCTAGATATGAGATATGTCACTATTATTATTATTATTATTATTATTACTATTACTATTATTATCATCAATTATGCAGGTTATGCTTCTCTGTTGCAAGGACACTCTTATTATTACAAAGATCAGCTGTGGAGCAGTAAGCAAAATTAGATGTAAAAAAAACAAAAAAAGAAGGAGACTTTATGATTTATTGTGGTGATACAATGACCAGTTGATTACATTACTCATAAAATATGAGAAAGACTTCTGGCCAAAGCAGTGCAATTACAGGCTAATGGCACCGAGTGGTCATAATTCATTCTTCCAGGGCTGAATAGAGCCAAATAAAATGCTGCGATGCTTTATTTAGTACATTGGAGTAATTCTGCCATGCCTTCACCTAGTGTAACTATTTTAAGGCAAAATATTTCAACTGCAAATTGTTCTAAGACCAGTTTACTCTGCAACATTGCAAAATACGAAAGCAGAAATTCAGTGATTTTAGCATTTGCAGAAATCTCTGTATATAAGTGAAGTTGAGGAAGCGGGAGTGAAGCAATTCAGTGTTGATTCCTGGCAAAATGAAAGCAAATATAGCAAAAATATGACAGAGTAACACTAAGACATGTAAATGGATCTGCATTTAACTGTTGTTCCATGCTCACAGACACTTGAACCTGGTGATTCAACACTGTATGTTATCTACTTATTGAAGTGCAAGCTGTAGTGGAGAGGGAAAAAGAATGAATAGTTAATGATGAACGGCTTGAGTGTCATTGACATCTGCTCATATTCCCCAAGCTCACCAATTTACATGATCTCTTTTCAATAAAGTGGCAAAACATGTCCACACACACCTCCCACAGGAGCCATGGCCTCAGACAGAACTGAAACAAGAAGAGAAATGCTCAGTGTAGAGTGTAGCTAAATTCTACATTCAGAATGGAGGGACAATGACACTGAATGAGAGAATACCAATCTGCCCTTTGGCGAGCAGAATGAAGAGAGAGGCATGAATGTGTGTGCCTTTAGGAAGTGGCGCCCTACCGCTGACACCATGCCTAAAGCAACAAACCACAGGCACTGAAACCGCAGGGAAAATAGCTTCTAACAGAGATTTCTGTCATGAGCATTAACAAGTCAGGATATCCCCTTTCCTAAAGCAGTAGTCTTTCCCTAGGTAGCCTCTTACTCCATTCCACTCCTAATTATCCACCTGCCACAAAGCCCAACTGACCATACGCGTGTCCAAACAACACCTGCACCGGACACGAGTACCCAAAACAGTCGGTCTTCATTATAAACCATTTTCCTCGAAGAATAGCCTTTCTGCTAAATCTTTTCATGTGTATGACTCAGAAAAAATGTCAGTAAAAAGAGACAAACACAAATTCCTAATGATTTTGTAATGTATTCATTCTTTCATTCTTCTCAGTCATGCCTCTCCTTCCTCTTCCATCATTAAAGTTGTGTACTGTGCTCAGGTTGCAGTAGAGTTCCTGCTTGTTTAGTGTATTTAATTATATACCCAAGGCTGTGGGTCAGCTTCCCTGTCTGACACAACTCCTGCTTCATCGTTATGTGTGTGCAGATTACTGAGGAAACCCTTTCAGTTTCAAGGTAAACACTTGGTCAGCTCATCCGGCTGTTTCTGGGTGGATTCTGATTAGGTGTCTAATTGTATCTGGCAGCAGAGGCAGCTGCTGCCTCAAGGCTGAATCTTTGTCTTTGTTTGAATATTCCTCTTGTTATTTTGCTTTTACAAACAGCAGAAACAGACATCTTGCTATGCAGTATATACTGGCTTATGGTATCAAAAAGTAAAATCTAACAGCTACATGGACAGAGCTTGTTCAGTAGCATTTTCCCCAAAATCTTATGTACAGTACTGTGCAAAAGTCACAGGGTGTCACTTTTGTTTACTTCAAAATGGCCAGTTAATCTGTTTTCAGCATCAAAAAGAAGAAGCAGAAAATGTTTCATTTAATAGAAAGTTACACAGAAGCCTCTAGTGCTAAATATAATTTTTCAGCATTTATTGTGTCCATTCTCTGCCTTTATTGCAGCTTCCATTGTTTTCAGGACACTTGCTTTCAGTTTTTCAAAGACATTGGCAGCAATATTTTTCCACACCTCCAAAGTTTAGCTTAGAAGTTGGTTCTGATTTCTGCCTTTCACAATGTAAGTAATTTCAAACACATTCAGTGATGTTGAGGTCTGGACTCTGTGGTGGTCAGCCCACTTTTTTGAGGTCATCGGCAGCTTCTTAGGTAAATTTGCAAATTGTTTCCTTTCCTCTGTATTGTCTTCTTCACAGCTACACATCCTTTACATGTGTAAGGATGTGTCACAAAAACAGTGACAGTTTTGGTGATCTATCAGATTTGCAGAGTTATTATGTGTCCCATTTTCTCTATATCTTTTCTTCATGTTTTGAACTCTAGTTTTGGAAAATCATATGTTTTCCCACTTATTTTCCTTCCACTTTCCTCTTCTCTATGCAAATTAATTATGTTATGTCTAATTTCCTCAGAAAATCTCCTGAAAAAGTAATAGCTTAATGGTCATTT
The DNA here is from genome assembly GCF_015220715.1 of Pygocentrus nattereri. NCBI lineage: Eukaryota > Metazoa > Chordata > Actinopteri > Characiformes > Serrasalmidae > Pygocentrus > Pygocentrus nattereri. Next base: position 26,935,065 of record NC_051223.1, on the reverse strand, counting down.
TGACTGGAAATTAAATAAATGAAAAGGTCTTCTCTGACTTTTACACAGTACATGAGCCACCTGAGTAGAATTTGTGCATTATATGTTGGGATAATTTTAGCAACTCCAATGACTCAACAAACTCAACCCAGACTTAACAGTATATACCTCTGGCTCTGTGATTGATATGGTACCATTTGTTCAAAAGGCCATTACTTTTTGACAGCTGACTGAATGCAGTCTGTCTTTCATCACCAACCTGTGTTTCTTAGGTTCAGCTGCACTGAAATCTATTTGAAGTTGAGGGATTTCATTCATATGTCTGAGAGATGTGAACAGCTGCATGGGGGAAAAAAAAACTTTCACAGTCCAATTTAAGAGGCCACAAGCCAGTCTTTCACTCATTTCCTCTAACCTATCTCTGCCACACAACTCTGAACAGATAATCCACAAAACTGATTTGAAACTTTTTATAGGGCATCCATTTAGTCAACTACATTCAGTTCCAGTGCTCATAATCACTCTGCTAGTTTGCATCGTTTTCATATGTGTTGAGCTGTTTGGCAAAGTAACTGTATTAAAATCAAGAAGCATTGGTGTAGGACATGTCTATATAGGAGCCACATATACATTGCAGTATTTAATACACTTTTTGGACAGCACATAGTTTTCATTTACAATATTTATGAAGCACTGCCTGGTGTAATTATATCTAAATGTTTGGGGTTAAATAATGGCAATTTATGTAAGTCCACCCACACAAGAATATATTAGAACTTGTGACTTACATCTAAAATGACTCCATGGGGAATCCGATGATTCGAGCGACCTTTTGTTAAGTGGTCTCTAACACAAGACTTCAGTAAAAATTGAACTGATGAGAACTCAATCACTTGTAAAAACATGCAGAAATTGGATCCTGAGTTTCTTAACAAGCAACAGTATTTAAAATAGAATAGCTTACAAGTCTGGGTCCCAGACAATATAAGGAAATTTAGATTTCATAAAACAGGAAAAGATAGTTTTTAAGGAATCCATTACATTTCATTAAACACAGAACACATGGAAAATCAGCATGCAACAGAATTCCACCCCACATAATGAGAAAAGCTACTGTGCATGTAATTGTGTTAAACATGGCAGAATTAAGTGAAGGCTGCTCTGAGTCATATGCCACTAAGACATTTCTATATACCTCAGCATACTCCTGCTTCCACTGTTGTGTAGTCTACAGATCTGTTGTATTTTCATATAAAACAATATTAACATTAACATAACAAAAATCTCTGCCAGCAATCAGAGAAAAAGTGATGGTCAAACAATCTTGTCTTACAATCTCTAATGAATAAACATTAAATGGGAAAGATGTTGAACCTAGTTCAGGATTCTAACTTACAGTGGTCTCCAGCTTTGGTCCTGGAGCTACCTACCTGCAGATCCTAGTTCAAAACTACTCCAGCTAATCAACCTCTTCCCAAGCCCCTGTTTGGCTGGAACAGATGTTTAAGATGTGAGTAAAGGTTGGGACAGCTTATTGGATACAGGTTGGAACTAAAGACAGGAAGGTAGCTCTCCAGAACCAGAATTGGAGACCACTGCCATAGAGGCTTGTGCATCTGGAGACCGGTCTCTTTGGAAATGCCTTTGCTTAAGCAGTTCTGAGCAGTTTACAATGGCCCTAAAGCATTTCACACTTTCAACATTGGTAAACTTCACTAACATTCTTTGGACTACTTTTCAACCTGAACTCAGAAGTGTACAACAGCATTTTGGATGCAAAACTGCAAAATCTTACAGTAGAACAATGCCCTGCAACAGCCCTGCCACATTTTGAAAGCTATTGTAATGGTCTGTTAAAAATAAATACCATTTGGTATGCCAGCAGCCCTTAAATACAATGAACATAATACATTTTTCAGTAAGGCACAAAAGTCCAAATACTCTGAGGCTACTCAGTATGTCACTTGTCGACACTTCAATATATAACAATATGTCGTAGAACCTCAGTGTTGAATTCACACCTTATTTAAGAGCAGCTGGACTGAAATGAAAGCTACAGGCGTTAATTCATCACTGTAGATTCTAATTTCAACCTTGGAGGGTTCATAAGCCTTTAAAATCTCCTATAAAAAGAAAATCCACTGGTCTTTCTTCAGTAAAAATAGGTTTCCTATAAGCTGCAATACTCTTCTACAAGGCCATACATTTCGGCAATAACACAGTCACCTTCAATACTCAGCTCTAATTCAGCTAGCTTTAACCTTGAGGCTTTTTGGTCCTTTTTTGGAGTCTAAGATCATTAAACTTCATGTATCCCTCTTATACATGTTCCTTACATTGTAGGCAATCCAGTGCTTTTTGCCTTAACTTATCTCAACTGTGCATCATTAATATAACAGTGGAAATTGAAATATTTTTTGTGGATAGTAATGCCTGTAACCCTTTAGAAAGTGAGAGTTTATACTCATTAAGTGATGGTAAATTGGTCAAACATGATTAAAAGTTGAGGTTTCAGACTTTAATACTGTGAAGTTGCAGCTCCATTCAGTTTAGTGTTTTCCATGTGTTATGTTTTGATTCTTTAATCCTTCTAGTTTTCAGTACTGGGTCATTTTAATTGCCTGTTACTCAAATTAAAGTTTACATACAGCTGTTTCTATTTGCTGTTCATTATGCATACAAGTAATTTCAAAGCTCTTGGCTAATCCTTTTAGAGATGTATACATTCTTTTAAACTTTTTTCCCCACCCAAACTGTCAACATCTGCAGCCCACACAGAAAATGGAACCTTCGCAATAGTGAGTTTAAAATGAGTTTTGACATTAATGTAAAAATCCAATCTCAACCAGGTGCCAGTGCATATTAGTTGTTGATGGAGTTTTGTGTCAGTCCATTAATAAAGAAATCTGTTTTGGCTTAGCTGCTCATGCATATATGAACAGATGCCACATGTCGATAGAAACCTGCTCCATCAATTTCAATTTGCTTCTGTAAGTCAATATAAAAGTCCAGATAACATTTTTAGCCAATGGAATAGACTCAGTAAGACTAGCCTTGATATAGAAATATTGAATTCCAGCTGAATCTAAAGTAAACTGACATGGATGCTATAGGGATTTCCTTCCCTCCTTTCCTTTCCTCTTCCATATGTTAGTAGGACTGACATATTCATAACATTGATAGATGTGTTGCAAGGTGTCAATTTATTTCTGCCTGGTTGTGGAAATCTATATTTGTAGTGCAAGAATGATGTATTTCATTAGTGGTCTTAAATGCAATCCCAGGGGGTCCACAGGAGAAAAGCAGTTACATTTTCACCTGGTTATTCCTGGACTGATTTGCAAGCAAATGCGATGACATCTGAACAGACTTCCCAGCTGCATTAACACCAAAATTTTTGCTTACATAAACAGATCTATGAATATCTACAACATTTAATCCTACTCAGCAACATATAGGAAAGAATGAGTATCAAATAGATTTGCAAAATAGTATACATATCTTGTTCCTGAGGAATACACTAGAAGTGTTGAGTTCTCATCTAGACTTTCCCAAGTTTTCCACCCATTTTTTTCCACTGTAAAATGCCACAACAAAATCTACAGTGTGTATACTCCATTACTGGACCACTCTAAAAGGCTGTCCATGGTAATATTTACAAAGAAACTATTGCCTTATGATATGAACAGATCTCATGGTTATGTGTGGAGGATCCAACTCCTTATGTAGCTGTGTAATTTTAATACTATCTAACCTTTGTGTGCCATTATTTGTTGTTTTTTTTGTCTATTAAATGTGGTGGAATTTTAACACAACTTCATACTGCTAGAAACTCAGCTGAGAGGAAGGTATACTGAATATGCTATTGACCTCTTAAATAATAAATCACTCTGTTTAATAGACTAGACTAAAGAAAAAATCATTTTACTTTCTTCTTTATATTACTCCAAAGTCCAAAGTCAAGAGCAGCACACCAACACAAGAAATCTACAACCTACACAAACAACACTTTATTTCTGTTTATCCTCTAAATAGACATCTTATGCCTGTATATATTTGGGGAATGCTATTTTATTTTTTCTTATTTTCTTATCACTTTTCTTTCATTTCATATTAAAACCTCTGAGTGACCTGTACACCCATTCAGTGTTAAATTAAATATTGATTTTGGATGAAAAGCTTGGCACAGTTCTAATCCTTTTCACTTTTATATGGGAATTCTTGAAATCCACAGTTTGGCTCTTGTATTTGTCTTTGCCATGAGCTAAAATTCAAACTGAATTTCCCCCACAGAGGACAAAAAATATATAATTGATTCTGGTAGGATTAATTGTTCACTTCTACTTTCTTTGTCTACTTTCAGCTTACAAATTTCCTATTTTTTTCATTCATTATCACACAAAGCCCAGTCACTGTTACCTATGAGCCAATTTCATTAGTAAAACCTCTGAAAGCATTTCTGAACAAGACGTCTTAGAGCCAACCCCATTTAAACATCAAATAACTCGGACAGCATGCCCCCCGGAACAGACACATTGTTTTAAAGCAAATGAGAGAGAGGACTTCATCTCATTCCAGGAACAGTCGTAAGGAGACCCAGCAGTCTAGCCTTTGCCAAGATTTAGATTTTTTTTTTGTTTAGTTTTTTCCCCCTTCGTTCTTTAAATTCCTTGCTTTTTCCAGTGGTAACCAAGGGCATGGTAATTAGAGTTGTCCAGAGAACATTATTAGGGAAAAACATAGTGAGATAAATAAGAGAGGTTGTAGTCCTTGAGCTGCACATTTTGTGAAATGTCAGAGGCACTCTTGAATGTAGGGGTAGGGGTCATGGATGGATCTGGTTATTCAGGGTTAATGGCATATCTGGTTTCTTTCATAGTAGCTTGTAATATGAAGGAATGTATTACCCTAATTGTTGCATCCAGCTATGAAACTGCATCACTCCATTGTTTAATAGGCTGGATAAGTGTGTGGTACCTGCATGCAAAAAATAAACTTCAATTCTCCAGACATATGGCTAGTTCCCTGGTTTGTGACAGGGTTTGGATTCTTTAGATCATTTATCTTCAAAATAATTTCTTACAAACTACTGAAAACAGTTACATGATAATATGATTCCAAATATCCCAAACGTGGACCTTCCCATATTTCATTAGATGCTTTGTATTTGCATATTATTACATGAGAGATGAATTATTAAGTTATGCAGTGTCAATATTCCATATGGGTTGTCATTACTAGGATGAGCATGGGCGGCTCAAATACTACATAAATTATTTGTCCAATGTAAACATCCAAAATTTATACAGATGCTCCAGAGCTGTCCGTAGTTTGGCAGAGCCAACTGAACTCACTTTCTGAAATGAAGGTGAAAGAACCGGCTGTGAGCTGTGTGTGACTAGTGGACACAATGATTGACAGGAGGCCGACTTCAATACTGTCCTTCAGTGTTGAAGCTGACCTCTAATGTTTTCTACGTGTCTTCTGCCATGCATTGAGTGGGGGAGAGAGTGTGAGAGTGTGAGAGAGAGAGAACTGTCAGAACATATCTATGGGTTATCCTGGTGGTTAACTTGGTCCATTTCTCATTGCTGAACCTCTGTGCTATTTTCCTTCTCTGTCCTTTGAAAGCTACCTAGGACACATGGGATACAGAACCACACAACTGGAGCGTAGACTGCATTTGTATCACAGTGAGGCTGACACAAAGATAAGAGCATTACTCTAAATTGCACTGGTGCCAGATTTGCCTTTAGTGCACACAGTAGAGTATCTGGTTACAAAACATGACAGGTTGTGAATGAATGGAGTTTAAATCCCCAGAAGGGGGGAAAAAGCTATGCTGTGACATTGGCAAAATGACTTGAATCAGCATCACATGATCACACCATTATTCTCAAGGGTCTGCTATAGACAAGCACAATGCAGAGTGTTCAGAGGGGAAAGAACAACACAAGGGAGGCTGCTTCATACTGGGTAAATCAGTGAATCCAGAGAATTCACAGTCCAAACTGTCAGCTTTGGAGATTTTTTTTTTCAAAACTAATTCCTTATCAGATGTGCTTTGAAGTCAAACCCCCACTTGCTACATTCAGTATACTGAGCAGAGATTTAAATATAATGAAATGGTATGAATAAAATCGAGATAATACCAATGTTGGCATATCCAGAAGAGGTGCAATCTCTTCTTAAGTATAAAAACGTAGACTGAACCATATCTAATAGATAGCAAAAATATAGAAAAGCCTTTCATCTCGCCAGGAAATTTCATGTCTGGTCAAGTACTTACTTTTGAAGGAATTTGCGCACTACCGATGCACTGAGGTAAAAAAAGGGAATAAGTATTCCACAAAATTTAGGGGTGATATAAAAGCTATAATACATGCACTCTTTTGAACAACTTTCTCTCCTTCTCCCAAGGTCCTTTTTTAAAGGGGCAGTCTCTGAAAGGTAATAAAAGCTCAGGTATACCAGAAAGTGATAACAAAGAAGGTTGCAAGCCAGGGCTGTATGCTAGGAGAAATTCATCCTGTGCCTAAGAACTTTATATGCAGTGTACATATAAGCCTTAAAATATTTTGTTCTAGTGCTCATAGTAATAAGAATCAGTTATGTAATTCCCATGACATGGCATTTGCAATATTAAACTTTTCCCCAATATCAAACATGTGATCACTTCAGGGTAGTCATGCAAACTGTCACACAGGTTCATTTTTAGCAGTCATGGTAGTACAACTTTATCACTTTATAACAAATATCCTGTAAATAAAGTGTCTTGAGAAGTACAAATTTGTTCACTTTGGGTCTGTAATGCCATGTGTAAGGCAAGCACTGCTGCTGTAGCACTGAGAATTTCCCTGTTGTGGGACTAATAAAGGATTATCAACCATTTGGGATTTTACTGTTAGTCTGCTTAAAAAAACTAGTCAGCTGAACAACATCTTTAGAGCTGGAGGCTGTATTTAGCGTATATACCTTTACTTGACTAAGTTAAAACACACATTTTAAATAACCTTATGTATTGCATTTAGGTAATAAACCATTTCATATGTATAAACTATAATTATCCACAAATTCCTGCTGGTGTGGGTATATATGTGGTTTGAGGGCTAAGAGAACCCCCTTGTGGGGAATCTAAATTATAGTAGAGAAAATAAAATGGGTATTTATAATTTATTTGACAAAATAAACACTAAAGTTCATTTTTTGCATGTTGATGAGAAGCTGTTCTTTGAAAAGCTATAAACTCTATTCCAATGTGGATCTTTTATGGGAATTGTACAGAATTCCAGCAAGAATTGTAATACCTGACTTGCTTAAGTTGTATTTTCTCTAGCTTTACAGTACAGCACATCTTTTTCAGACATATGTTTTCTTTAGAAAGCGTCCACAGTCTGGGGCTTGTTGAGTGAATCTTTCTAAAGGGCCTTAGAGCTGCTTTTAAGGAGGATTTTTGTTCGAGCTGTATGTCTGGCATTGCTGATAGCAAGCCTAAACTCCTCTATCCATCTGCCCTACTCTTGTTTTCACCTACAAATGAGGCCAGCATGGTGTTCAATGTTCTGTAGAACCTTTCTGTGAAGATTTGTCAGGGGGTGGTAGCTGGTGGTTGCTTTTCACGTTTTCAGAGTCAGTCAGACTTTGGCTTAAATACTGCAGTCCATATGTACTTTGGCATGAATTTTGCATTAATTAAAAGTGTGCATGTGTCTCTGTGTGTGGCATGTCATGGTTGTGTGTCCTACTACAAACTGCTTTAGCACATCTGCCTGCTGCATCTGCATCTGGTAGCATGTCTGGCAACAATGCATCAAGTGGTCTGTTGTGTGGACACAAATCCTACTAATAGTCACATTCTATAAGGTGACACACTGACACTGTGCCCCAGTTCAGCATCTGCTGATGTCTGTAGTATAGCCGCATTGCTGTAGAGAAGGCCTTGGTCAAAAAGAAGGTGTGTAGCAGCTACTGATGGAATGGTTATAGTAATGACTGTTTTTTTTCACAGACCCAGGACCAGAGAAAATGTATTTTAAGAAAAAAATGCAAAACTGATTACTGGCCCGAAAACAGTGCCTGCTCTGCCTAATAAGTGACATAAGCAGCCACGATCGCTGGGGGGCCCCGTAACAACTTTTGATCTCTTGAAATGTACTATTTTGTTGTCAAAAGTGCTTGTCTAAGGTCTAAGGTGCTTGAGTCAGGGAAGAAGGCCACATAATCATGTCTCAAAAAAAGAAAACATGCATCTGGAGCCTAACAGAAAAGAAAAAGAGAAGATGATCAGAAATAACTTAAAGATGAAGGTATGTTTTGTTTTTGTGGTTAATGCTATGCCATTTGTTTTGGCTCATAGTTGGCGGACAAGCAGAAGTGGTGCAGCATGTTTAACTTAGACCGGCTTTCCGACTAAGATTCAGCTTCACAAAACCTAACATACACAGATGTAGTTAACAGTATTCTCTGTTAGTCTAAGTTTAAATACTCAAGTTATGATTAATCCTTGTGCATGTGCACATGAAAGCATGATGGTTAGGATGAACAATCTTTTAAACCTGAGGAGGAATCACCAAGGAAGGAAAGGGAAATCATACTACCTAAATATATAGAAAGCAAGGCTTTTAAAAGGGTAAGCAGGTAGTGCTATCTAACGTATCTAACTTTAAACCCCTGGATTCAGAATGCTGTGAAGGTTACCTGTATTTTAAATTGCAACTTATTAGAATCTGAAAAGAGCATCCTATCATCAGCAAGAGCCACAAATAGGCAGTTATAAATATATATAATTTAGATATTTTTTGGTAGTCATTGTTAGTAAGCTTCCAATTTTACAGTACATCAACTAGCAAGGTGGGGGCCCTGCCACCCCCAAAAAATAAATCCTACGCAGGGCCCACAAAATCCTAGAGCTGGCCCTGCCCAAATAATTTGTATGTGCGAGTATTGATTCGTCATGTTGGTATTTGAGAGACAGGGACAAACAGAGACAGCAGGCTAGCTAGTCAGTTTAGCTGATTTATTTAAATCATGAATGGCCACAGATTTTAGTATAAAATGTTTAAATATCTGTGTTGTCAGTCCTGATTGAAACATAGGTTTCCATATTTAAGATATTTAACTCATTATGGAATTTGATCATCGCTGCAATCTAGGTTAGTAAAAATTCAGTCAGGCTTATCTGTCTCCATCTGTCTCCCTACCTGACAAAACACTACACATCTGTCTGGGATGTCCATCATAAAAAGGGTTGTAAACTATTTGTTGAAACACCAACGAGTATTCAGAGCCTATAAAATGCTGTCCAGGCCAGACCTGCTGCTTACATATAAGTCTAAAGGAACAACTTCAATGAAAGAGCACAGACTCATGACTAGAAAATGTCCTTGTAACAGATCTAACTCTACTGCATCAAGCACGTCATTCGTTTACAAATGCAGCATGCCTTCAGTAGTGCAAGCAATTCATCAAACTGAGAGCAAACTCATTGCACAGATTTCACCTTAGCTGCCTGATGAACCTAATTGAATAAGAATTTACCCTACTGTGGTAGTGAGTCATATGAGGTTCATTTATAACAGGATTACATCTGTCACTCTTGAGCTTATGTCACTTTCATGGACCCAGATGTCAAGAATGTTAAGATAATTAGACACAGACTGCACTCTCCTTTAAATGTCCTTTGTGTCTCCTGTCCTGAGACAAGACCATGCATCAAGCATTTTCTGTTTTGGAAGATGTCTGAGTATCTTATTCTTCCTGCAGTCACAATGCTTTCTGATAGATATTAAACCTAAATGGATATGAGCTCCAGCACTGACATATGGACAATACTGTTATTCCTTTTGAACTGTCAGTTCAAATAGATGGGTTGGATCATGGATTATTAACTATCTCAGAGTCGAGGTACTTGTCTTAGAAATTTATACACTTGGCACATCCATACACCTCTAATTGGGGGCTACTGTTCCACTGAGGTTGCAGACAGATTAATGTTTCATATCTCAAAAGATCAATAATTTTATGGGCTATTAATAAAATAATCACCCAATGCTCAATGAAATCAACAAGGGACTATACAAACAGACCTCCAGAACTTGTTATTCCAGGGACGTTTGCTACATCCACACAATTGGTGAAGTGAATAAATGTGATGCACATTAATTTAATTATCAAACCTATGTTTTATAAGAGATACCAAATTAACTACAGCCAGGCAATGGTGTTCTTCAAGAACTGGATGCATTAATATTTAAATGCCTTTTTAATCTTCTTAATAGATTATTTCAGACATTTCTGCCAAAATCAGACACCTGTAAGAAGCCATGTTTAAGAATGACGGTTTAAGTTAGCAATCATAGTACAATAATGTATAGAGCAAATTAAGTGCTAGCAAAGGAAAATAATCCAACACAACATTTTGTGTAGGGGTTATTTTATAATGTATTATTAACATAGAAAGAATGTAATGAAGTTTCAAAAATTCCGATGATGACTTTGATTCACAACGTAACTACAAAGGCTACATGACAAACGTGGCAGAAGCAGTTTTAATGTTTATGAATTTCATAAAAATATTACATTTAATGTTCACTTAAAGTAAGAGGTATTGTACACTATATCTTATGAAGGGAATTCTTAAGGTCAATTTATCTATCAAGTCATCTCTATAACGGTTTCTGTGTTATAGCAAGAAGGTAAGCATAAAGGTTGAGCTGTGCGCCTAAAAATAATATATAGTGTAAAACACTATTATAAAAATGTTGTAAGTTTGTGAAATTACTTGTGTGTCTATACATTTTGTAAACAACAGCTCTTATTATTGGTTTAGTATATGAATATTAGCGAGTTATTGAAAAGCCATTGGATACAGTATAGTCCGCCTCTTAACGGTAAGCAAACTGTTTTACTGTGGTTTACATTTTGTTGTATAGGAACTAAGAGCTGTAGTCTGTACCTTTTAATGACCCCAACATTTTATTCTTGTGCTTGTCATCTTAAAAACTTAGCACTACACCTGAACCCAAAGCTTTGGTGAAGAATCATTACTCACACAAAGTGATCACAGACTGATGCAGAGGGGTTACATAAAGGCCCACTATTCTTCAGCCCAAGGCTGTATCTGATAACTAGTTTCTAAACATACCCACCTTAGCCATGGAATTTTGTATACAAAAAAGAAAAAAAAAATACTTCATTATTTTTAATTAGAGGGAATGTTTAATAAAGTAAGGTAAATAAATACAATTTACTGAACTGTACATATAAATAGATAAAAAAAATATAAAATGATAAAATAGATAAAAACTACATACTGACAGTAGTTTAGGACAGCTTACATTATTTATAGCAAGAAACTGTCCTGCTCCAGCTGCTTCTTTGTTCATATCAAACAAAATGCTATAGTGATGATTTTATATATATATATATATATATATATATATATATATATATATATATATATATATATATATATATATATATATATATATATTGAGGCTGCAGCCTGACTCACAGGTCTGTGTTGACAGACACTGTAATTGCCCGTGGCCGATTACTCTTCATTGTAGATTGCTTGGGTTGCCTGGATACCTTGGCGCTGATTAACCTCTTATCAATGATGAGGAATAGCAGTCTGGTACTTCATGTTACTTTTTCATTCCCTTTATATATAATCTTTATTCCAGTCATATCTGGGTATAATTTATTTATGTATTTTTTTTATTTGATTGCTCTGTTCTTGATGTGCCAGTAGGATCAGGATTGGACAGCCATAAAAAGCATACAGTGATTACGGAGCTGAGAAAGAAAATGGAAAACTATAATTTTCGTAACGACAGGCTTGGAGCAGAGCTTGAAACACGGCCATAGCTTCTCTGTGTCTGTGAGTTATATACAGTTATACATATGAAGCTATACTGGGCAATACATTGCTCAAAATGCCACACTGTATAACACTGTTATGCAAAGTGCACCAAAACATCAGGTAATGGTTCATTGCAGATTTACACTTTCAATTTGCAAGCTTCAACTTTCGCTTTAGATATCCAAACATCATCATCAGGGAGGAGTGAGATTCTATTGGCTTGAGCTGTTTTGGCAAGAGCACTATAGAATACTAACTTAAGATTTACCAGCAGCGTTCCCAGGATCTAAAGACAGTGGAAGATAAGCCCAGACCTCTTCAGTAAGGGGGTCTGAGGGATCATTTTGGGGGCGGAGATAGATAGATAGATAGATAGATAGATAGATAGATAGATAGATAGATAGATAGATAGATAGATAGATAGATCTAGACTAGATTTAGACAATGTGGCAGAAATATAATATTGTGATACATCAGGAAATTTTCATGATACACGATATGTCACATTATTTTCTCAGACATGATCAAAAGTGAAAAGAACAAGTAGAACAGCAGAACCAGTACATTTTAAAAATATCATCAAAAGCTGTAAATGCAATGATTTTTATTCAATGTTGGCCATACTATGTTGCACTGAATCCAGTTAAACTAATTTTGCTCTTTATAATGAAGCATGCACATGTATTGATGATATCCACAATAGGTTCAGAAAAGGCTCTTTTATTGCATTGTGATAAATTGTGAATTTATCACAACAATGACATATATTGTCATACTGCCCAGTCCTACCCTAGGCTTTGTGCAGCAAATCACCTCACATCAAGAAAGCTTAACCTTGATGAAGCAATAGCTTTTTTAAGACTGCTCTACAGTTAAAACAACACTGATATCTATTAATGAGGCCATGTTTTCAGTATACTGCCGAATGGTTTATCTAATTCACTATTAGCAAAAACGCAGGCACACTCACACCTTCACACACACTCTACCTAATTCATCCATATGTTTAATTAGCACATCAAATAAGTCAAACTTTAATAGACATATATACTAACTTCACTCCCTCTCTCTCACTTGATCATCTTCCCTGAAGTGGTAACTATATCTCCTCCACTCCCTTTTCTTCTCTTCTTCTTTCTTCCTTGTCATCTTTCTATGTTTGTCCTCTGCCCTGACCTCTATCATGTCTGAGAGTAAAAATGGTTACAGTATACTTAAATTATAGCTGCCCATAGCATAATTTGTCTTTGAAAATGTATTTCAGCAATGTTACCCAAGGTTAAATCATCTTTAGCCAAGTCATATACTTTTATAAAGTGCCAAGCAGCAGGTTAATTTCACTGGGAAAAGGATTAATGTTTTATTAATTCTGATGCATTTAATTTGTGAGCTTTAAACCGCAACAGTTAATTAATGTGGGGTAAATATTTAATGAGATGCAGATAATGCAGGAGTCATGGTGTCAATTTGTAAAGGAAAGTACATTGTTTTAAACCTAAGATCCTGAAAAGTCCTGAAAGTACATTATACAAGTACTCAGTGGGGAATCCTTGGGACCTGTCTGTAATACATATCTGTAATTTTTAGTTTGTATTTATTTGATAGCATCATCACGCTCGTCGTATTTAAACTCTGGAAGTATGGTTGTAGTACATTAATTTTTGGTTGAACACAACAGGGTTAAATTCTTGAAATGCATAGCAGAAATTTGTCCACTTAGGATTTTAGTTCATAGTGGTCCTATGCAGATATAGCAATGCTAGCTCTCCCATTAGTTAGACCTTCAAGAGCTGAATTGAAGGAAGGCCTAATATGTTAGATGATCTGTTAATACAAGTAGGAACTGACAGTAAAACCACCTAATCATATTTTGATTGCCAATGAGTGGGATCAAAGAAAAAGTTACTGTAGGCCTTCTGGTAGATAAATCACTGACTATGGGTATGAGTGGTAGCCTAACTGTCTTTCAGTCAGTTATTAGAAATTACACATAGTGCAAGCAGAATGTCAGGGCTCTTTACTGAAGGCGTCACTGTAAAAGTGCTAAAAGGTACAATGTATATTTATGCTGAATCTCTTTCACGAGCTTCAAATAAAATAGAATTGAATGTCTTTAGTGTGTTTCAGATGTCCATGTTTAATCTAGAACAGCCAAAAATTATTTACGTGAATTGCCATTAATGTAGCAATCAAGCATTATTTATTTATATAACACTTTTTACAACAGATGTTGTCACAAAGCAGCTTTACAGAACAATCAGTATTACAGAAAGAAAAGAAAAGAAAATCCGGGTCCAAGCCCCCATGAGCAAGCCAGCAGCGACGGTGGCAAGGAAAAACTCCCTAAAGAGGAAGAAACCTTGAGAGGAACCAAGACTCAGAAGGGGAACCCATCCTCCTCTGGTCGACACCAGATAGCAAACATTATTAGTATGAAGTATTATAGTACAAAGTGGGAAAAGAAAAGATCTCAGGGTGAGGATTGCACAGCGTTGTAAAGCAAGAAGCTCAGTGGTGGTCAAGCTGGTCCAGAAGGCTGGTGATCAGTGGCACCCAATCAAGGTAGAAGAGGCAACAGCATCAGACGCACAAGATGGGCAGCTATTCAGCTCAGCAAAGAAAGGAAAGAAAAAAAAAAAACCCAGTCAGTTCTGTAAAGAGTGTCTGACCACAGATTACAGTATAACAGAGCAGCAGAGACTCCAGCAAGTCTAGACCTGACAGGGAAGACTAATCACCAAAGACTTGACTATACAAGTAAGTTTTTAGCCAAGACTTAAAAACTGAGGCTGTGTCTGATTCCGGAACATTAACAGGAAGATTATTCCAGAGCTGGGGGGCTTTGTATGAGAAAGCTCTCCCCCCTGATGTAACTTTATTAATTCTAGGTACCAGTAGTAAGCCAGCGCCTTGTGATCTAAGTAGGCGTGATGGTTCATAGAGGGAGAGAAATTCACTCAGGTACTGAAGGGCAAGTCCGTTTAGAGCTTTATAAATCAATAATAGAATTTTATAATCAATGCGAAATTTAACTGGTAACCAGTGCAGGGTTGATAAAACTGGGCTAATATGGTCAAACATTACATCACATTACATTACATTTAGCAGACGCTTTTATCCAAAGCGACTTACAAACTTTCAAACTTTCTGGATCTTGTGAGGACTCTAGCTGCAGCGTTCTGGACTAGCTGAAGCTTGTTGAGGCTTTTGCTGGGACACCAGGGCATAACAATAATCTAGCCTTGGAGTAATGAATGCATGAACTAACTTTTCTGCGTCCTGTAGAGATAATGCATTTCTGAATTTAGCGATATTGCGGAGATGCAGGAAGGCTGTTCTAGTAATATAAGTTATATGTACATCGAAGGACAGATCAGGGTCCATCACGACACCAAGATTTTTAACAGATGAGCTTGATGCAACTGAGAAATTGTTAAGTTTAAGACGCAAGTTAGACAGTTTATTTCTAGCTGCTTTTGGACCAAGAAGCAGGACCTCTGTTTTATCTGAGTTAAATAGCAGAAAGTTACTTGACATCCAGTCTTTTATGTCTTTTACACAGTCCTCAATCATCAATGAGTGTCATCAGCATAGCAGTGGAAGTTTAAGCCATGTTTACTGATAATGGAGCCTAATGGTAGCATATATATTGTGAATAATATAGGTCCTAAAACAGAGCCTTGTGGAACACCATACTTTACTTTTACAATGACAGATGATTCGCCCTTTACATTAACGAACTCATAGCAATCAGTGAGGTAGGACCTGAACCAGGAAAGAGCTGTTCCTGTTACCCCTACCCCTGGTGCTAACACACCACTGGAATGCTATAGTGAGTATTGCTGTACATCAGGCATGTCAGACTGGGGACCTTCTGGGCCAAAGTACTCATCTAATGGTCTGAGTTTAGTTCACGAGAGCCTTGCTAATCAGTTGATGAGATGAATTAGGTGTGTTTAATGAGGCAGTGTGCTGAAGTCTGCAGTGTTTTGACCTGCTTGGACTGGAGCCTGCCACATGTGCACTGTAAAAAGTGGAACATGGCTTCATTTGAATTGTTGTAAAATATTGCATTTGTTCATCACAACTAAAATTGTGCTTTGTACGGAGCCCCGCTGGTGACATCATGTGTACGAGAAATTATGCGTGACCACGACTTAGTAAGGCGTTGGAATGAGATGATTACGTCATGGCCATGACTTATTAAAGTGTGGGAATGAGATCCTAATGCTTAGTAAGCCATGATCTCGTCATGGCCACGACTTAATAACAGTGTACTAGTGCACTAGAGTATTCCATAAAAATCTATAGAGACACTATCAATTCCACTCTTGATTTTAGTATAAGGTTTGTCATAATGCAACAACCCATAAATTCAATCATTATTTTTTCCAGTACTATTCTAATGACTGTCACAATATCTTTGAGACTGTAATGCCATAATAGAACACTTCATGTTAATCTTACACAAATAACTTTCATTCTCCTTATCAGGTTCAGATAACAAAGAGATTTAAATCAGCATCGGCTATAAAATAGATACTGACTGGAGCATTACCACTAACCCTTCTGAAAGGTAGGTGTGGATTTAAAACCTCATTCTTCTCAAACTTCATTAATTAAGGACACATATGATCACATTTTACAGGGAAGTGACAATGTTTTAGGTTCATTATTATGAAAAAGAGCTTACAACAAGCTTGCCAAGCAAACATAATCTCACAGCAGCCTTTGAGTTTCTGCGCAAATATTTATCTTGCTGAGAAAAGTTTAGTGGAATGCCATCTTTAAAGAAAGAGTCTAGCCTCCAAAATTAGTGCAGTGAGGGGATTCTTTACAAAAGAACTTTTTCAATACCAGGATGGCAATCAAAAATCTGAATTCTGTAAGGGAAAAGAACATCACTTGACATTTGCAATCTCCTTTAAGGTTGCAGAGTTGAAGGAAAGGTTTGATTCACATTCCATTATTCATTGCCTGTGTTCATGAATATGATGCTGATGTTAAGGGTGGCCAAAATTCACTGAAGGAGAAACTGAAAGAGAGTTTTGAGAAAGGATGTAACCTTTTATGTGTCACAAACTTTGGCAATAAACTTTTTAAGCGCATATGTACATATAAATGTTTATTATACAGATGTATGATAAGAATGTGGAGTATAACACTGCATAATACAAAAGGTTTATTTTTATCATTTCTATCCTTTTTTTTTTTTTGATGGTTGTGGTTGCTGTCATTCTTCCACCATTGTATTTTGTCACCCACACAAACACACTGCAGGCTTTCTTGCACTGTTATGCTGGCCTGTTTCTTTCATTCACGGTCACTCACTGTTCTTTAGCTTATAGAAGTGTATCCTTGAGCGACAATAGCGGAGGAGGCAGCCTTTCAGGGCCGTTGCCATTCTTTAGCATAGCAGTGGTTAAAACTGCTTTTGAATTATGCTCTTTGTATTTCCATATTTCTTATTCTCTATGTTCTGCTTCCTCTCATCCCAAAATATTCTTTAAGTACACTATCAACAGCAAGGGAACAGCTCAAAAGACAAGCCAAATAAATCAGACCTTGCTTAGAAATTCATGGCGTACAGTAATGTGGAACTACAATGCTGGCTACCACAGTGAAGGGGGGAATGAGAGGGGATGCTGCTTCTGTGCTATGAAAGTTCCATGGTTGGGGAAAATGCTCATTTGTAGCCTCGAGTAATGTGCATTTTTCGCTACTTCACAATGTGTTTTAGGTCCCACTTATTTTGTTTGTGTTGTGGCTGCTGTGTATCTCAGAGAAACTCCCACCATCATATTCTTTTGTAATAGTTCACAATGCAGCAGGTACAATAGATACAATTTTCAGTTTATTTTCAAAGCCCAGCTCAGAATCTTCTTATTATGCAACATCTTAACCCAGTAACAAGTCAATGATTATCTCTGTACTTCCAGCAACATATTAAGAGTTTATTTCGAAAATCCTGCACAACAATTTGTAACATCTCTAGGTATAATTCATTTTTGAAAAGATTAACAGCTAGCATGTAATGGATTATTCCACTAATAAAGGTGGAATAATAAATCATCTGCCTCCATCTTGCCCTATCCACTGCCTCCTCTACATTTACACTAACCATCTCCATGTCCATCTTCACTACATCCATAAACCTTCTCTGAGGTCTACCTCTTCTCCTTCTGCCCTGCAGCTCCATCTCCAATATTCTTTGACCAATATATCCACTATTCCTCCTCAACACATGTCCAAACCATCTCAACCTGGCCTCTCTGGCTTTATCTCCAAACTGCTCCACTTTCACTGTCCCTCTGATCTGCTCATTTGTAATCTTGTCCATCCTTGTCACTCCCAACGAAAATCTCAGCATCTTCATCTCTGCCACCTCCAGCTCAGCCTCCTGTCTTTTAGACAGGGCCACAGTCTCCAAACCATACATCATAGCAGGACGCACTACTGTCTTGTAAACCTTCCCTTTCACTCTTGCTGCTATCCTTCTGTTACACATCAGCCCTGACACCCGTCTCCACCCACTCCATCCTGCCTGCACCCTCTTCTTCACCTCTTTTCTACACTGTTCATTGCTCTGGATGGTTGACCCAAGATATTTGAAGTCATCCACCTTTACGACTTCTACTCCTTGCATCTTCACCTTTCCACCTGCCTCTCATTCACACACATGTATTCCATCTTGTCTCTACTGACCTTCATTCCTCTCCTCTCCAGTGCAAACCTCCACCTCTCCAGATTCTCTTTCACCTGCTCTCTACTCTCACCACAGATTACAATGTCATCTGCAAACATCATGGTCCATGGAGCCTCCTGCCTGACCTCATCTGTCAACCTTTCCATCACCATTGCAAACAAGAAGGGGCTCAAAGCTGATCCCTGATGTAACCTTACCTTCACCTTGAAACCATTTGTCACTCCAACTGCACACCTCACCACTGTCTCACTATCCTCATACATGTCCTGCACCACCCTAACATACTTTTCAGCTACACCTGACTTCCTCATACAGTACCACAGTTCCTCTCTTGGCACCCTATCATATGCCTTCTCTAGATCCACAAAGACACAATGTAGCTCCTTCTGACCTTCTCTGTACTTCTCTACCAACATTCTCAATGCAAAAATTGCATCTGTGGGCATGAAACCAAACTGCTGCTCACTGACCTGAACCTCTCACCTTAGCCTTGCTTCAACAACTCTTTCCCATACCTTCATGGTGTGGCTCATCAACTTTATACCTCTGTAGTTACTGCAGCTCTGCACATCACCCTTGTTCTTAAAAATGGGGACCAGTACACTACTTCTCCACTCATCAGGCATCCTCTCACTCTCCAGGATTTTGTTAAACCTGGTTAAAAAGTCCACTGCCTTCTCTCCTAAACATCTCCATACCTCCACAGGTATGTCATCTCAACCAACTGTCTTTCCATTCTTCATCCTTTTTAAAGCTGCCCTCACTTCCACCTTACTAATTCTCTGCACCTCCTGATCCACTATCTCTCCCCCGTTGTCTTCCTCTCTCTCTCTTTCCTCTCTTTCCTCATTCATTAGTTCTTCAAAGTATTCCTTCCATCTACTCAACACTCTCTGTTCACTCACTAGTACATTTCCCTCTCTATCCTTTATCAGCCTAACCTGCTGTACATCCTTTCCAGCTCTATCTCTCTGTTTAGCCAAATGATACAAGTCCTTTACTCCTTCTTTACTGTCCAGCCTCTCATACCGCTCATCATAGGTCTGAGCCTTTGCCTTTGCCACCATTCTTTTCACTATGCGACTAGCCTCCTTCATCTCTCTGGTTATCCCACTTTTTCTTAGCTGCCTTCTTCTTCTGAATACTTTCCTGGACTTCCTCATTCCACCACCAACTTTCCTTGTCTTCTTTCCTCTGACCAGACGAAACACCAAACACATTCTTGCCAGTTTCTCTCACCACCTTAGCTGTAGTTTCCCAGTCCTCAGGTAGCTCCTCACTGCCCCCAAGGGCCTGTTGCAATTTTTCCCTGAACTGCCTGCAAATATCCTCCTCGTTCAGTTTCCACCATCTAATCTTTGGCTCTGTCTTCACTCTCTTCCTCTTCTTTCTTTCTAATCTCATTCTACAGACAACCACACTATGCTGCCTTGCTACACTTTCCCCTGGTACCACTTTACAATCTCCATTCAGAGACTTACTTGTGTGCTTTAAATCACAGTCCTGCTGCATAACCCAGCTGCACTTAAGCTTTAGGTTGCAAACTGATGGACAGACATTCTCCTTCAGTATTTTCTGATAGACAGAAGGATTCATGGTTCTATCAATTACAAGAAGTTGTTCAAGTCCTTCAGAAGCAAAGCAGCCCCAGACCATCACACTACTACAACCCTGTTTGACAGCTGGTATAATGTTCTTGTGATGGAATGTGCTGTTAGCTTTATGGCAGATGTAACAGGATCCATATTTTCTAATAAGTTCCACCTTTGACTTAATGTCTCTGTTGAGCTAATTATTATGTTTTCTTCAGGACTCATTCATGTAAGGTTAGGTTAGTGTAATGTAAAAAAGAAAATAAAAAGGAAAATATGGAAAATCTACACTCACTTTAATAAGCTTTGTGGGAAATATTTGGAAGGGGATCTGTTCTGAGTCTGTAATGCTTTATTCTGGCTATCCTGTATAAGGACTGCATAACAGTGATGTCTCATTGAAACATTAAAGATGTGTCTCATGCAAAGTTCTTATAAACAGCTAAGGTATGTAAAAGGTATTGTCATCCTGTTGGCTTTTTTAGTTCATACATGTTTACAGGGACCCACATTTGATTCAGTAATGGAGTAAATGTCTCAGCTCTGCTTCATGTCTGATATTAGATGTCACGGTTGCCATGACTACTGCCTCATTTACTCCACCCTGCTCCACCTCCCCTAAATGCAAATCACTTGTGTTTTGTTGTCTATGTTATGGTTGCTATGGCCACAGTGCTGGCTGCTCCACCCCATTCCACCTTCCCTTAATGCATGTATCACCTGTGTGATGTTATCTAAGTTATCACTGCCTTTATTTAGGCGCTGTGGGTCCATGTTGTCTATGAAAAGTCTTACTTGTGCTGTGTGCTTGCAGAATTAGGCTTGTCACATCTCTTACTTTTCTATTCATCTTGACAGTATCTGTTCTGTGTATCTCATCAGTTATTATCTTTGTGTTTCCTCGCAATGTTGGTCACTAGCTAGTAAACATCACTGAACGCTTCAGTGCAGTCACAACAATGTAATCACAACAAATTATAAATACTACACCCCACACATCAGTCATGTGTTAACAGTTGCCATTTTGTGCAATGCTGAGAATTGATCCTTGTGCATGTTTGTTTTGGTTTCTTGTGGCTACAGCACCTGTTCGCCTGATGTTCACTGTTGTTAGTAAAGCACTGTCCACTGGTTCACTGACCACTCTCTGGTGGCTAATATTAATGTTTCTGGCAAATAATTATGTTAAATAAAATTAATATTCCACATATACTCTATAACACCTGGCTCAAGTTTCATTTTGAATTTGAACAAACTTCACACATTTTAATTGACTGCTTGAATAAAGTCTTTGCAGAGTAGGGTCAAATGCAGTCTGTATACATTAATTAAACACTGTGCTGCATTAGGAGTGAGAGCATCACCTTGAACATTCTCCCTAAGACCTAAAATCATCTTGAAGCTTTCAGGAAACTGGGCCAGGTAGATGCAGTGCATCAAGTGATCGGATACATTTGCAGTAAGGTTGCATCAGGCAGCTCTGTGCAAGCATCATGAAGAGACTATGATTTAAAGCCTAACTGACTTATGCTCACTCCTTCATTTGGAGAATGGATGTTATAAGGACCCTTTTTTCAACACCATTGTTTCCTGTGTTGGTGAAAATGGTCTATCAGTTACATCATTGACAACACAGTATTCCTGTTCCAGCCTGCTTGAAACAGCTTCTCTGTACAATGCCATGCTACTGCTTCCTTATGTTGGTGTCTCCCACAAACATGTATATTGTCATTTGTATCCTGTTATTAGCCTGAAAATAAAGATAGTTTTGTGCTTTTTTAAGTCAGGACTTAGAATGCAAAACTGTGATTGATGCATATCAGCCAATTGTGTGGGTGCGCATATGCATACACAGTGCTGCTTTAAACAGATAATACAAAAAGTAGTTTTCCATTCGTTTATTGAACTGAGTAAGATAACATTACATTTTTGTTGGTGGCAGAAGTGTGTAAACCCCTCCTTTGAGGAACTGGTGTGACCTTGATGTCTTCCTGTTACTGTTGATCAGCCATGCACATTGACTTGGAGAAATCTTGTCCGATTTCTCTTTACAGAACTGCTTCAATTGTGTTATGTTGGTGAGCTTTCTTGAATGAACAATTGATTGAACTTCCTGACCCTAATTATCACCTGTACCAAACTCATAATGAAAGAGATTTGCATACTTTATATTTACTTGTATTTTGTTGGGTTTTCGTTCACTGTTATCTTCTACTGTAAATCAGGATGGAATCATAGTTTAGGTCACATTTATGTAGATTCACAAAATTTCCAAGCAGCAGTATATATATACTACTCACATTTCTGCAAATATTTTATTATATCTTTTCATAGGACAGCACTATAGAAAGGAAACTTGGATATGACCTAAATTAGTCAGTGTACAGCTTGTATAGCAGTATAGAAAATAGTCAGTGTACAGCTTGTATAGCAGTATAGAAAATAAAATAGTCAGTGTACAGCTTGTATAGCAGTATAGAAAATAAAGTAGTCAGTGTACAGCTTGTATAGCAGTATAGAAAATAAAGTAGTCAGTGTACAGCTTGTATAGCAGTATAGAAAATAAAGTAGTCAGTGTATAGCTTGTATAGCAGTATAGAAAATAACTCAACTCACAGCCATTAATGTCTATAGCTGGCAACACAAGTGAGTACACCTCACAGTGAACATGTCAAATTATGCTCAAAGTCCTTCACCTTTACCTTCAGCTTCCTCAGCAAAGCAGTTGTCATCTTGGAAGTATGTTAGGGGTCGTTATCGTGTCGGAAAATGCAGTTTCCGAAGGGAGGGGATCATGCACTGCTTCAGAATGTCACAGTACACGTTGGGATTCATGTTTCCCTCAGTGAACCGCAGCTCCCCGGCAGCACTCATGCAGCTCCAGACCATGATGCTACCACCACCATGCTTGACCGTAGGCAAGACATCTTGTCTTGGTACTCCTCAGCAGCATGCCACCATACATGCTGGACATCATCTGAGCCAAACAAGTTCATCTTGGTCTCGTCAAACAACAGGACACGGTTCCAGTAATCCATGTTCTTGGACTGCTTGTCTTCAGCAAACAGTTTGCAGGCTTTCTTATATGTCAGCTTCAGAAGAGGCTTCCTTCTGGGATGACAGCCATGCAGACCGAGTTGATGGATTGTGCGGCATATGGTCTGAGCACTGACAGGCTGACCTCCCTCTTCTTCAACCTCTGCAACAATGCTGGCAGCACTCATGCGTCTATGTTTTGAAGCCAACCTCTGGATATGACACTGAACACGAATAGTATGAGCGAATTGTACCCAAAACACCAAATTTATCAGCCCTGCTCCCCATTCACACCTGGAACCTTGCAAATCTAATGAGTCACAATGACACAATTGGGCACAATTTGGAAATGCTCACTGTGAGGTGTACTAACTTGTGTTGCCATTTATTTAGGCATTAATGGCTATGTGTTGAGTTATTTTCAGAGTACAAGAAATCTATACTGCTATACAAGATGTACACTGACTACATTAAGTTATATCCAACTTTCATTTCTATAGTGTTGTCCCATGAAAGGATATAACAAAATATTTGCAGAAATGTGAGGGATTTACTCACTTTTGTGAGATATACTCTCTCTCTCTCTATATATATATATATATATATATATATATATATAAAACCCCAATTCCAATGAAGAAA
The DNA here is from genome assembly GCF_015220715.1 of Pygocentrus nattereri. NCBI lineage: Eukaryota > Metazoa > Chordata > Actinopteri > Characiformes > Serrasalmidae > Pygocentrus > Pygocentrus nattereri. Next base: position 26,911,247 of record NC_051223.1, on the reverse strand, counting down.
TGAAATCCTTTTCAACCTATATTCCATTCAATACACTACAAAGACAATATATTTAATGTTCCAACGGATAAACTTTATTGTTTTTTGCAAATATTCACTCATTTTGAATTTGATGCCTGCAACACATTCCAAAGAAGTTGGGACAGGGGCATGTTTACCACTGTGTTACATCACCTTTCCTTTTAACAACACTCAATACGTGTTTGGGAACTGAGGACACTAATTGTTGAAGCTTTGTAGGTGGAATTCTTTCCCATTCTTGCTTGATGTACAACATCAGTTGCTCAACAGTCCGGGGTCTCCATTGTCATATTTTGAGCTTCGTAATACACCACACATTTTCAATGGGAGACAGGTCTGGACTGTAGGCAGGCCAGTCTAGTACCTGCACTCTTTTACTATGAAGCCACACTGTTGTAACACATGCAGAATGTGGCTTGGCATTGTCTTGCTGAAATAAGCAGGGACGTCCCTGAAAAAGACGTTGCTTGGATGGCAGCATATGTTGCTCCAAAACCTGTATGTACCTTTCAGCATTAATGGTGCCTTCACAAATGTACAAATTACCCATGCCATGGACACTAACACACCCCCACACCATCAGAGATGCTGGCTTTTGAACTTTGTGCTGATAACAATCCGGACAGTCTTTTCCTCTTTGGCCCGGAGGACACGACGTCCATGATTTCCAAAAACAATTTGAAATGTGGACTCGTCAGACCACAGGACACTTTTCCACTTTGCATCAGTCCACCTGGGCCCATGAGATTGGGCCCAGAGAAGCTGGCTTTTTTGAGCATTCCTCAACTTTCCCAGTCTTTTGTTGCCCTTGTCCCAACTTCTTTGGAGTGTGTTGCAGGCATCAAATTCAAGTGAATATTTGCAAAAAACAATAAAGGTTATCCATTTGAACATTAAATATCTTGTCTTTGAAGTGTATTCAATTGAATATAGGTTGAAAAGGATTTGCAAATCATCATATTCTGTTTTATTTATGTTTCACACAACGTCCCAATTTCATTGGAATTATATATATATATATATATATATATATATATATATATATATATATATATGAAACCCAGTAGCAGCAATCTTAAATAGTGAGGAGATAGTTGACACCCTGGCGAACGGATGTACGGGCCAGAATAGTACTGTTTTACAAGAGGGTTCACTGTGGAAGGCTGAATGCAGTGAACCTCACAGCTTAGGAAATTTATGTTTATCAGGCAAATGTTAATGCGGAAAGAAACATGCCTTCTGAAAACAGCACCCCACAACAAGCCTTTCTTAATATGTTCGGCTGTTTATTTGAAAGACCCCAAGGCTAGCATGGGCTAGAACTAGCTAGCCTATATATTACAAACGTAGCTTGGTGCTGAGGGTGCCTCCCCCCACTGTGGATGGTAGAACGAGCTGGACACAATCAATGCTAGGCTTTTTGTGGGCTGCTCCTGTGAGGTGGAAGGCATGTTTCTAGTATTATTTTGACCAATGCATGCATTCGCCAGGGTGTTAATTATCTCCTCCCTATTTAGGATTGCTGCTGTACTAGATTTAATCCTGTCTTATAGTGACACACAGAAACAAAATGGCACAATATTCTTTTCAACTTTCCATTTGTGCCACAGATGTTTTTAGTCTGTTAGCACAACTGCTACAGATGCTGCCATGTAACCTGAACTGAAAGTATGACAGATGTGCCAACAGTGAATAACTGTTGAGATGTGCCTAGTCAGAATTTCCTTGGTAACTTGGCAAGTAATATGGGAAAGCATTCTGTGTGAGTCAGCACAAGTCTTGCACACTTTTATGTTGAATTTCACTGTGTATTTCTTAACAGCAAACATGATCTGATGGTGGATCTGAATTAACTCCAGTTATTACCAAGCTCTATGATTAAGCAATTAGTCTGTGTTGAAGTGTGTGAATGCTATTTTCAGTCACACCTTCACAATATTTTCTCCATTCATTCAAGGCTTTGCTACATCTACTCAACTGATGTGATCATTCCAAACACTGTTATAATGTGTAAAGTATAAAACATAAAAAATTGTTGAATTTTCTTCCTTACCAGAAAGAAGCTCTTTGCTAATACAGCACAACAACAATCAATAACATTTGCATTGTATATGCTATTACTGTATGCAATTAAATAACATGACAAGTGATCCTTAAGCAATACTGTACATTTTAGAAGGGATAGATGAGCATTGTGTGGTGAAATACTCTCATCACAATACAAGGAGCTGCCTTACATTTGAAGTACCTCTTGACTGAGGCTCTAAAACACTTCTCAAGCTTTAAGGCTTGAATTACAAGTACTTACTAACCTTGAGACTTCAGAGACAAGTAGATTTTTTCAAAACCTCAAAGTCTCCAAGCCCCCATAAAAGTGTGAGTTTTAAAAGCCCTGTTTTCTGGTAACTTTCTTATATACAATTGCATGTATATGCATATTGCTAAATGTATTAATATTTAATGTTGGTCAGCCATAAAATCTTGTGGGTGTGGTCATGTTTAGGTCACCTAAGTAATAACCAAATATACAAGCTAGACCAACAAATTGAGAACAGTTTTCCACATTAACCATGACGTTTTTTCCTTTATTGCTCAAATTGTCATTAGCTGTGTAGGCTGTGGTAATGGAAAGACAAAAAATGAAAATTCACTCTAAAGCAGGATAAATAAAGGAGAATTTATGACCCCAAGAGAACATCAGATGATTAGGAATATTCCCAAGAGGGCTATAATAGTTGGTAAGTGTACTAGCATGCTCTTTATAGCCTGATTTCCTAAGTCTCTTCACCAGTCCTATTTTATGTTTACTCCTTTAAATAACAGACCATAGACATCATTAATAAGTGTCTTCCTTTAACCCTTACTACTAGTCTTCTCTCCTGCAAAACTAATCTGGGCCTGTACCCAAAACAGAACACTTTCAGATCACATTAGTTCCTCCTTGTACATGCATTATCAAATATCTAGTAAAATGAAACCTAATGGCTTCAGGTAAATCATTTATTTTTGGATTCTGAATAGAGGGTTCCATGAACAAGCTGTGGTGCACCCATTATCTCCAATCCATTAGGAAATACTGTGATCTATCTTTGCAAACATTCAGGATATTCCTTTGTGACTGGAGCAGCTGCTACCACAGTGTACAGCTTAAAACATACTGCACACATCTATTGTCTGCTATAACTCCTGGCTGCATAATTTGTTTCCTGACAGCAAAGCTTGTATTAACACACTGTGAAAACAATTCCAGTAAACCGGTGAAAGTCATTTTGTGAAAAAAAAAAGTATTGCCAAGGGTACTTACGTGAGTAGCTTGATTGCTTTCGCTCAAATCCCACTGAAAATCATATTTTTCTTTGGGTGATCATATTAGCAAATCAGCAGAACACACAATGGCATTAATTTTAGGACGTGATGTACAAATTCATTCTTTAGTAAATTTTGTCTAATGCAAACTCAAGAAATTCTCACCAACAATGCAGTTAACATGCTTGTCATGTCACTGTTTTGTTCTGAAAAGAAAAAGGAATCCCAAACATCTGCTCTCAAATTCCCACAGAAAAAGCTTCAAGCAGTAGCTCATCGTTTTTTAAAGTCTTTGAAGTGTGGAAAGGTGAATTCTGATGTTGTATGTATGTTTATTTTTTGCACTGTAGTTTTACCTGCCCAGGGACTTTGGCTTAAATGAACTTGTAGGAAACTCTGGCACATTTACAGTAATGTTATAACTTGGTTGAAATCCCTGTAAAATAAACTTCACTTACCAGAAAAGTAGTTCTGTTTTAGTTGGTCCGCTGTAATCTGGTCTCTCAAAGAACTGAAAGTGAATCAAATATCAGAAAGTTATTGTAAGCATTATCCTGAATCTAACCCTCACCAAACCTCTGTAATCCTTTCCAATTCCTTATTTGCGCATACATACTCCAACATTGATGTATGGCATGATTGTTCTTGTAGAGCCAGATGTGATGTCGTGATGAGAATGTCTGGGGAGTGCAGTTTGAAATTCTAACTGTGGGTAGGAAGGTAGATTCATTATTTCTAAACCAATCCAAGACTTTGTGAAGCCAGAGCTCAAAGTAGAGATGATAGCACACTCATCAATTGTAAGGAATTTGATGGCAGGTTTAAGAGAGGACGTATCCTAGTTAGCAGCAGATTTCGTTGCAATCCAGCACCGAAAGTTTAACAGTTTGCCCCCAAAAGGCTTTTCTCATTATGAGATCACATCTGTTGTGAAACTGCAGGAAGGAAGGAGGCTTTAGCAGCTTCTGAACATCTTCTGTCTTACACTAGAAAGCCAGATCCCTTCTTGCTGAAGTATTGAGAGACAAGTGAATAATCAGGGAGAAGATGGGAAGAGCAGTGAAGTACAATAACTTCGGCTGCATTTAGTATCACTTTGAGAAACTTTAAGTGCATTATCTAGTGTGTCAATGTATATTTTGGCAATTCCATTGAGGCTTTTCAGTAACTTCACTGTAGAAGACCATTCTCATGGATCAACGCAATTGTACATTGATTGGGAATGGAAGAAAGATATGAGGAACATGAGGAGCTAGCTAGAAGGGAAGAGTTTCAGTCATGGTATTCCTCTTTCTTAACTTCTATTAGTAACCCCTTAAATGGCCAGGGCCAAAGTTTTATTACACTCTTCTATAACCTAAGAATAGCTTAACCAGTTTACATTGAAGTCCCTAAACAATAAGGCTTAGTATATAATAAACCCGGGATTTTTGAGGGTTAATTTTCCTGTAATATTTGTTACAATAAGATCACATTGGCAAAATAAAACAATAGCTATTAAGACCTTCCTATGAAAAAACTTGCTATTAAAATATTTTATTTCTGATATATTGCTGTCTATCCTTAATCAGGTGGTGGCAAAATGTGAGGCCATTTCACTGTAATAGATTCTCAGCCAAGTTTCAGTCAGGAGAAAGTAAGCAACATGGAAATGGAAATGGTACAGTGAATGCAGCTGTACCCACAACAGTAGTGAAAGGACAAGTGTTTCCTTCCATACAAAGCAGCACACTTGGCACCGAAAGCAGTCAGCACTCAGTCTCTCCCTGACGAGCAGTAGGGCTCTCTGCCCATGGCTTGCAGTCAGGGGGACCTGAACCAGCGCCAATCAATTACATATTGATGAACTGATGTGAGTTCAGCCACGTACTCATACGGCTCTTTTGGCACGGACGCAGATGAGCACTGTCTGATCTCAATGGCTGTTACACCCCCCACCAGCTCGCACACTTCACCTTCAGACCAAAGTCTGGCAGGAGACACTCAATCTCAGAAGTCTGGGGAGAAATGCCTCGCTAAAGCAGAACACTCTGCTGGACGAAATATGAAAATCCCGGGCGACCATGACAAACCGATTTTGGAGCAGCTGGGTAACACAAGATTAATCTATGTAATTATAATAGCTTATCTCCCAAGGAGAAATTTGCTCATGGCAAGCAGGGAATATTTGCAGAGGGTGCAACCCGTTTTGCAACCTCCTGATACCTCGCTAAGATTGGCTCATGCTATAACTGCAAAAAGTACACACATACACACACACACTCACTCACAGATTTCTGAGTCTTTCCAAATAAACAATTTACTCTAAACACACTGCCAACTGAGTAGCCATAGAAAGACATTTTTCTTTGTGGTATATCCTCTCTGCAAGCAGTGGGATCATATTGAGAAATATTATCTTGATCTCCTGTTTTGTTTCATCACTGTTAAGATGCGGATAAAATGCGTTTGATTTCCATGCACAATTACTGCCTTCTTTTTTTCTGTGGCAATCGAATCAAATCCCAAAAGAGACACATGGTGTTGATATTTCGCATCTGTTGTGTGATATCTTTTCAAACCAAATAACCCGGCTATACCAGCAGAGACTGTCATGTCCCCAACCATCTGTCCACCGCACCAAACCTCCTCTGATGGAAAACACTGATGGGATTGATCTGACACTAACTCCTGTTGATTCCTTTATTCCATGTTCGCAAACGAAGATGACGCCAAAAACAGCAGATTTATGTTGCATTTTTCATTTGAATTTCATTCCATTTACTGCTTGAATGCTTTCTACACCATGTATATTCTTTATTTTTTCCCATTGTTTGTTTACCACCATGTACCTCAGTTCAACTAATTGGTTAGACTGCACTGCAGTTATTTAGAACCATTTGTTTTGAGCAAGCTAGCTTTGTTTTCCGGCGCAAGAGTTCAGCATGAATGTGCCCTCTCCCTTGACTCCCCTATCCTTCGTCTACACAGGCCAAGCCTTCTCTAATGATACAAAGGAGAGCAAAGTGGGCCATGTCTGAAGCAGTATTGCTTCTGGAAGTGTGTTTAGAAAGTGTACCAACTTCACTTACACACACTCACTTAGAGACAGACTGGCACATACAGTCAGACATTATCTTCTTTATCATTAAACAGCATTCTCTGTAATTATACCCAATTCGCCAGCTTTAAGCATTATGCAGTTTGTTAAGTGTTTACAACTTTGCATTTCATACTAATGAAGTATTCATTTCAACCACTGAATTCTCTCTCTCTCTGCTGAAATGTCTTCCTCATGAAACTACAAATGGATGTAAACAGGCTGTGTGTCTCAGAGGCAAATCTTTGAAATGTATTTACATTCTGTAGCCCCCCGCCCCCCTCGGTTTTCCCTGTCTTTCTGAGATGTACCAAGGCCATTTCCACAGGCGCCACAATTTCAAAATCTCTCTTTTATCATTTCTGAAATGACATTCTGTTTGTCAGTGTTATTCAGATCCTTGCTTTAGTTCAATTCATGGAGCACCAGCATCAGAGCTGTAATTAGTCTCTCTACCGCATCATCATTTACATACAACAAGCCTGTGTCAGTTAAGTGAAAAAGTAGCAAAAATATATATTTTCTATTATGAATAAGAGGTTTGATTACAGTGTACTAAGTGATTAGGGATTGCTCAGCACTCACTGCAGGACAAAATTGAACCTTTTGTGCTACATTATGAGCTAATGTAGATTATAATTGCACTCTAAACTGAGCTTTTTCACATGTGCTTAATGTTATTGTCTCTTTTATTATGTACCCCCCAAAAAGGATTGCAATAGCTGAAAGAAGTGATTTATTTTCAAGTGCATAATTGTGATTATCCTAAATTACATTAGCATGATGATGTTCAGAGCATTGCATCAGTGCTTTGATTTAATACTGTCTTGTAACATTACAGCAGCAGCAGAGAGTTATTAGGGTCTAATGTGTTGGAGCGCTGTTTGATTTTGCTTATGAAACACAGAGTTTCTGTGCTATGCAGGCAAAAGTTTATGTATCTTAGTGAATCGTATGACTCACTACAAATATATACTATTTCTGGTATATTCTCAAATGATACAACAAACGAAAAAAAATGACCCTCCCTCTCTCCTTCCCTCTCTCCATCTCTCTCCCTCTCTCTCTCTCAGAGCCAGAGAGCAATGGTGATAGCTGGTATCATGCTGCTAGTTTATAGGGGTGCCTGGCAGACCTCCAGCTGCTAAATGGCTGCATTTAAATTGTACAGTTAAAAATATATACACTATGAATTTTCTTTATTTTACTGTCTCTTTCCTTCACTTCCTGTAATTGGCCAGTAAGGCAAATGAACAGTTAATACAGGTTGAGTCTTTGTGTGCACAGTCAAGGTGAGGGGTTAGGACTTTTCTAACACAATGGTTTAACATTTAGACTGCAAACTTCTCAGTCTCAGTCTGGCTTAATACTGTTTTTGGTTTGAAAGCTTTGTAGCCTGTGTACTGACTGGATTATTTTAAAGGTTTATAGGAGCTGTAGGTGTGGGTGCCATTTGTTTTGTTTTATTTCATTTCTTCATTTTTCTCCTGTTTTACATATAGGGAGTTAGGGAAGAGGCGTGTACTTTATTCTCTTTAGTTTTGGATTAGGGTTAGGGTTAGGGTTAGAAGTATGACAAGGTGGCTATTTTGTCTGTTTGTCCCACCCTGAAGACAATGCTCCTGAGAGTCAACTAATACGTGTGTCCATGTAAACAACAAAAATGTTTGGTATAAAATTTCAAGGAAGAAACAAACATACAAACAAAAATCAGAGAGAGAAATTAGAAACTTTTTGGTTGCATTCTGACTTTGTTGTGCTGTTTTTTATTTTGATGTTATAATCTAACCCTAGACCTCAAGTAAATAATGAGATTTTTCCTCTCCAAAAACATTGGAACAGTTTTAGAATTTCAGCGAAGCGAATATCATCAATTATTTCCTATTGAGATGGGATGGAGGCATTTGGTCTCTGTCATTCTTTTGGTTGGATTTTTTCTTGAATGGTAAAATGAGCTACAAGACCAAGAGAATGGGGAGTGCACTACACATTGCCCTACACATTTTTAGCACTGAATTTCTGGGACCAGCCAAACTAGCTTGGCAAAAAATTGCTGTGCTCATCAGTGATGCACGACCACTTGTGTAGTGTGTGGCTGTGCTGTGTAGTAAACAGTTCACCAATTGAAATGTTCAATGACGTCGTTTTCTCAATCTGTGTGCTGTTGCAGCCTAACTGATATTTTCAAGCATACTGTTCTTGGCAATGGATCTTGTAGTTTGTGCACCTCTGAGACAAGCAGTAGGAGTAGTGATGAGCAATAGCCAATGACAGTGCAATAAAACTCTGAGGAAGCGAGAAGCGAGCATCTAGAACAACAACCATGATGAAACAGTTATTGGAGAAAAAAAATCCACAAATATTGACCATGGCTGCTACTCAATGCCCTCTAAAGCTGAAGTGAATAATCATGGCAGCTTTTCTACTGTGTGTTAGCAAAAGCCAATTTTGTTCTGTATGACAAGCAACAGGTTGCATATTCTAAATGTCATGTAATGTGAACAGTATAGCAATGCTTAAATTTTGAAAGTCGTTTATTGTCTAGGGTCTAGCGGTAGAGTGGACTTGGATTGTTCTTGAGACCAACCAAATGCAATGCCCCTGTCTGAGATGCTTAGAAACTAAACTTTTTTTTCTATCATTATCTGGGGCATTGTCAAGAGATGGCTGGAGTAGCCATACATTACGCACGGGCACTGGCCACCCCAGCTAGTTATGCACAGTGAGACAGTCAGCCAACATCAATAAAGCAGTCACCAGACACATATTCCCCTACCTTTTCTGCTGTTACCAATAAGTTAACCTATTACTACTTGTTTTTATGTTGCACCTTCATGCCGAAGCAAATTCCTAGTCTGTGAATCCTGTTCATTGACAATGGCAATAAAACTTCTTCTGATTCTGATTCTGAAGTTGTAAATGTTAGATGATACTGCACTCAATAATCAGCTGGTCATTGCTCTGATAGGCTAATTTGCTGAGAGAACAGACAAGTGAATGCTGGCCCCTGATAGCCTTTTTCATTTTGCTTTAGGAAGAAACCAATACTGGACTTCTGTATTAGGGAAATATCATTAAAGACACATAAAAATACATTTCTAAATCAATATAATACAGTATTTTTGTTATATGTCATGCTGTGGATCACATAATTTCAACCAATGACACAGTATTCAGCAGTAGAAATGACACTGAGAAATAAAGCAAATCTAACAATATTTTTTTGTCATGGGCTGGAGGTTAGGGAACTGGCCCTGTGACCGGAAGGTTGCTGGTTCGTTCCCCAGCGCCAACAGTACATGACTGAAGGTGTCTTGCTCAAGGACACCTAACCCCCAACTGCTCCCTGGGTGCCGTGGATAGGGCTGCCCTCTGGGCAAATGTGCTCACTGCCCCCTAGTGTGTGTGTGTGCTCACTAGTGCGTATGTGGTGTTTCACTTCACAGATGGATTAAATGCAGAGGTGAAAATTCTCCGTTCTGGGACTAATAAGTATCACTTAACTTAATTTTCACTGAACTTTATATAGAAACAAAGTCAGCTTCAGCAGTTTTGAAAAATGTGATTAACCAGTCAAGAAAAAAAGGTAATGTGATAAATGTATTAAAAGTAATGCAGCCCTATTATATTCCCAGAAGAACATTATTAACTGCAGTTAAAATTACTGGAGGTACTCTGATCACCCCATTGTATGGCGTCTGGGGACGCCACTGATCATTACTGAATATGAACAAAACCTTTGAACAGAATAAATTTTCTTTACATCAGGGGTCTCAAAGTACCAGTCTATGGGTCTGCCCATTTCATTCATGACACAGTAGTAGAGACCGTGTGTCAAAGTAAAGAAATGAACAGAAATATCAAACAAATCTATTGAAAACACTGAATTATCTGGTCCATATTCTAGCACTTCTCTCACAAAAACTTCATGTGTATTCATAATAAGATTCACAGTATTCACATTGCATAAACATTGCTTTTGTAATAAGAATCCCATGCAATTCTACTATTTACACACACATTTTTTAAGCTAGGTTGCTCAGGGAGCTGGAGCTTATCCCAGCAGTCATTGGGATGAAGGCAGGATGCATGCTGGACTAGTCGCCAGTCCATCTCAGGGCTCTACTCTTTAGTGTAAGTTTAGTAAAAGAATGCTAAGGTATTTTAGACACACACATATATATATATATATATATATATATATATATATATATATATATAATTTCAATAGTAATAATAATACTAATAATACTACTACTACCAATAATAATCATCATCATCATTAGCAGTAGAAGTAATGGTTTGTAGTGATAGAGGACTTGCTAAACATAGACTAAAAGGTGCTTAAATTAATGCACATATGTAGTTAAAACTCATTCTTGGAAGAAAAATACAGGACACTTTATCTAGTGGTCCCTCTTGGAGAAGACTAGTGGCCCCCAGGCTATTTAAATTTTTACATAAATTATTTTCACTGCTGGGTGAGATTCTAATTGATCCTTTCTATTATGGTGTAACTGAGGAGATTGAAATGTGTTCATTTATTAGTAATGGATGCTGGTTGTTTGGTTGATGTCCAGTTGACTTTACTTGGTGATTCTGGATAAGATTTTGATAAGAAGAGACAGAGCATTACCTCACTAACATTTGCTTCCAATGCTTTCCATTGCTTGCAATGCAAAGTTCAACTATGACTCTAGCATAAAAATAATGAATAATATTTTAGACCATATATTGTTTAATGCTATAATTTTCAAAATAGATTATAAAACATAACTTTATTTATTGATACATATCATGTACAATGAATGACAATGAAATTACAATGAAGTACAAATTTATTCATTTGTATGGACTTACTGCAAAGTCTGTGTCTTGACTCTGACTCATCTCTAGTGGTACTGACTACAACACTACAAAACACGAGATACTTCATGACACCCTATCAACACTCGTTAATGTTGGCCCAGCATGGTCTTTAACAACATTTTTCTCAGTTACAAAGCTATGAGCAAAGTTATGCTGTGTATGATTACACACAATGGGAAATATCCATCCATCCATCCATTTTCTAAGCCGCTTCTCCCTCAGCGGTCATCGGGCGGAAGGCAGGATACACCCTGGACAGGTTGCCAGTCCATCACAGACAATGGGAAATAATAATTCAAAAAGTTTCTACAAGGTAAACACACCATGCCATATCCAAGCAACTGGGTTTATGAAAATGAAAGTATGCCCTGACCCTCCTAACAGTTCTGTGGGCTAAATGACTTGGTCTAAAATTCACGAACTTCATCATTTGTAAGGTTCAGTCCCTTAATTGAATGTTTCATTAGAATCCTTGTTTTCTATTTTAATTTTGAATTCAGTTCTAATACCACCAGTTTAAAGACTTTGGCCTCATCATCTGCAAAATCTTCCTTCTATTACAGCCTCCCAGCTTCTTGTCTACACCTTTAACTCAGCCTTTCCTATTACCAAGAATCTCTTTTAATAAATAGCAACAAGCATCCACACATTTGTACTCTCATGCGTTCTTGCGTAACTTAAGTGAATATATAGATGTAGAAGTATTTGTGATCTTTGTGATCTTGTCCGTTCTTTTGTGAAAACTAACATCTACAAACACCAGTTCCAAGAAAGTTGGGAAAATATGAGAAAGCAATGATTAGTAAATTCTGTTTGCCATGTACTATCATGATATTTGAAGTTTTTCTATATGCACTTCATGCCTTTTTTAGTAAACGTATGCTCATGCCAAATTTAGTGCCTGCAACATATCCTAAAATGTTGAGAGAAGAGCATGTTTACCACTGTGTTACATCATCTTTCCTTTTAACAGCACTTAACAATCATTTGGAGACTGAAGACTGAAGAAAATTTTGTCCATTCTTTTGTTAGAAAAGTTGTCAGCTGTGCATCCATACAGGGCCTTAATTGTCATATTTTGTGCTTTATAACACACCACATTTTCAATGGGAGACAGCTCTGGACTGCAGGCAGGCCAGTCTAGCACCTGCACTCTCTGATTATGCAGCTATATTGCTGTAACATGTGCAGAATGTCTTGGCATTGTCATGTTGAGATAAGCATGGATATACCTGAAAAAGACATTGTCTATAAGGCAGTATATGCTGCTCCTACATATGTGTATATCTTTCATTCTTAATGGTGCCTTCACAGATGTGCAGGTTACCCATGCTATGGAAACTAATATACCCCCACACCATGACAAACCCTCATGTTTGAACAGTATGCAGATAATATGGTTGGTCTTCTTATTGGTTCCTCTTATTTTGCCTGGATAATACAATGTCTAATGTTCCACATATGACCACAATTCATGTTTCTACTGTGCATCAGCCCACTTCAGATGAGCTTGAGCCCAGAGCAGTTGGTGGCAAGTTTGGACATTGATGACATATGGCTCCCACTGTGCATAGAATAGTTTTGCGATGACAAATGATAATATAATGATAACAGTTTGTCAAAGTATTACTGAGACCATGTGGTAAAATCCATCATAGAAGCATGTGCATGTTTTTAATGCAGGGCTTTAAATGCTTTGATGATATTATGCATTATAAACAGCAAAATACCTAGATTCTTTGAAAACATTGCTTTTAAACTGTTGGATAATTTACTGATGCATTTTTTGGTGGTGAACCTCAGCCTATCCTTGCACAGGACTATGGATCAATTTTGATTGCATCACCTGGTTAAGATTCAACCAAGATTAATCCATAACAATTATATATACTGTATGCATGTACACCCAACAAATGGCAGGGTCAGTTTCAGAAAAGTCATGATAGAAGTTACTTTGTCCAGCACAGTAATACACAATAAAGTTAAAAAAAAGCATGGTTTACTAGAGAATCACAGAAAGACATTTGTTGTAAATTAACTAATTTGTGATCACACTCATTAAAGCCATTTTCAAAAACATGATATTTTTGGAGGGTAGGGTGGTGGGAGGGTTAATTAGTCAGCTTTAATGGTTCCTCTTTTTATTCATTGATTTATCTTTGTATTTAAATAACAATGCACACAAAAAGGCACCAAAGAGCGAATTATCCCCATTACTTTGAGTGACAGATTTACTCAGAGCAGCTAAACGAGGGGACTTTCAGAAATATTTATGTGCATTTCCATAAAATGAGCTTTTAATGATACCAGCCAAGAACCTTTTGAGACTGCACATTGTAAATGAGATGAGATACTTCTTTCAGCTGTTTGGTTCTCTTGACTCTGAAGATGCATTGCCTAGCTTTAAAAATAACATGTCAAGTGTCAAGTAAACACAGCATCAAAAGTCTGTAATTAGATCGCTGTCAACCCAAAAAAAAAAAAAAAAAAAAGGAAGTCTTTGCAGAGAGAGTTGCCTTTTTTCTCCAAAAATATCAAGTTTAGAAGTTTTAACTAGATGCCTGCTCTGCTTTCAGCAGCTTCTTTTGAGCAGGGGATGACGCTAACTGCTTGAATCTATATGATCATACATATATAGTAACATCATACATACATGTATAGCACGTACTTGTCAGTCCATAAGTAACTGGTAAATGGCTTTTTATTTTGCCTCTATATTATTGCAAATGGAACAATGTATCAACTCTAGACTTTTTTCTAGCTCTCTTGTACATTATAACAACTGAAGAAAGGAGGAGGATTCATGCAGAGAATCATTTTATTTTGATAATTACCCTTCTTACCATCAATGTACAAATCATAAGAAAAACAGCAGGTAGGCAATAACAAAGTAGACATGTCTACCCTAAAAATTGAAATACTAGCACATTATGAAACAAAAAGAAATATTAATGTGACAAAAATACATATGAATGCTAACATGAGAAGTAAACTATTATAAGACATTACAATGGCAAAATGAAACCGAGGTTACTTATACAAACACAAACTAATACAGTCGTTAAAAGAGAGGAGTTAGAGTGGAGACATCATACCTGGCAGCCACAAGCAGTCATTTATCCAAACACTCATGGTCTTTTGAAACTGGGTTTATATATTATAAGTACTGCTAATGTTCTGTGTTCTAACCTCATCGTCATGTTTTATTTAATTTCTAATGTGAGGACCACAAAACAAAAATAACAAAAAAAAGTGTCTAGTTACTTATGAACTGCACTTCATGTAGTATACTCTAAATACGCCTTGAAAATGACAGATGTGGATTAAAGTGTACTCGTGTTTCCCCTTTTCACCTTAATACAATCAGAAATAAAGGAACCAAACTGTCACTGAGGCAGTACCCCTCTTGTCACTGGGGTGGTACCATCAAGGGTACATCTTCAGTACCATTACTTAGGGAGCATACTTGTCAAAATCCACTGAAATTACACACACAACTTGTAATGACTCCACACACCCCACCCTATGTCCAGCTGTTTTATCTTATGTTTAAGATACACAGACCTAAAGACCATTGTACTTTTGAGTGTAAAACTACATTGTTTAACTACATTGACTGTCTCCACAGTACCTTTTACTAACAGTGTACCTTTAACATAAGCAGATGTGGACATGGAAAGACAGTGGCTGGCTACCAGAGATAAATGTGGTATAAACCTTTGAAGTTGACTGGATTTTTACAGTACTACTATATTTATTCAGCACTTCAAACTCCAGAACACAGGAGCACTTCACAATAGGAAATGAGCTCTTTGAGTATGAATATAACACACAAGTGTTTGTGAAAATACTGATGATGACACTAAGCTGAATGTTAGAGGTCATTTCTTGCATAATTGTTTCTTTTTGTAATATTAATATTTATGAAGAATTTCTAGTCTTTAAATGCCAGTGAGTGATAGCCTGGGGCTCTTATTTGCCTATTAATTAAATGTATTTATTCAGCTGCATGTATAGATTGCACTCAGTTCAACCAACTCTCTCACAGTAAAACAACATCTTACACAGCATCTTAGGTTGTTGGACGATATCACACTAACTGCAGTAGTTATAACAGATAGTTATAATAGTTTAGACTGTAAACCAAGAAACAGTAACTCAGCTTTTTAATGCAAACCTCAGTTATACCACTGTTGTGCCATCTCACTGGTTGCAAGTCATGAAAACTAGAAACTACCTTCACCATAGAAACAATTTCATGTTCAGCATGTTCAACATAAGAATACATGTAAATAAATATAAATACAGCAAAAAGTGACAAAAATGTCTCATTCTCAAAAAAGTGGTTGATATCTTGCAAACTAGTTTGAAGAAAAAAAGTGTAAATGATCAAATGAACACAAACATAAACTCTCTTCTTTTTATATTCACTTTTTGGGACACTGTGCAGAATGTAAATAACAATATGATGCAATGATATGCAAATAATTTAAACCCTGTATTTATTTTAAATAGTACAAAGACAACATGTCAAATGTTGAAACTGAGAAATTGTATTGTTTTTTTGAAAAATATAGTGCATTAACCTGAATACCACTTGACCTTGTCTTGGAGAATGGCATGCTATTGTTGATGCCTGATTCTCAGTCTTTTAGGTCTTTTCTATGTCTTAGAGGACAATCACAATTTTTTGAACTTGAGAAGTTTTTTTTCCCCCAAACCTTTCCTTATTAGATGCATAAAACCGTCCTCTGCTGCTATTCAGTGGATACCGCCCACATTCACATTACCAGCCCATAAAGCTGAACATAAAGTGAGCTAGCTCAAATGTTTTTATAACATTTCTGCAATGCCCACATTGTCCCTCACATGTTCAGTCAAAATACCAACAAACGTTTAATTTAATTCTCAATTATTATTATTTTTTATAATTATTTAATTATTATAATTATTTTGTGTATATTTGTATTGTGTTTTAATGGACAGTGTATTGCTGCTGACAGACTCAGCTGGTGAGGAACTGTTGAGTCCCAGGAAGTACTTGGACTGTGTATGCCTGAAACACAACATGACTCAAATCTCCTTTCCCCTTTTAAAAATGGTATAATTAGTAATATAGGGAAACTAACAAAGGCAAAAGGTGGACACAATAAATACTGAAACGTTTGATATGACATCTAGCTGGTAATGATTCTGTATAATATTCTGTTAAATAAGCATTTTCTGCTCTTTCCTCTGATTCTGAAAAATGAATTACTTTAACTTGATAGCTATTTTGACTGGAAATTAAGTAACCAAAAGGTGATCTCTGACTTTTGCCCAGTACTATATACACACAGTATAGATAGAATACATTTTTTTTCATGTTAAAGAACTGACTGGCAGATCTCCAGAGTAAAAGCATCTATTCCTCTATTGAGTACATCCTACAATTTAACCTCAATACTATTTCTATCTGCTCACAAACACACAGGCTAAAGGGTCACAAAAGCTTTTAGTCTCAAATAAATGTTAATGTTTAATAGATTTTCTCAAGAAATGCACTGTAGTGCTCTTGAAAATTAAACAAATGCCTCAGATTTACCCTCCATCTTCTTCCCACAAAGAGAAAAAAGATTTAATATCGCACACAGGGCACAAGGAAACCATTGATTTCTGGCATCTACTTCATACACAGAGATAGCTGAACTATTGATTCCTATTTGAAGCTAAACTAAAATGCACATCTTTACTTGACTGTGGTTCAGGCAGGATGGTTTAGGTTCTGTAGGCTCTTTAGCATGATGCATACATTAGTTTGATATTTCCACATGCTTGTAGCCCATATTTGTGTCTTCAGCAGAGCAAATAAAGCAACAGCTGTTGTCATTTTCAACACTACACAGTTCATCACTTCATCTGAGAAACAAAGCAATTTGCTCTTCACTTTACCGCTAATACTTTGTTCTATTTGCAGTTAAGTGATATTATGGAATCCACCTGGACATCCTGAGTGGCAGCAGTAATGGACGTTCTATTAGCAGCGACACTCTTAAAGCAGTTTATTGAAGCTCATCTCAAATCTCAAGGACTGAGCATTTCATTGCTATTTTTAAGCTGTCGAGAAACACACCTGCACTCCCACTACCTTTGACCTCCCTTTGCATGCAGGCTAAATCACTTCCACAGTTAATCCATCTCATTTTGAAGCATGGATATGTTTCATTGCGAATGATAGCTCTTCAGGTGATGCACAGTTGATAGAGGGCATATTCATTCATTATGGGTGGCTTTGCATGATGGATATTCCGCTGGCATTGCTGGACTTCCATCATCAATCAGCAGCATGGGAGGTCAGGTTTGAAGATCAAAGCCCAGTAGCTGGTTAAGACATGCATCCAACCACACAAAAAAGTCACCTTTAGTTTAGTAACCTTCAAAAGGCCTCAGCTCAGCAGTGTTTGACCTGTATTACAGCCCAGGACTTCTTTATGCTTCTTGCCAAACCTTGGTGTAATTAGAGGCCCTATTAATGATATTAATATCTATTCTCTGTTCAGATCTCAATCTAATCAAAGAGCAGCACCAGTTTCAATCTGTCCACGTCATCTCAATGCATGTTCACATAATCTGTCAGTTGCTTTCTAAACTGATATGTCTGCTGACCAGGGATAGTGTGTTTGGATCACATCCCAATATGTCCATACCTATACATCTTTTATGTGGACATAACACCTCTGTTTAGCGCAGAGAAATTGTTAAAAAGAATTTATGCCTATGATATTGTTACAGGACAATCCAACAGTGCAAAAGAATGAGAGCTATGCTAAATTATTCTTCTGCAAAATTCATAGGGACCAACGTTCAATGAACACCATATTGAATGATGTACATTTCTCTGCTTTCTTCTAGTGTGTTTCCAACAAACTGAACAAGAGGCTGCATGAGTAATAATTCCCAGCCTCTTCATTTCACATATTTTACTGGCTTACCATGAATTACAATGAATCAGACTATTTCTGGGCAGGCTTTTAACTTAACAATAGTGGAGCCATGTTGATGCAATATAAAACAGTTTTAAAAGCATCTCATTGAACAAGACTAACTCACTTGGTCACATTTAGCAGGCTTAAAATTCTCCACAAGGGGACACAATTATCAGTCCTAAAGCATTTCACTGCTAATTAAGAGCAGTGCTTTGCAGAGTCACATCATCTCACTTTGGCTTGATCTTTATTCTTCTAGCACATTTTTTATAATAATACCATATGTGATTTTGTCTAGACCACTTCAATGCATGCCATGGTCCTTGGTCCTATACACTGTAAAACCTCACAATTGCACTTATTTGACTACTAATCCAAATCTAGTAACACATTCTATTTCTTGTATACTTAGGTACACATGGAAGTAAATCTAGTTAAGATCAGCTAATTTGGTCCTGCAGACTAAAGGGTCTTATGCCCAAAAGGCTTCCTAGCATTCTTAGCTGTTTTGTTGTTGTTTGTTGTTTTGTTGAAATGTTATTTTGTATCATATTTTCATGTTATATGTGAAATCTGCATGTATTTTATGTTTTTTTTATTCTCACCATGATGGTGTTTTACCAGTTCAGCTTATCACCATGAATGCTAACATAATACATAACATATGTCAAGATTCCTTAGAAATGGGTAATGTTAGACTTATCAAAGTCAGTTATTAATTACTGTACAAAACAGGCAATTTAATATAACACAGCTGTCTTAATTGATACTAATTTATTACCCAAGGAAAAATATTTGATTCAAGTTATCAAAACTAACTGAAGAGTAAACAGAACTTAGTAGAACACTGCTAGAGCAGTGGAAACCATTTACAATTACTGGGCTGTTTTAGTTGATCTTACTTGCTAAGGAAGTGTGGATCACTAACAATAAGAAAAGTACTATAATTCATATATAAAGTTATTTAAGCTTGAAAATGGTAATTGTATTTTTTTGAGATAATAAGAAACTCTTAATAACCCTATATTAAGAGTGTATGGCAGAGGTAATGAATGAATAGAAGAATGAATAGATGTATGAATGAATGAATAACCCATCCTTGCTTGAACAATTACCATTTCTTCTTGCTCTCTTTCTTTTGGCACCAAGTACCCTGTAGACACCCAAATGTTATGAAACATTGAACAGTAAATATTATTCGTGCCCAGTAAGGGAGATTCCTCTCTGTGATGTGTTTGCCCATAGCATGTTTGGTCTGTTCATCCGCACTATTCCTCCTTTGACTTCACTTGTTCTTTTATCTCTGTCTCATCTTTTTTCTAACTCTATCAAGACCATGCTGTAGAACTGAACTTAGACTTTTCTTAGTCATATGGCACTATAATCAAGAACCTTTATGCCATAATCAGTGCTGTTTACACTGCTTTCACCTATATACCAGCATTCACCATGTAAGTAGAAAAGAATCTCTTAAAATGAAATTATTATGATACTGATTTAAAAAAAGACCAAACACTGGAAATGGCTTTCAAAGATACAAATGAATGCCTGCCTTTCTCAGAATTACAACTAGGTTATGGGGTTTTCTTACTGATAAATGCCTGCTGACATTATGAAAACCTTTCTTTCTGCCAGCCTGGCCAATCTGTATTTCCACTATTCAAGAGTATAAATCATGTTCTGAGACCCTTAAGGAAGTACAAAATAATGTCTGATTGAAGCACTTGAAATGCACTGTGGGGGGAAAGAAAATATCTACTATATTTAATCTCAGGTCTCTCAATAATTTATTTCAGCACAATCAGAGAACATTGAGATGAACATTTGAAAATGTTTCAGTGAAGTTGGCTTGAATCTGAGGCAATTTTAGCTGGAATAGTACCTTGCCTATTTTGTGCAGAGGGAAGCAGGTCAGTGAATATATCACAAATTCACATGAGCCTCACAACTTTCAAACTATTAAAGTGTAAATTCATTGTACCTTCTGTGTTTCAGTTCAGTGTTAGATTGAGATATTTATTGCTAATTTAATTTCTAGCAGAGAGCACCTTGAACTCTGGGAACTACCTGCAGTTAATTTAAGCACACTGCAGTCACAGGAAATGATCTGACATCTTGTGCAGTAATAGAATTATGGGAGGAGGAGAACATGCTTATCATGTAATGAACAAAGTCAGTGAAATAAAGATGATTAACTAGTGTTAGAAACAGGCATGGCTCTTTGCTTCTCCTCACTTAATAATGAAATTATTTCATAATGGCAGCTAAAGTAAAGTAATTCACCAGCGCAGATTTCTAAGAGGATTTATGTTCTACTCATCTAGTAGAATGCTAACAGTTTACTCACTATGTGAGTGTGTTTCTGCAATCTGACTTTTTTATTTATGGGATGTGGGTTACTGTTTGGCAACGGCAACACTTTTGGATGTAGACCCACATTATGTTCAGTTAGTTTATTTAGACATGGCTTTTCACCTGACTCCCAAAATGCCATAGAACTGGATGCATCCTCAAAACTCTACCAGAGCAACTTTAACAAAGCATTTAACTTGTATTTTCTCTGGGGTTGTCATTATAAGTTCCTGCCGACAAGCAATCATAACATCCCTGAAAAGAACATGAAGCTCTCAGTGCCTCATCCTCCCACCCTAGAGAAGAATAAAAGATTAAATGCTAAAGACTCACAGAATACAGTACTATTTCATCAATGACCAGTAGAAAATGTATGTAATGAACCTGTAACATGTAACAATGGATGTAACAAAAACCTCTCGACTTTATTTGCTTTATTTTGCAGAAGAGTATGGACAAAAACAGCAGACTTTGTTTGCTTTGCTGCTTTGCTATGGAAAAATTGCAATCTGATCACAGGCACATTATAAGAGCAGGGTGATTACCAGAAGCATTATACCACTTACATACCAAATGTGATTTTCAGGTGGAAAAAAGTGACATTTTATTCATCCTGCAAGTGACATGAATCAGCTTCACCAATGTTTATTGTCTCTAGATTGGCATAGCAACATCAAAGTGAACTGGACAGTTGGTCCCAACTTTCAATGAAAATAAAAAGGATTAGTCCTCTGCTTCATCACTCTTAATGCTGCATATTCAAAATCAGCTTAAACTGGGCTACAGTCATGTGCTCAGTCATTATGGGGAACTAAGGAGATCTTTGTCATGTGAAGACATCCTGTCATTTGTTTCTTTTCATGACACAAACAATAAAGCAAAATTAAGTTCTGCATTCTTGTGCCCTTTTCCAACTTAACAAATAAAAGTGACCAACAAAACAGACACTGTAACCATGACAATGTTTGTGCATTTACACAGCTGCACACAGCCACCAAAAGTGAGCTGGGTAAGCAGTACAGTTGACCATGGCAAAGAAAAAGGGCAGCTGCCACATTCAGCTGATGTAGAAAAATGGAAAAAGAAATGGAGATACTTGCTGGTTTTGCACAATGATGATATACAGATATTGTACACATGAAATTGGTCTTAGACCTGGAGTGGCTAGTACATTAACTAATGCACATTAAGTTTCAGTGGGTTGTAAGGGTATGTCCAGGTGCCGCAAGAACATTTCACCTCTGGTAAAACTTTCAAAATCTGGCACTGCAACCACAGCCTGCATTTAGGGAAAAAATAATCTGGAAGTTAAGATTCTTTCCCAGTCTACTTTCTAATTTACATACACTCAGGCATTCATTTCACTACATTACTTTTTTATTACATAAACAGGAGAACCTTTATCTATGCCAAAAAACCCCAGATCTAGCAATCAAAGGCTACAGGTGACAAAAGGCTGACGGGAAAAGCTTGACAAAAGATGATGACACAAATGTGAAGTCAGTGGGTTGCAGACTCAATGCTGTTATTGCATGCAAGGTAAATACTAGTATTTGTCCTACTTTAATTTAATTATATTTTCTTAACACATACACTGACCTGAAATTCTGTGTAAAAAATTGTGGTACATAAAAAACCTGAAAATAATAATAGGCTGAAAATTCCTAGAAATAAATGGTCACATTTTGTATGCTTACCTCATATCCATCTTTTAATCTGCATTATATATAGATATGTATAGCATTGTTTTCTTCTTCTGGAGAAACTTGGAAGTCTGAACTTTCAGACATCCTTAACCTCGATTTGTTGATTTGATCCATTTTAAAGTAACTCAAAATATCGCTGGTATACCTCTTTCTCTGTTTCTCTCTCTAGCTCTCCATAATTCAGGCAGACACATAAAGTATATAAAGCATAAAGGAGCTATAAAGTTTGGAATGCCGTTTCTGAACTGTGAAGGTTTAAGTATTACTTCTGGCAATTGAACTCAGTGAAGGAGACAGGAGAGAACAGAGATTTAAGGCAACGTGCCACACAATGATATATCTACACCCCACCATATTCACTCATAATGTGCTTATTGATTTCCTGTGCTAGACAGTTTGAGTGATGATAACCAAAGTAAATACAGATGCAAATTACTTTTCTGAACAGTTTTTTGTGTATGTATAGAATCTTATGAAGTTTTTACATATTAAATAAAAAAAGTGATCACTGTCACATGATCTATTTAAAATTGAGAAGAAGAAGTTTTAAGCCCTTTTATAAGCTCTATAGATTTGAATGATAATGGTTTCTGGTTGACAGTGGAGCATATATCTGAGATATGACTGATGGGAAATATACGGGAAATAGCTTTTGTAACATCCAATCAGCTCACCCAGAGCATACTGAATAGATTTCTTTCTGTTTCCAGAAAGGCACAGGCTTGGGAGTTCACTGTCCTTTTGCTTGAAGGTGAAAGTCATGCTGTTTCAGTGACTTTGGAAACTACCATTGAATAGGGCCTTGACAGTAGCTTTTAGAGTGATGAGTGAAGCTTCTAGTGTCATAAACAAAAGATGGTATGGATGGATATTATGTGGAGTACCGTAAATGATTCAGTACTGTGGAAACGTCTTAGACCATCTCAAAAATGATAGGTTTATCTATGTATCTTGGCAGTAACATTCTTTTGTTTGCACTGACAGAGTAAAAACAGAGAAACAGTATGCTGTGTGTGTGCTTGCTTTTCCATTTCTGAACTGATGTAAATCCAGTATTTTCAGTTTATATCCAATATTTATTCAACTCTACTTTAACCTCCAGACCCTCCAGTGGCCTCAGCAGGCTGCTCTGCATTTCACTTAAAAGTAGTAGCCAAAATAGTAGCAAGCCAACAGGGGACCCCGAAATGCAATGGGGTATTTTGCACATTGCACACAATGAAGTAACTACAGTGATCTTCATCACAAATTATGTTTTGGATATTGATATAGATATTTATTTTGTTAATTCCAAGTTTTTGTTTTGTAGCAAATAGTTTTGCACATTTTTAAACATTATTTTACGATGGACGGCCCAGAGTGGCAGAGAGAATGTTCAGCTGTGCTGTAATGTTATGTCAGATAAGGAGACACATGAGTCTGACTGGATTTTTCTTACTCAGGGGGACGGCAATGATACAAAGATAAGTTCAAGATGTATATCTTTAATAATTTTCTTAAGCGACATGTTTTCAGAATCTGTTCAGTTGGTTTACATTTTCACATTGCAAATGCACTAGTCCAAGTTGAAGTTGCTTTGTGAGGCCTTTAGTGATTAACTTAAATCATGTTCAGGACTGGCAATGCTATTAGTTACTTCAATGTTTATACTAAATTTGGATATATATATATATATATATATATATATGGCAGCTCATAACTTTCAGTGCCCTCCATAACGTTTAAGACAAAGCTATATCTCTATATTTTATTTGTCCGTGTTTTCAACAGTTTTGCACTGTAACAATTCATACATGGCTAAAGTGCACATTCTCACATTTTAAGGAAGAGTATTTTTTGAGTATGCATTTTAGTTTCACTGTGTAGAAATTTGAAAATGTAGAAAAATGTAGTAGCATTTTTTTATATATATCAAACTGTAACCCAGCCATCATGTTTTGCGGCTAACTAGTGGTTTGCAACTTGCAGCATAGCTTCTCTATTTCTGTTTGTGATGTTTTCTATGGACAGTAATCACTGACAAATCCACATCTGCCCGCTGACCTATCGGACAGATGTACAGGGATTTTTATTCATTATAATAAGAATTATTTTGCCATCAGCTTTGCCTACCAGTTTCTTTACAGTTACTAAGCTCACCAGTTTTCTCTTTCTTCTTAATAATGTCCCAAACAGTTAATTTTGGTAAACCTGAGGTCTGGCTGATAACTCCTGCTGTTTTATTCTTGTTTCTTAGTTTTTTATTGGCACAACTCTGGTCCTCATGTTGACAGATAGCAAAAGCAGACTCCAAAGGTGTCCAAAAGCCTAGAATCAAGTCTAGATGGTGAAAGTTCTCTTATACCTGCACTGAAGAAGCAATTAAACACACCTGTGAGCCCTATGTCCCAAACAAGTTTGTAGTCAAAGAACTAAAGTCAAAGAAAGGAATCTGTAATAGCCATAATGTGCAGCAGCCATTTTCGATCTGGATTAGTTTTACCTGGGATGGTGCTGTATTTTGAGTGATTACTGAGAAGATCCATGATTTTAATCCAGTACGATTCTGCTATGTCTGTAGTTTTTACAAGTATGCCAAATATTAATTCTGGAGCAAATTACAGTCTATAAATCACCAATCTCAGTAATAGCAAGCCTGTTCAAATTGGCCTTAGGGCAATGTAATTACAAAAACTGGTCATAGACATTGCTTTATTAAGTTGAATAGGCTCACTTCACTAGCATAATGATATCTCATATTAATTGGAAGTTTGCTTTTGTTGTTTGTCTATATCTGTTTAATTCTGACCTTAATGAACATTTGGTCAATGATTTTGTGATCTGAGCTACCTGGGAAAATGACTGAAATACTTTATCGTATATGACTCAGTCAATCAAATCCTTAAATATTACATTACCAGACCCCCTCTAGTACTGGTAATCCAGCTTGATTAGGGTTAATTCCTCTTTATTTAAACATAGTTTACCACCTGAATATCTTTAACTATCTTATCTTGCTTTGGTCTTTTAAAGAGAAGGATTGATGTATACAATTGTAGTGGGGAGGAGTTTGGTTGTGTTCAGTCTTTATTCATGTTATATTAGGTATGATATGATTTTTCTATAGCCTAAAGTGAAGTCTGTTGTTAGGTATTGATCACACACACACACACACACACACACACACATTTTCTAAGCCACTTCTTCCTTAGGGTCATGGGGGTATTGATCTCAAAGATAGTTTTTGTAGGCAGTTAATTCTATATTCCTATTATTTCTTTATATTCAGTATTGATTGACACCAAAATCATGGCTCAGAACTCAGCTTTAAGCAATAGAGACTTTGCAAGGCACAAGGCCAAACAAAGGGGCAAATACTACATGGTAGTTAAGGTCCATGGAATGAGCTGCAGGTGAGCGTGGTACATAGTGGGCAGAGCATGAGCTGGAGTGAGCCGATGCAAAATGGTAGAGTCCATGTGCTGGTGCTCTAGAAGGGAAAGCCAAGGTGGAGCTGGAGTTGACCAATGCAAAAGCAAAAAAAATGGAGTCTCCCCAGAGAGGCAGCTGCCACTTGCTCTACGTCCCCCCCAAAGTAAATAAGAGATATTAGTTGCTGTTACTGTTTGTTAGTTTGTTTGTGCACTATTGTGTCAGGGGTGTGGATTAAGTTTCTACCATAGAGAGGAATCCTATGGCTACAGCGATTTAAAGGGTTAAATCAAATCAGGTATGCTGCTGATGGAATACACAAATCCATGCAATGACTGGAGTGCAGCAAAAGTCAGGAACAAAACTTGTATTCTACTAAGTGTATTAATAAAGATATGTACATTAAAAAAAACTCATTACATTTAACAGTATTTATTCTCATGTTAGATAGTGATTTATAGGATGTTTTGCTAGCAAAAACACCATCCATCCATCCATTATCTTCTGCTTTTCCGGGGTTCGGGTCGCAGGGGCAGCATCCTAAGCAATGAGGCCCAGACCTCCCTTTCTCCAGCCACTTCCACTAGCTCCCCGGTGGGGATTCCGAGGCGCTCCCAGGCCAGCTGAGCAATATAGTCTCGTCAGCGTGTCCTGGGTCTTCCCCGGGGTCTCCTCCCGGGTGGACTTGCCTGTGACACCTCCCGAGGGAGGCCCCCTTTTTAAGAGGCACCACCACCCCAGTCTGCCAATCCAGTGGCACCGCCCCCAATGTCCACGCAATGTTGAAAAGGCACGTCAGCCAAGACAGCCCCACAACATCCAGAGCCTTGAGCAAGTCAGGATGGATCTCATCCACCCCTGGAGTCTTGCCACCAAGGAGCTTTTTAACTACCTTAGCGACTTCAGCCTCAGTAATGGACAAGCCTATTCCCGTGTCCCCAGACTCTGCACCCTCACTGGACAACATGTCGGTGGGATTGAGAAGGTCCTCAAAGTATTCCTTCCACTGCCCAATGATGTCTTCAGTCGACATCAGCAGCACACCATCTCCACTATACACAGTGCTAGTGGCACACTGCTTTCCCTTTCTGAGTCGCCTGACGGTTTGCCAGAATCTTTTTGGAGCCGACTTAGAGTCACTTTCCAAGGCCCCTCACCAAACTCTTCCCACACCCGGGTTTTTGCCTTGGCGACGACTGAAGCTGCAGATCGCTTGGCCTGTCGATACCTGCCAGCTGCCTCTGGTGTCCCACAGGCCAACCATGCCTGGTAGGATTCCTTCTTCAGCTAGGGTGACCAGATGTCCTGCTTTGTGCGGGACAGTCCCGCAATTTCATTACTTTTCACGTGTCCCACAAATTGAGACGTTGTCCCGCATTGTTATAGCCTGTCAGACTCCAGTTTTGAAATGCGTGTTTTTTTTATCAAATGGCTGTGTGTGTGGGAAAAGCAGTGAGGGCTGTCATCAGGGGGCGGGGCGGGCTGAATGCAGGCGAAGGGCGCGCCCACCAACACAAACCAATGCAAATCAGGTCAGAACAGCACCGACATGCAGGACAAGCTATGGAGGACAGGGAGGTAAACACGACTCGATCTAAAAAACGAAAATGCAGCTATAACTGAGACTGGGAAACTATTTACCCCTGGGTGAAACCAGTGCAAGGTGACTCTTGGAAAGTTTTTTGTGAAGTTTGTTTGAGTCATTTTTCCGTTTCACACGGAGGTGAATATGATGTGAAAAGACACAGACAATGCGAGACTCACAAAAAACATGTAGCTCAAAAGGAGACTTCCCAGTGTATGCATACGTTCCTGCTAAAACCCAAACTAGATTCAAGCGTAGATAAAGTAACAGCAGCTGAACTAACTAGCGTTTACCACACTGTGAAACACTCCGTATCATACAGGTCAGAAGACTGCGGTAATAAGCTAACATCGACCATGTTTCCAGACTCTGAGATTGCAAAAAAAATGTCATGTGGTCGTACAAAGGCAGCATCCATAGTTACAGATGTGCTTGCACCTGCCTCTGTGGAGAGTTGTTTAAAGGAATTAAAACGCCTGTGGTTCAAGAACTCACAAGTGATGAAAAAGTCCACACACCATTTTTTTCAGTGGCTTCAGATGCATCTAACCATGGCACCACAAAACTCTTCCCACTGTCTTTGAGATATTGGACACCAGAGCTGGGTTTGAAAAACAAAATCCTTAGCGCTGCTACCATACACCGCCAGATTACAAGCAAGCTAGAGGAAAATGGCCTGCAACTGGACATGATTTCAGCTTATGCTGCTGATAATGCTAGTGTAAACTATGGGAAAAATAATTCTGTTTTCCAAAAGCTAAAGGCAGACAACAGTGGCATTTTATATATATAAACACATTATTATTTGCAGTTTTATGTGCTAAAGGGGCAGAATAGAGATGTTTAATTTAAAGTTATTTTACCCTATTACACACTATTTTATCTCGATGCATTAGTGTCCCACATTGTCCCACACAAACATAGTTTGTCCCACATCTTTGTCCCACATCTGGTAAATTGGAATCTGGTCACCCTATTTTCAGCTTGACAGCATCTCTCACCTGGGGTGTCCATCACCGTGTTCGAGGATTACCACCCCGACAGGCACCAACAACCTTGCGGCCACAGCTACAGTCAGCCGCTTCAACAATGGAGGAGCAGAATATAGCCCATTCTGAGTCAATGTCCCTCACCTCCCCTGATATCTGGTCAAAGTTCTGACAGAGGTGTGAGTTGAAGATCAATCTGACAGGTTCTTCTGCCAGATGTTCCCAGCAAACCCTCACTATACGTTTGGGTTTGCCTGGTCTGACCAGCATCTTCCCCCACCACCTGATCCAACTCACCACGAGGTGGTGATCAGTTGACAGCTCAGTTCCTCTCTTTACCCGAGTGTCCAAAACACATGGCCGCAAGTCCGATGACACAATTACAAAGTTAATCATTGAATTGAGGCCTAGGGTGTCCTGGTGCCATGTGCACTTATGGCCATCCTTGTGTTCAAACATGGTGTTCGTGATGGACAAACTGTGGTTTGCACAGAAGTCCAAAAACTGAACACCACTCGGGCTCAGATCAGAGAGGCCATTCCTCCCAATCATACCCCTCCAGGTCTCACTGTCATTTCCCATGTGAGCATTGAAGTCCCCCAGTAGGACAATAGAGTCTCCAGGAGGAGCACTTTCAGGCACCCTTCCCAAGGACTCTAAGAAGGCTGGGTATGCTGAACTGCTGTTCGGTGCATAAGCACAAACAACAGTCAGGACCCGTTCCCCAACCCGAAGGCGTAGGGAAGCTACCCTCTCGTCCACTGTGTGTTGAGGTGAGCCCGATTATATCTGTCTATCTATATCTCTCAACCTTGCGCACCAACTCAGGCTCCTTCCCCGCCAATGAGGTAACATTCCAAGTTCCAAAAGCCAGTTTCAGCAACTGAGTATCAGAACGTCAAGGCCCATGCCTTCGGACACTGCCCGATCCACAAAGCACCGAAACCCTACTACTGCCCCTCCCATTGGTGGTGGGTCGATGGGGACTCATGTAACTCCTTCGAGCTGGGCCTGGCTGGGCACCATGAGCAAATGCCTGGCCACCAGACGCTTGCTGGCGAGGCACTCCCCCAGCCCTGGCTCCAGGGTGGGGCCCCGGTAACGATGATCCGGGCAGGATACACAAGTCCTGATTTGGTTTTGTTTTCATGAGGGTAATTATGGATCTGATACCTAACAACAGCAAAAACACACTTACTGATAAATATCAATTTTTAAAAATAATTTCCATGCCTTCCCAAGAATTTTGAACAGTACTCTATAATGTAATTGCTCTATAATAATATAATTAAATGAACTTATGTTCTGTGTATATGTGTTAGAAAACACAGCCCTCTGCACCTGCTCTGTAGACCTAAATAACACCACTTCACCTGTCAGTTTTTCCACAGCCATTCATTTGCCAGTCTTCAGCAATATTACATTTTCATAGAAGCTTTCTGTGCCTTGTGTGGCTATATTTAATGTGAGTCATAACTCTCTAAAAAGCACTCATCAGCTGTTGGCCAAGACAGCTTGAACTGCTCACCGTGGTGGAAAAGTTGACATTTGCTCTTTCAGCCATCCTGCAGATTGAAGGCTGAAGATGAATTTACTTGCTTCAGGCTCATTCATCAAGTTGTATGTTCAGCTTTAGGCTTCCATGTGATGGAAGGAAGTCTAAATGCAAGGCTGAACAAACTGATGCTGGGCTGGCCTTCCTCTTATGATCCATGAGTCTATGTGTATGCTTAGGCTGACATTTGAAAATCAGAAAATGACAGGATCATTTCAGACTACTATTTTTTTTACTGAGAAACTGCTAGTTCATCCTGTAAAATGTATTCCATGCTGTTTTAGATGAACCTTTACAAAAACCAACAATCTAAAGGTTAAAAATCTATGTGCATTAATTTACAAATCAAACATCTAAGGCTACCCTACATTATTTAATTTACAGTCAAAACTATCATTAAGCATAAGTTAATTTTTCAGAAAACATTTTTAAGGAGATCAGAGTGAAAAAATTTAGTCTCCAAAACTGTAGTTAAAAAAAAAAAGTCTAAAAGATGCAGAGAAAATGGGACTCCTAAAACCACTCAAGGAAGTAGACCTGGTAGACCACCATCACCATCAGATAAATAGTTCTTAAAACTTTCATCTTTGAGATCTTGTTTCTGTCCATCCTTCTGCTGTGATGGGACATCTCAGTGCTATGGATCTAAAAGCATGTGTAGCTGTCAAGAAGCTGTTACTGAGAAAAGGAAACAAAAAATAAAGCAAAGAGGCTAATGGTATTCTCAGAACAAAGAACTGACTACCTCAGATCCCTGACCCCAATATCACTGAATTTATTTGGGATTACTTGATTTGTGAGAAGCAGAAAATGCAACCAAAGGCAACCAAATTTTTTCCTAACTTCGGAGGTTTTAAAAAATAACCCTACAATTTTCTGAACTAAAAGCAAGTCTCCTGAAAAGAACAGAAACTGTTGTAAAGATAAGATAAAGAATGAACACACTAAGTACTGAACCACTATGATATTATATGTAGTTGTTGATGCTTCTGTGTAATTTCCACTTAAACTTGCAGGCCATGCATGTTGTATATTCTGAAAATACAGCGATAAGAAAACTGCAGAAAAGCAAAAAAAAAATTCAATATACAAAATTGGTCAAACCTGTGTAACAGAAAGCAAGATTTTCAAAAAAAAAAAGCTTCACATATAACCTTGGACTTTTTCCAAGATATTTGTGAATACAGATATCTGGTCTTCATTTAAAATGTTGATACATAAAGGTGATGCAATTTACATTGCATGGCCTAAAATTTACATTGTTGTCATCCTTTACATAATTGACAAACAGAAATGCAGTTTCCTTACATAGAAAACATAAGTACATCACTATATGTTTCACTTCTTCAAATGTGTCAAATGGAAATCAGGCACACCTGATCAGGTGTTCATGATTAGAACACCATTAGAGAATATTGTGGAGATAAAGAGTCCTCTGAGACCTACAGACAGAAGGTTTTACATAACTTTGAATCAGAGAAGGAATTTGAGAAGTGTCTCCAAAACAGTCGCTCATTGTACTGTCTGGAATATCATCTACAAGTAGAGCCACGGACAACTTGTCCAGACCATGCCATCCAAACAAATTTAACTCAAGAGCAGACCACAAGAGGCTTAATGAAGGCTTGAAGAACCCCAAAACTTCAAATTATTTGCCGCTGCGGTTGCAAAAGTACATGCATTAGAACAAGACTGCACAAATTTCACCTACATGAGAGGCGCACCAGGAGGAATTTGCTGTCTAAAAAGAACATCAGGTTTGCTAATGAATATCTTGCTAAGGACCAGGACTTCTGGAACAAAGTTCCACAATAGACAGATTTGTCACAGATAGAATTGTTTGGCCACAGCAGCAGAAGTCATGTTTGTTTACAGCCAAAGACAGTATTTACTTCAAGCGGGCTTATGACTCCAAACTTACAAGTAAATCCATGAATTAATGGCTCAAAAGGAAGAAATTGAGAGTTGTGGAATGGCCAATTTAAAGCCCAGATCTGAATCGCATTCAAGTCCTATGGAGGGATTAAAAAAAACACGCAGCAAACCTCTCAAAAATTGCACAGTTGAAATAATTCTCCATGAAAGAGTGGGCAATGGCTGCATAAAGTTGTATTTGTTTAAAAAAAAAAGGGGGGGGGGGCAATACTAGTTATTGAAGCCAGGGGTATACATACTTTCAATAAACAGTCAATAAAGACAACTCAGTTCATTTATTTTTAAATAAATGATATCAAAGTCAAATCTCCTTATTTCTGTTACATAATATAAGTCTATACATATGGTTTAGCTTAAGATCAAATACTGACATGTCCACTGTAATGAGGAGCAAGGAGGCGGACACATGTGCTGAGATAAGCAACTTTTATTGAGGGCAAATCCAGGGCCGTGGTCATGACAGTCCAGGTTCAGGTAGCCAATATGAAGAGCAGGAGGGACAGACATGACAAAGCACACAGAAATCCAAATACTGAACGGAACAAGCAAAACAAACACATCAAACAACACCAACAAA
The DNA here is from genome assembly GCF_015220715.1 of Pygocentrus nattereri. Lineage (NCBI taxonomy): Eukaryota > Metazoa > Chordata > Actinopteri > Characiformes > Serrasalmidae > Pygocentrus > Pygocentrus nattereri. The sequence continues at coordinate 26,878,897 of NC_051223.1, read as the reverse complement.
CAATCAGAACATCTAACATCAAACAAAGACCAACACCGACCAGGGCAAACATGGGGCTTATATACATGAGGGATGATGAGGGACAGGTGGGGAAACAGGTAGAACCAATCAGGGGAGGAGTAGCGAAACAAGAGGGCCGAACTCAAAACACAACAAACGCAAGTGGAAAATCAAAAAGTAAACAAAAAGCACATGGAGTGGGAGGAGCCAACCGTGACAGCCACATGTCAAAAAAGCCTAAAACATTTCATGGGGTGCACTTAATTCTTGACATCACTAAGTCAGAGAGGAAGACAACTTCAAAATAGGTCTGTATCCCTCTAAACAGTGAATATCTAGCTTCACTAAGCTAACAGAGGAAAACACAAGACATTGATCTTTAACATGGCCCAGGATGCAACACCATAATTTGAGCCCCCACACTGCAGCATCAGAGCTTATCAGGTATCTCTCAAATTAATGTTATAAGAGACTTCCAGTTTCATATCTATAATTTTAACCTTACTAAGAGGGTTAAAGAGAATGAATCATAGATGGTCATAGTAAGCGATGCCTGATATATCATGAAGTAAGATATAAAAAAACTGTGGAAATGTTTATGTAGGGATATATGGGAAATGACTCAAATTAATCCACACACTTTAGACTCTTTTTTCATTTTTTACTTGTACATTAGAAGCCCACATAAATCATTTCTGAACTATACTGAAGGGGAATGATTGCTCCTTTTGAGTAGATATAAAAGAAGCCTTTGAATCCCAGAGAAGCAATACATTCCGCAGATTCCAAAAACACACATGTCGAGCCACGGGTGCTTTTCAAAAACTATTAGTCAGTGTACATCCTACTTTAGATGTTTTCCTCTCAGGAGACCAAAGAGTCCATTAGCATATTGCTCTGCCTACGAATACCATAAGGATCAATTAAAATCGTATTATTTACTTTACTGTAATTACATGCAATCTGGTGAATGACAAAATCTCTTCAGTCAAAATGAAAGGTATTAAGAGGAACTTTCAAAAGAGAATGAGAATGAATGAACCCTTTCATGTGTGCTGCCCACATACTGTGTGCAGACAGTTGATTAAAGGCTACCATAATTAAAAATATATATATGTAGAGCTTTGATCTTCTAGCCTCAATGAAACCAATCATTGTAAGCTTCATAATGACATCCGAAATCAGTACAATTTCACTGAGGCATTGAATAGAAATTACTCTGATTTGTAGACAATACTACATATAAAGAAATAAGGCAACACATTTCACCTTGTCACAGTTATTAAGCTGTTTCCTACAAGAAAATGACCACCTTTGAAACATGTTCTCCCTTCCCCGAATTTCACTGCTCTATGTGGACTGTCAAAATGATAGGATCAACTGGAAATCGACGCTATTGACCTCTTAGTCATTTGGGACATATTCTCCAAATCCTTTACTGTGAGGTTATATAAACCTGCATCCTGAAGGTCATGTTTTCCACTTTAAATTCCAGATGGTGTGGCTCGAGGAAAAGAATAAAAAAATCTGTTTAAAGCAGCCATACCTGATGAAGACAAAGTGAGATTTTTGGCTTAGTATGTTACCAATTGCAATCATGGAAGCTATTAGCTACAATGGCCCACATTTAGGCATAATTATCTTAGCCCAGCTAATGGCTGCATATTTGTTCAGCTCCTTTTACCCAAAAATAACCTAAAGATGTAATAAAAGGTCTAAAAGTGTCTAATGTCATTAACAATCAGTAAGGAACCTTCAGGGCCTTATAGGCATTCAGAGAAGCTTTAATGAGTCATATCATGATGCTCAGTGTATGTCATCACTGCAAGCATTGTACTCATCCATTTTCTAAGCCACTTCTCCGTCAGGGTCGTGGGGGGTGCTGGAGCCTATCCCAGCAGTCTTCGGGCGGAAGGCAGGATACACCCTGGACAGGTCGCCAGTCCATCGCAGGGCAGACAGACAGACACAGACAGTCACTCACACCCAGGGGCAATTTAGCATGTCCGATTGGCCTGACTGCATGTCTTTGGACTGTGGGAGGAAACCGGAGAACCCGGAGGAAACCCACGCAGACACGGGGAGAACATGCACAGGGTCACCCGGCCGGGGAATCGAACCCAGGCCCTCCTCACTGTGAGGCGACAGTGGAGGAAACCCACGCAGACACGGGGAGAACATGCACAGGGTCACCCGGCCGGGGAATCGAACCCAGGCCCTCCTCACTGTGAGGCGACAGTGCTACCCACCGCGCCAACATTTTTGTTATAGCTAAGTGAGCTCCCATATCGTTTAGGGCTTCAGGAACAACCAATATAGCTACAAAGTGATACATCCGTGTCAGATACAGCACTGACTGCAAATACGAGCCGTGATCTAACAGAGTTCCATTGTGAAATAAGAAAGAGAGCTGTGGCAGCTCTATTTCGGTCTGTTTACTGAAACGGTCACTGTAAAACTGCTACAAACCAGGTAATATACAGGGTAATACATATGTTACAAGCTTCAGATGTTAGACTAGAATGGCTCAAAAATGTGAGATACTGTTAGCCTAGCACTAACATACCATTAGAACGCCCTGGCAGAAAAGATCATAGAGATGTTTTTTTTTTCCTGTGTTTTTTTTCCTGTGTCCACTCATATTCATGGTTCACCACAACTAATGCTATCTAATGTTGCATTATATAGCATTTAATGTTAGACACTTTTCCATTAGTCAGTTGACCTATGCCTTTGATATTATATAAACCTGCCTTTCTGTTTTGGTGAAACACAGCATACAAATAGATACAGAACAAACAGAAGCAGCTTGAAAACATGCCATCTTCATCTGCTTGAAATTAACAAACCATATTCCAAAAATAAGCAAAGACAAACCTGTTCAGTGCACATGGCAAGTAGCAAGTGCAACCACTGGTCATTCAAACCATCAGTCTATGTCAGTGACCTATGTACTTACATTCTGGGCTCAAGGAAAGGTTGCTGAATGGAGGCATTTGGTATTTAGCCTTCAAGCGTAGCGCAGCACTGAGGGAGTTGAGCAGTAAATGCCTTGACCTTAAAGTAAATAATGCATTCGAACACCAAATTCCAAGAAAAATAACAACTGATGAATATAACATTATCTTCCCTCGATTTCTCTGTACTCCACTCTTCAGGGCATTATACCTATAAGACCAGGGGTGTCAAACCAGCACTTTATTTAGAGGCCTTGCTGTCATCCTATTTAACCCTGACTCCCCTAACCACTGCCCTTCTTTACATTGAGATAAAGAGCAGCACTAACAGCATTCCCACAGTAATCACTCAAAGAGCCTCACTGGACCACCTCTTGTCAATACCTCCACTTATTCTCACCCACTGCTTCAATGACCGCTGAAGCAGCAAGTTCATTAACTGATCAATACTGCTGCTACTGGAACATATGCTAAAGACCTTTTCTGTCATTACTGAGCGAGACAAACCTAAAGTTTTGAACTCTTCATCCATGAGTATGAGAAAAAATGATCTTGTGTGCATTATTTTCTCATCTTCGTGCTCATCAAACAATTCCTGCAAAAAGTCTAATCCTCAAAGTGACAGAGGCCTCAATTACCAGCTGGTTTCTTTCCGTATTGATCTCTGCGGCTCCACCTGGCAATGTTTGCTGCATTTCTATTATCACAACTATATCCACATACCCTATCCTGCAAATTAGGACTGCACATTTATAACCTCTGCACATATTTATTGTAATTCTGTGTAGGAGGAGAGAGATAGAAAGCAGCTATAGCAGCAGACATCTCGGTCTGATAGATTTCATGTAATTGAAGTGTAGACAAGTGGTTTTGTATGTAATTCAAGAACAAACTTCTGGCCATTTGGTAGCTGCTTATTTCAGCCTTGGTGAAGATTTAGCTTGGTTAAAAGGGGTTTAGCTGTTCTGTCATCTTCTGATGTGTCGATTGCGAATTTGGGCTGTAAGTCACTGTGATTCACCAGTTCGTCATCCAAGTGACCAGTGCTTGTTTTTTGCTTGCCTTGAGAAGTTTCGAACTTCAATTTTTGTCAGATGAAATGAAAGCTTTGTTTCATATCTATTTATACGAATTCACCAGGCAAGTAGAACATTTTCTTTTATGGACTCCTTAATTTGCCTTGGCAAGGTTTTTTCTGTAGCACAGAGAGAACCACAGGGAGTAAACAGGCATAAAATACATTCCTCTGCACAAGTTACATGCATAACACTTTATAAAGCAAGCTTATATGACTTCATATACTTTGTGTATCAAAATACAGTGGGGCAAAAAAGTATTTAGTCAGCTACTGATTGTGCAAGTTCTCCTACTTAGAAAGATGAGAGAGGTCTGTAATTCAAGATTTTCTTTACTACTAGGTATGACATTTATACACACATGCAACACTATAATCTTGCTCTCTCTTTTCTCACCTTCTCTCATTGTTGACCACAGTATTTGTACTGTACTGTAAAGTTGCCCAAACACACTTGGGAATCCTAAGATATAGTGTGAAAAACACCTACAGTGGGGCAAAAAAGTGCCACTAGTCAGCCACTGATTGTGCAAGTTCTCCTACTTAGAAAAATGAGAGAGGTCTGTAATTTTCATCATAGGTTCACTTCAACTATGAGAGACAATATGAGAAAAAAAATCCAGGAAATCACATTGTAGGATTTTTAAAGAATTTATTTGTAAATTATGGTGGAAAATAATTATTTGGTCACCCACAAACAAACAAGATTTCTGGCTCTCACAGACCTGTAACTTCTTCTTTAAGAAGCTCTTCTGTCCTCCACTCATTACCTGTATTAATGGCACCTGTTTGACCTTGTTATCTGTATAAAAGACACCTGTCCACAGCCTCAAACAGTCAGACTCCAAACTCAACCACGGCCAAGACCAAAGAGCTGTCGAAGGACACCAGGAAGAAAATTGTAGACCTGCACCAGGCTGGGACGAGTGAATCTACAATAGGCAAGCAGGTTGGTGTGAATAAATCAACTGTGGGAGCAATTGTAAGAAAATGGAAGACATACAAGACCACTGATAATCTCCCCCAATCTGGGGCCCCACGCAGGATCTCATCCCATGGGGTCAAAATGATCATGAGAATGGTGAACAAAAATCCCAGAACTACACGGAGGCACCTGATGAATGACCTGCAGAGAGCTGGGACCAAAGTAACAAAGGCTATCCTCAGTAACACACTACGCCGAGAGGGACTCAAATCCTGCCAGCTGTCCCCCTGCTTAAACCAGTACAGTGTCCAGGCCCGTCTGAAGTTTGCCAGAGAGCATATGAATGATCCAGAAGAGGACTGGGAGAATGTCATGTGGTCAGACGAAATCAAAATAGAACTTTTTGGTAAAAACTCAACTCGTCATGTTTGCAGGAAGAAGAATGCTGAGTTGCATCCATACCTACTGTGAAGAATGGGGTTGGAAACATCAGGCTTTGGGGCTGTTTTTCTGCAAAGGGGACAGGATGACTGATCCGTGTTAAGGGAAGAATGAATGGGGCCATGTATTGTGAGATTTTAAGTCAAAACCTCCTATCAGTGAGAGCATTGAAGATGGAACATGGCTGGATCTTCCAGCATGACAATGATCCCAAACACATCGCTCAGGCAATGAAGGAGTGGCTCCGTAACAAGCATTTCAAGGTCCTGGAGTGGCCTATCCAGTCTCCAGACCTCAACCCCATAGAACATTTGTGGAGGGAGTTGAAAGCCCATGTTGCCCAGCAACAGCCCCAAAACATCACTGCTCTAGAGGAGATCTGCATGGAGGAATGGGCCAAAATACGAGCTACAGTGTGTTCAAACCTGGTGAAGACTTGCAGGAAACGTTTGACCTCTGTCATTGCCAACAAAGATTATGTTACAAAGTATTGAGTTGAACTTTTGTTATTGACCAAATACTTATTTTCCACCATAATTTACAAATAAATTCTTAAAAAATCCTACAATGTGATTTCCTGGATTTTTTTCTAATATTGTCTCTCATAGTTGAAGTGTATCTAATGATGAAAATTACAGACCTCTCTCATCTTTCTAAGTAGGAGAACTTGCACAATCAGTGGCTGACTAAATACGTTTTTGCCCCACTGTAGGTGTTTTTCACACTATATCTTAGGATTCCCAAGTGTGTTTGGGCAACTTTACAGTACAGTACAAATACTGTGGTCAACAATGAGAGAAGGTGAGAAAAGAGAGAGCAAGATTATAGTGTTGCATGTGTGTATAAATGTCATACCTAGTAGTAAAGAAAATCTTGAATTGGGGGAAGTATGTGATGTTATATTATTGGTAGCTACTGTAATAGTTTCAGTTTTTCTTGGGCAGGTTTCATACAGTATTAGGTAGAGGTAGCAAACTAAGTTTTTGAAGCGCTGCTTCAAATTCTAACAAAATTAAAGGAAAATGCTGTGCAGCTGTACAGGTACACTATATGGCCAAAATATTTCTGCAGACATCCTAATTATTGTATTTAGGTATTTCATCCACACCCATCTGCCACAATTTCTAACAGGTGTAAGTTTTTGTAATATCTCCTTTACTAGATCTACTCTGCTTAACTAAGAGTGCCATTATTGTGAAATGGAAAAATCTAGAAGCAACAACAGCCCCACTATGAAGCAGAAGACCAAGCAAACACAAACAGTGGAGCTGCTGAGTGCTGAAGCACATACCATGTAAAAATTCCAATTCCAAACTGCCTCTAGAAGCAACATCAACAAAGAACTGTGCATTGGGAGCTTTGTGAAATTAATTTCCTTTGCCAAGCAGCTGCAAACAAACCTTAAATCACTGGATTGGTGTAAATCACACTGCCACTGGACCCTGGAGCAATGGAAACATATTCTCCAGAGTAATGAATCATGTTTTTCCATCTGGCAGTCTGATGGACAAATTTGAGTTTGGCAGATGCCAGAAGAACACTATCTACCAGAATGCATAGTGTCAACAGAAAACAAATAACAGTAAAATGTAAGTTTGGTAAAGGAGGGAGAATGGTCTGGGGCTGTTTTTCAGTGTTTCGGCTTGGCACCTAAGTTCCAATCAAGGCTAATGTTAATGTTACAGCAAACACAGATACTATTTTAGACAGTTATATGCTTCCAACATTGTGGCAACCGTTTGTGGAAGGCTCTTTCCTGTTCCAGCATGACTGTGCCACTGTGCTCAAAGCAAGGTCCAAAAAGACATGGTTTGATGAGTTTAGTGTGGTGGAACTCCTTTGGAATGAATTGGAATTTCATTTGCAAGTCAGGCCTTCTTGTCTGACCTCACAAACGCTCTTTTAACTAAAAGAGCACAAACTCCCACAGTCCAAAATTGAGTGAAAAGCCTTCCCAGAAGGGTGAAGGCTGCTAAAGCCCCAAAAAGAGGAAGCAACTTCATATTAATGCCCATGGTTTGGAAAGAGATGTCCAAAAAGCTCATATAAGGGTGATGTAAGGCAAGGCATTATAAAGCATTATTCATGCTATATAGCACATTAAAAATGCAATAATAATTGCATATGAATACAGAATTCAAAGGATGTCACTTTTGTTTGTTTTTGTTTGTTTACTTGACTACCCAAATAATAATTTAGGTTTGCTTTTCTTGTATCATCTAAATTGCTTTTCTTTCACAGACAGCTTTGCTTGGTTTGCACAACACTGCTGGGTTTTATACATGGTCACACATAACAAAAGCAGAAGCTTGACAATTCCATTGGACTACAAGAGTGGTGTAATTTTGGTGTGCCATCCTAAAATGTAACTTTACTAAGTTCAGTTTGTTGTTATTACCCTGCAGGAATCCATTTTTGCTTAAATCCAAACCATTTAGCAAGTCATGAACACATCTAAACAGAGGTTTCAAGCACACAGCCATCACGAGGAACTGACTCTTGGCCTACCACAGCTGAAACATTCATTCCTACTCTGCTTGAGAAACTTTTAACCGCCTGCTTGGGGTCTTACTTCACTTCATGTCTGTTAGTTTCTATTGCCAAAAACTATTTTTTGTTAGATATGTGAGTCTTGTCCTCATTACAGTCTGTATAAAGCACTTTCTTTACCTCTAACATATTGGCTTTGCTTCATTTAGCAGCAAGTTGACTGACTGACCACAATTGACTGACTGAGCATTATTGTCTTAACCCTCTGTCAAGACCACAATTTTTCAATCACACTATCATCAAAAGACTGATTTTTACAGAAAAAAGCAAAAAGAATTGGGTGTACAGTGAAACACTTATGTTTTATCTGTGTGCTCACACTCTCTTTGACCTCAGTTAATACCTCTTTGAACTAGACCAATTCTCATTAGTCTGCAGCTCGACATCCCTGACCTTTGCACAGTCGTCCTCAGGTGAAAGTGAAGCACAGTGTAATAAAAACTCGCCTCTTTCATCGCATCATGCTTATTTAGCTCTGGATATCTATTTTTCAGTAAGTATGTCCCTGGTTTCATTATTGTTTGTACTTAAATAATGTAATGTTGTTATGCTTTAAACAATATTACGACTGCGTCAGTAAGTAATGCATCAACTGCTGATGTATTGCATATTAATACTATTCCAGCCAACAACTGATGAAAGTGTGCTATTATAATGCAATGCCATTTCATCACTGTCATAGAAAAACCTCTTTACTATGTTTTTTGAGTTTTTATGTATTTTTGCTAGCTGCTCTTCACACTATTAAAAAGTGATGAACCTTCACCCTGGCCCTAATCCTAAAGCTAACCTTAACCAAAACATAATCCAGTTAAGATCATCTTACACAATGGTGTCAGCAGCATGTCTATAACAGCTAGTTGAGGATGTTGAGATGGTCTGTATTAGACCTGTTCCATGTTAAACATCCACAGATCTGAATTTGGACTAAATTACTAAAACTGACTAAAACTACTGAATTCAGCAGATTATAACAAATGTTATTTACACAGTTATCTAAATGTCTTGATAAATCTTGAGAATCTTCTGAAAATCTTGATAATCTACTGAATGCATTTACTGCTGCTACATCATTGATATTTTGTTGATATGTTGCTGAGAGTCTGTTGAGTATTTATTATAAAAAGCACCTCTCAAAATAAAGTGTCACCGCTTGTCACTTCTGTTTTGTTTTTTTTTTTTTTACTCAAATGTGTTGCGTGTTGCGTCTGACACTGACACCATTTTGGTAGGGAATGCTCTGTGAATTTATGTGCTGCTGTTGTTTATAGCAAAAATCGCAGATGAATGTAGATAAATACATTAAAACACATGTAAAAGTCAACTGAAAGCGTACTGTCACACCCACTGCAGCTGCACCTGCATCAGCTCCACCTCGCTCTGATTCTCTGGAATACTCAACACTTATTCTTCATCACCTGTCCTGCCAAAAGCCACTATAAATAGTCTAGAACTTTCCACAAGGCTTTTGCTGAAGACTCACATTTGCATTACTAAGCATTTTAAGTCTATTCCTAGTTTTCTGTGTTCTTGTTATTATTATGTCATGTTTTTGCAGTCCTAGTTCTGCATGTTTCTCTTGATGTTTGGATTGCTCTGTCTATCAGTGGTTGTATTTGTTTAAGTTCGTCAATGTTCTACATTGAGATCCATTTAATAGCAATTCATTGTGCTTTCATTGAGTTCTCCTTTTGTGTCACACATACAAGCACACATGAAACTTCTGCTGTCACTTTAATAGTGTTTGGAACTCACACTTCATTTTGTGAGTCCAGCAATGAACGTTCCAGCATTAAGGCTGTATGCTGGCACAATGTAAATATAACAGCATTTCAGAATTAAAATGGTCACAGATTTTCCCAGGGGTTAAATCTGTTAACAATGTGATAAACTGCACTGACAGAGAATCCTTTATACACAACCTCTCCCTTCATTTTTGAATTCTGTGGTCTTTTATTCCTGTTATTTCTATTTTCTATTATCATTTCTATGATTCCTTGTGTTTTAATTTGCTACATAAATGTGCTCATTATGCCTCAACTTTTAAAAGCCTTGATTAATGCACTTGATTTGTCCTGATCCAATGTAACATCTACATTAAATCCAGTGCATTTTGTCACATAGATAGTTCTATAACCTAGGACTAGTTTTCATAGCCACATAAAATTGTCACAACTGAGGTTACTAAATCAACCATGTCTCCTTACACTAGGCCTATTTTGTGTGAATAGATTTTTATTACATTTTATAGTCAACTTATGATGTTCACTCGTTTGAAATTCTCCAGTCAGCCAGACACACTGTTGATAAAGATGTAGCTGTAGATAAAGAATATAGCAAGATATATCAAAAACTAACTTTTTATTATCATAATATCCCTGCTGAGAAGACCATCTAATATCACTAAGGTGGATAATATTGTTCACACATTGTTTGCACCTATGAAAGAAATCCCAAATGAACTCCTGGAGTTGCCTGAAGAAAAAAAAAAGCCACAAGTGTAGCTTTGAATAGTTTGCTTTGTGCTTTGTATTTTATCTAGAATATTTCAGCATTTCTGTCTTTTAAAATTCAGACAAAACTACCTTGTTGAGAAGTGCATTATTGATAAATTCATCTCTCCTAAGGCAGCGGTGTTGAAGTAACAAGAAAGGCAAATAAGACTTGGCAGATTATTCCTCCCTTGGCTATTTTACTGTTCTCATTTCTGTCATTCCTGGGGCAAGAGAATATATTCCCACAGTACTGAGATGATCAAAAGAAGAACACGTTTTAGATGTCACAAGGGGGCAGATGAAATTGTATTCGGGAGAGAATTTTTTGTCTCTCTGAATCAGTTGCAATGAAGGATAGAAAGAATCAGACTGTGCGGATGAGAGCCATAGATATATACAGCAAAACAAATCGATACTTCGGGCAGATAAATCAAATCCCTGCTCATCAGTGCAATCCTGTGGGATCACTGAATGCTTCCCAACTCTTGCCACCCATTACCACCTGATTCGTCCCAAATCCCACTCAATGCTCATTCATCCTAACACAAAGCCTCAACTGTCCAGCCGAGACCATCCGTCAGAAAGCTTGCGAATGCAATGTTACTTCACCCCAGTGTCTTATTATGAGGTAAACAATGCACAGGCCTGGGGGTTTCACTCTACACACATCTAACTTATTGTCTAGCTGAAATGTGCAGGATGCACTTAGTCCATTCCAATTTCCAATCCATTAGTCATTGAGTTTTTAGTAATGCTTTAGGTTAACAACAAGTAGATAAGCATAGTGTATTCATGACCAGGACCAGAACACTTGTTACATAATCACAATCATGAAATATATTTGTTAAATTAACATATTATGACATATACACTAAGCATCACAAAGACTTTTTTAAATTAACTGTATTGTGCATCATTACTCAATAATGAATGTATTTAATGCATTTTTCAAAAATGATTGTGCTTTTAATGGAGTGTTAATTGCTGTTCATGAATATGTCATTGATGCTTCAGTTCCTGTAAAGCATTATTAAGTATTGCCACTAAAGTTTGTCATTGTGAATATTCCCACTAACTAACTAGATCTCACAACACTACCAAAATGAAATTGTGAATGCTAATGTGTTTCCTAAACCTACCACTGCATCTTTTCCAGCTGCTGCTCACGCAACACCATAGGACAGCTGAACGTGCTTAGAGTAGACCCCTAACTGAACACATGATCTGACAGATACCTGTGATTGTCTGGCATCACACAGAATGACAGTGAGAAAATGGAACTATGCCATTCTTTCTACCCAGAAAGTAGCACACTGAATGGCAGAGGAACAGAGAGCAGGGAAAGTTATGCTTTATTAGACCCCCAGCCAAACCAGCAATCTTCTGAAGATAGGGCAAACTCTTGCAAAAAGGGACATAGACAAAAAAGAAGAAAATATGCCATGCAGACAAAGAAGCTGCTGGAGTCCTCTGAACAATGGACTGACCACCCTGAGTCCAGGCTTCAATATCACTGAATGTTTTTGGGGTTACTCAGATTGTGAGAAGCAGAAAATGCAACCAGACTGAACTTTAGAGGCGTGGAGAAATATTCAATTTAATTTCTTTGAAAAATTGAAAGCGAGTCTCCCAAAAAGAATGAAGGCTGTAATAAAAGAAAATGACTTGGCATTATATTTAGTTGCGTTTCTGTGTCTTTGAGGCTTCTGTGCAAAACTTTTTAAAAGCTATTTTAATTAGGAATTAAATAAATGATGAGTTGTCTCTGACTTTTGTGCAGGACTGGAAAGATATATATAAAAAATGGAAAAAAGTCCAAAAATCCATACACTATATACATAATAAAAAATCTACTGACAGCTCTGAAAGAAGGTGGAGAGGTAGATCTTCCATTTGAGATTGTGCAAGTTCTCATTAATCATGTGCGCGTGCACACACACACACAATGGGTCTCAACAGCTGCTGACTAATGGACTCCGCAGTATATTTCTTGTTTTACACAAAGGTGAAAAATAGGTTAAACAGCTTTTTGCATTATGATGATGTTTCATGGTTGTTGATGTTCAAGAGATTTTGAAATGGCCAAAGTTTCCATTATATTTAAGAATTCTCTCAAAAGTCACTGTCAAAGTTAGTAGATAAAGAATTATAAATACATTAGTGCTGATGTCAAAAGTTCTGCGATCACAAATTAAACACTTATCAGTGGTGTGAATAAGGACACATACTTTTTGATAAAGTTCTTACATAAATATTGGAATGACTTCTAGCAGTGTCTCTTCAGTGTGATATCCTTATTGGAATTAAAGTGTAGATTCAAAAGACAGATACACTATCACATTCTCCAATTACTTATAGTGTAATCTGAACTCTGAACAGACGAAAGAGAGCCTACGCTGAGCGTTAAATACAACTGACTTCTTGCGAGTTCAAATGTGCTAGACTTTCATTAGCCATTCCTGTGCTTTACATTTGCCTGCAGCTACTGTCTTTTAATCAACTCTGCAGTCCTTATGGAGTGATTTAAGTGCATCAGGCTGATGCATATTTAGACCTGCCTCTTCCAGCAGGCTGTGGTGTGCTTTAGGGCTCCACACTAATTTCACAACGAAGAAAAAAAAGTGTAAGGCATAATAAGGATGAGATCTAATTGACAGAGGTTTAGAACTAAAGGTCAGTGTCAGTTGTGCAGTCACTTGGCGGTGTCTGCAAGATCCCACTCCTGCCTTGTCTAAGCATGATTTCTGGTGAAAAACAAATCAAAACACAGTTCAACTTATGAAAACTTCTGATCTTTTCAGTAAGGTGATTACAGAGGATATATGCACTGTTACAGATGGATTGCAGGAGTACAGTTCCTGTTAATATGAATGTATAACTTCTACTTTGTCTCATGTAAGTGACTGCATCTTCATAGCTGTAATAGAACATTCTTTATCAGTTAATTGCAGCAGGGTGAGGGTTATTACATTGTATGAACTATAATATTTACATCTACACATTAACAGCAAACATACACTGTAGTACTTACAGGATACCTACACTGAACTGCCTAGAACATATCAACATAACCCAAAACCTAGCTAGCTGCAGGATTATGCTTAGGTTGTGACATCATAACCCTAAGTTTAGGCTTTAAACCAAGCTGTAATTTGACAGCACTTACTCAAGCAATATAACACTCATGGTCATGTGTTATCATAAATAACATCACGGCTGTGATTTGGTTTCAGGGATAGGCTAATGATTAGCGTTGATCATCACAATTGTGATGTTAATAATAATATTCGCATTCTATTTCTTTTCTACAACAGCTCTGCAAAACAAAGAAAATTGATAATTGATACATTGTAGGACTTATGCTTTAAAATCTGGTCCAATAAAAAAAGAATAATGTAAACTTCTGTGCTGTAGATAGAGGCATGAAACTCTCCCTATATCAGTTTCAGCTGAGCTTTTCTAATATTTGCCAGAACCACCTGAATGTCATTTTGTACCAGTCAGTCTGTGAAGCATTTCTTGTTTGCCGAGTTGTTTTCTGTTTTATTGCTGGCTAATTCCAGTGTGTTTAGTGTTCTGCTGTCACAGCTGGTGACCAAAAGCCTTGCTTAGGGGCAATGACAGGTTTGGGGTTTGATGTTGTCCTGCTGTCATGCTCCTCCACAGAATCTGAACAAATGGGCTGCAGGTAAATGATTATTTTAAGGAAGTATTGTATATTTTCTTTTTCCTTCCCTTTCTGCAGTTTTAGTAATTTTCTGTTTATTCTAGTCCTTATTGAAAATTGTAGTTCCCAGTGACTGACCGCACATGTCTACTTCAATTAGATGCTTCCTGAATTACAAAAGAGGGGGTTCTTGTTCCTAGCAGTGGCATAAACAGCTACCTGTATGGGTTTACAAAAGAATGTCAGTTGTCCTTTCTATAAGCACAAACAGTCACTTATATATGTTGTTGTGAGCCAATAGCTGCAGGACAAATACTCAGTATGAAGGTCTGCTTGGGAACCTGTTGGTTAGACTGGGCTCTTCTGCAGATGGACAGAGAGCTCTCTTTGAATACAAACAGCTCTCCTGCTCTCCTGAGCTCTCTTCACTTGGCAAAGAAACAGATTTCCAACAAAAGTTCTCCAACGTATGCTTTGTCTGTTTTTTTTTTTATCGGAAAAAAAAGAGTTGTTTGCACAAATAACAGCACAAGTGGAACATTTCTAACCTAAAAACAGTGTTTAGATTAGAAATCTGAAATTGATCAGACTTTTTGTAACTGCCCATGCCACTGATTTTTTTTTTGGCCTTCTTTTGTATCTCTAATATTTAACAAGTTATGATTTAAAAAATTACATAAATGGCTTTAAAATAAGTGGACAGTTCATGTGATGTTGATGCATAGATACAATGATTACTAGAAAAAAGCAGATCATATAAAGATAATTACCCTCACTCTACACATGCTATACATGTGTAATTACTCAGAAGCACATGCTGTTACAATTACCAAGACACAAATGTGTACTCAAAGGAGTCAAAGCTGAAGTGGTTACACATGAGTATTCACAGAAACTGTACTACTGTAGTAAATCAGTAACAGTACACATGTGCACAGTAGTTTTGTTAATGCTGCATGTATTGTTTAGAGGGAAAAACACTAAGCCCGTGTACCATGCAAATCCTGGCACTTTTAGTGTGAAATTTTCATCTTATTCATCTGATGCTATTAGTTTTGAGCAAATATTATTCTTTGAGTTAGAGCTATTTGTGTCCATGTAATGGGACTATCCTGAATAAATACCAAAGCTAATATGAAAACTTTGCTCTAACAGATGGTCTTATAAAGATGCCTTTGTCAGGATTCTGCGGAACCTAATGAGTTAGTAATGTTAGTGATATTGACAAAATATAGGAATACATTCATTACAGTACTGAGCAGTCAGAGATCACCCCTCATTTACTTAACTTCCAGTCAAAAGCACAATGAACTGACCACCACAATGTCCAATCCTTAGCATCACTGAATGGGTTTGGGATTACTTGGGAAAATATGTCTGCAGGGTTCTTTTAAAAATGAAAAGAAAGCAATCTGTAATAATGGAATAAAAGCTGTAATGAAGATAAAGAGTGACTAACACTGTCACTAAACACTGTCACTAAACACTGACAAAAATACTACTACACTGTAAAAAGTGGGATCTACTTAAAAGATTACTTCATGTGATGAAGTAGATTTGACCAATCACTTTTTTTTTACATTGTATATTTATTATTTATTTATTCATTATATATTTTCCTTATATTGACAAATAACTTGCACTTAATTGCTTGTTGAATGGAAATGAAATAAATGAAGGGTGGTCTTTGACTTTTGCACAGATTTAGATGTTACTTCCCATTTTAAAAGAGAGCTTGTCTGAGTTAGTGGTTAAAGTGTGAAGTCACATGACCAGTAGCAATCTGGACACTTTGGTCTATTACTCATCATAATTGTTTAAATACAGAGCTTTCCAGCTATATATTAATTTTGTTGTTTTTATACCATTTCAAATATAATCAATTATCTAATAATATAACTGCATAATTATGATGAGTAATTTGTTTGGTGTAATTAAAAGTTATATTCCTAATACTGTGGCCATAATAAGCTCACTACACAATTCTATTGCATTTGTCAACAGATTTTAAATGGAAGCCTAAAATTGATAAGTAATACAGCATGGGTTGGGTGAAGAAGAATTACAGTTTGTTTGCTCTTGGGTTTGCTAGGTTTGAGTTTGGTGGCAATTTTCTTTAATAAATCACATAAAACTTGATTGTTAGAAGAGAACATAATCTTGTATTTGATTTAAGATGTATCAATTAAAATGTCTCTATGAGAACTATATTTATGGAGATGCTGTAATGTTTGGGCTGAGGAAGGTTGCAAAGGTCATGTGGCTTTATTTGGGATAGTCCAATACTCACTGGCATAAAACAGTGGGTTTTGGGTAAGTGGGTAAGGCAGGGGTCAAAACACTGGCATACAAGAGAAGATGCAGATCCATATATATACAGGAGGTAAGAGAGGGCAAATACACAAAGAAAACACAAAAGGGGCTCAGGTTAAGGAAATACAGAGACTTTGCCAACACACAGGTAAAAAAAAGGGGGTAACAGTCTTATTAGCACTGAGAACAATGTGTAGGTGTGTACAACCGAGGAGTGGGTCGAACCATTATGTAGCTGGAAAAGAAAAACACTACCACACAGACCCAGGAGGGGGTAGTTTGTGACAGATGTAGGTGGACTTACTGTGTGACTACACAGGTGTTGAAGTGGGAACATTTTGTTTGGCAGTGACATGAAAAAAGCATATTAAAATGTGAATTCACAGATTTTCACAGAATAATTGTTACATCCGAATTGCTTATCCAACATTATGTGCATCTCCTGGTCATGTGGGTGAACTGGAGATTTCAAAAGAGTATAGTTCCTCTCTGTGATGCATATATATCTAGGAACAAACTGCTGCACTTGCAGTAGAAAGACCTTGACCAATTTGTTACACGCTGTTCCACCACCGAAAGCTGGCTCTATTGTGCACTGTACCAGCTTGTTTTCTGATATGCTTTTGTAGCACGGGCCTTTTGGGAACTCTTCACATGTTCTTTGAAGTGTGGAGTATCTAATCCTTCTTCATGTTCTTTCACCGTCATCTAACCATCTGTATAGCAGCATGTTTTAATTACTACATTGATTGCATGGTAAGAGATCAACTGATTGGCAGCTTTTTATTTTTTAGCCAGTCTTCTCCCCAGAGGTGGTAATCACCTATTAAAACCTGCTATCTTGGGCATGAATGACTATCACAGAGCAGGCACTCAAACTCTGGTGCTGGCACTGAGATCAAATATTCTTAGCCAGTAGCATCACTCGGGAGCTCTTGATTGGCAGCTTTCAACATACTGCTGGATCTTTCACTGGCATTGAAAGTGTAGATCATTTTTCTGTCAGATTTTCTCTGACAGATTCATATGAAAGAGCTAATTCTAGAACTTCAAAACAGGGTAACCTAGACAGATCAACATGTGCATGCTACTATAAATTATAACATTGTAAAATGATACCAAGTATTTAGGTAGTACTAGAGTGACCACCATAGAAGCCCATATAGTACCTTCAGTTTAAAGGTAGGCTCAACTAATGAAACAACTAAGTACTTTGAAATATACTAGTGACCAGTTCCTCTGAATTTCTGAATAATTATTGTACTAGAACTGAAATTGCAGACTACATGCTGCCTACACTCTGGAGGTTTAAATGATTCATTTACTTCATCCCTTATACACATTTCATAAATTGTGGGTGCTCCAGTGAATATGTAGTCCTTGACGTGTTTAAACGTTTTAACCAAAGCATTAGATCTTTTGCTCAGATTACGCAAATGCATTAAGGAGGAAACATAAAGCCTCTCCACTCCTCTCAAATTTATGTTAACGGGTGATCTGAGCTTTTTTCCAAAGTTCTTGACTGAGCACAATGTTTGACATGTTATGTAAACTCTGCATATGAATATGTATCTCAGCCAACCTTGAGGATCAGCAGCTGCATCTCCTTTGGCTCCTAATTGATGTGGTTACTGGAATCCCACAAGCATCATGGCCTTGAACATAAGGGCATCAAATGCATAGTACTGGATCATCATTACACTAGAGCACTGGAAATAGGCATAAGCATTTTTCATAAAAAAAAATGAACTGCACAGCAGCACAATTTGTTTGTACTTCAGCACACTAGATTTGAAATTAAAAAAATGACTATAGGGTGAAAGTATACAATTACAGCTTTAGTTATTTTTGTATATATATATATATATATAGCAGGTCTTCATGAAGCTGAAAAATCAAGATACTCAGAGGAATAGGACATCATCCATAGCATCACCAGATGGGGGGACGCTCTGCTGTTTTCATTTATTACCAATTCTGAGGGCTTTTTGCCATCAATTTTACCGTCAGTAAGTGAAATGCTTCTTAGTGGGGATCACACTGAGTAAATGGCTTGGTCAGTCAAGAAAATTCCATTTAGCCCTGAAACACTCCATGCTTTCATTAATAATATAGCCACAATGGTGACTGTGTCTTTCTCCAGTTCCATTAAGCCTGGACACACTATCTCCTCATGTCTTTTTTGAAAATTTGCACTGAAGCACATAACAATGAATACAGCTCAAGGCTGTCATGCACAGATGTAAAGCATTTAAAAGAAAGAATAAAAGAAAGAAAGAAAGAAAGAAAGAAAGGAAGAAAGAAAGAAAGAAAACCAGAAGAATTCAACTTTCTGTTCAAATATTTATTAGTAACATATACTAACATATCAGAGCATCTCATAAGACAGCTAATAGAAATTAACATTATTTCAATAATAGTTTAGACAAAAAGCCTGCAGCTAAATTTCTATGTAGTCCGTGAGCAGCTGGAACATCTTGTGTGTTTATTCATAACAATAATAATGTTAATGATAATAATAATAATAATAATAATAATAAAAATGGCAAAACTGCTCTGAAAAGAACCAACTACAGCCATCAACGTGGGACACACTGCAAAAACTACTACAGTCAGCCACCACTGTAGTTCAACTTGACCTTTTAGACAAACTCTCTCTCTCTCTCTCTCTCTCTCTCTCTCTAACTAGTAAACAAAACAGGAAATTAATTTTGATTTTAAAACTATGCAATACATGCTAGGTGTTTTAAAAAATAGTTCAAAAGCCTACATATAGGCCCACATTTCAATTATTGACATTCATAATTCTGTAACTTATATATTAGTTTCACAATATATAGCAACCATTTCATAGTAGTTACTGAGAAATAACTAAATAATAATACATTAAATGCTGAACTGAATAACAAGTATGCAGTTTTAAGGGGTTATATATTCCTTGAATGATTATATTGTCTTTTCTTGCCTTTTTGTTGTAATCTTTGACCTCAGTGAACAGTGGACTTTACTGAAGCTCACTGTACTGCACAACATGCCCTCTCTATATGTATCTCTGTGTATCAAATATTCCTAGTTTGAGATGAGCCTTAATATATGGAAAAGCTCTCTTGTACAATGCAATA
The DNA here is from genome assembly GCF_015220715.1 of Pygocentrus nattereri. Taxonomy (NCBI): domain Eukaryota; kingdom Metazoa; phylum Chordata; class Actinopteri; order Characiformes; family Serrasalmidae; genus Pygocentrus; species Pygocentrus nattereri. The sequence goes on along the minus strand of NC_051223.1, from coordinate 26,859,352 downwards.
GCCCAGGGTATTCCAAAGTTGCCAAAATACATCAAAAATAGATGATTTAGATTTAGTGATTTAATAAATTGTGTCTGCTTTAGAGTTATAAGAGCCATGGGAGTATCAGCTTGCATAGTTCAATACTCTCAGAAAGGAAAGACTGTATACTCTCTTGGCTAATTTTAATAATGTGTAACATCAAGTTATGTCTGCCCATGGCTTCACCTGTTCTCGACACCTTACAACAAATCCTTCTTTTTCACTGTGAAAGAATTCTGCTGAACCAGGTTGCACTAGAGAATACTGACACAGAGATAATGCAAATCTTCTCATGTGTGTGACAACTTCATTAATGAAGCATCGAGAGAAGGTTCCCATTTGACAGGAACATGTTATAAGCGAATGCCTCATCTAATTTTTCACTCAAGGCTTTCAACGTTGGCAGTCCCATGAAATGTGAAGGAAAAAAGTTAATCTTTTGTAACTGATAAAGAATTACAATAATATGCAGATACAAATGGTGTGGACTGCATAGTCTGTATGCAAAGAATGAATGAAGGAATGAATGAATGAATGAATGAATGAATGAATGAATGAAGGAATGAAGGAATGAATGAATGTACCCTTATTTATCCCTTTGACCTTTGAAGCAGGGTTTCCAGAGGGAGAACCAATCCCACAAGAAAACAAAAACAAACCATCATTGACATTTTAGGTGGTATCCATGTTTGAGATCCATCTTTAGCAATACAAACAGGATGTGCGGCTTGAGATTATTGATTACTGATGTTTTAGACAGCCCATTTCTATTTCATCCTCACTTAACACCCTGGGCTGATGTGAGGCTATTCTTATGCAGCATATCTCTGCCCTCTGACATCGCCTGCTCACCTTTAATGTTTATGAATGACAGTTTCAGATGCAATGAAGTTTGCTGAGGTTCTTGAAGGTGACTTTACAAGTCAGAGCCTGAGGAAGTTCTAAATTTAGCTTTGACAGAGTGTAAAGGTCTCTCTTTATCTATCGTCTCTTATTCATACAGCTGTTTGACAGGTTGAAGCAAAAATACAAAGACAATATATCTACTCTAGGGCTAAAGTTTAAGCCAGTTTAAAGTTTGAAAGGCAGGCATGTACATGGAGGCAATAAAGCAAGAAATGCAACAGTGATCAAGGCTGTAGGTTGACAAGACTGTCTCAAAACAGAGCCGTGATCAAAGACATAAAGCACAAGTGTCCACAAAATGTTGACACGCTGGCAAACATCACAGGCTTATACTTGCGGGTGCGTGACACAGCAGGCTCTCGATACGGCAGTTCTTTTAAACTGATATAGGCTGATTTTATTTAAGATGGGTTTTTATTTGAAGATGGGTGCCATCTCCCTTTTGTGGTTTTAACCCTATTTCAAACTGAACTGGTGACAATACTTTCTCTGTAAATTTAATATCCTGTTGGTGAATCAGTTCAGGTCCTTCTGTTAGAGTCAAAGCCGTTACTGACCTAGAAAAGCGCTCAGACCCCCATAACCGGTCCAGCTGTGAAAGAGGTGCACCCAGAAGGAACTTATGGTCAAGGGTGAGAAACCAACTAGGACAGGCAGGTAATTTTATAAAGAAACAAACATTAAGGAAGATGGGCTGAAGGATAAAGAGAGAGGAGGAGAGGATGTTCAGCCAAGCTTCAAAGTCAGGAGGAAATACACTCAGCAAAGGCCAAGCACAAAGAAAAAAAGACCTGCCTCAAAGACACGGGGAGACCAAAGAGTAAAAGGAATCAAAGAGGAAAGGTAAGTTGTGATGAAACATGGGAATTGACCATAAAAGCACAGAGGAACGTATACCATCAGCTGACCAACTGAAAGCTATATTTCTGCCCTTGAAATAAAAAAGATGGTGTTTGGCCTATGTAGGTTGCGCACTTTTAGTATTTTTTGCTGATTCAAATCCAGAAGGTCACTATGTGCTACAGCTTGTTAATTAGCTTGCGCTAAGAATGCTAAAAGATGTGTTTCTTCAGGGTAAGTGCACTTTGGGGGGCAATGGGTTGGACTTTGCCCTCAACTAGATATAATCATTAATTCTACAGGCTTTTAACTCATCCTATTACTGTGGATGCAGTTTTGATGTATTATTTAAAGGAAGAAGTCTTACAGACATAGAAACCACTCCAATCTCCTAAAACATGTTTCCTCTTAACACCTTGCTGTACATATAAATGGAGTAGCTTGACTGATGTGCAATGTATTCGTGTGCCTAATAGGAAGACCAAGTAACCAGAAATTGAAACAATTTACCTTCATCATTGCTAAATTGACCAATTTGTCTTCATTAAGGTGTTGCTTGATGACTTGTGTCTGCATAAGAGTATTCCTTATGGGATTTAAGATGTGCATTTAAGCACTGCACCTGCAGAGCTGGAGTTCTTATATGTATGCAAATATGAAATTATTTTGATATACAGTTTTGAAATTGACCACATTCTTTTTTCCACCTTAGAAGCTGAAGCAAAAAAAGAGGGGAAAAAACATCTGCTGGATGTTCTTCAATTTAATGCAATTAAAAGCATAAAAGCATATCATTGCTGTTTAAAGAAAAACATGTATCTCTAAAATGGAGATATTCCAAGTGATTTTGGAGCCTTTTTATTGGTTGAACATTTTACAATTTAAAAAACAGCTACCAGGGTCAAATGATACAGAAAAATAAACATACATGTTTCCTTATTATATACCATTTAATGCAATATTTGACTCTTCTTTACAAAAAAAAATCTTTGATATGACTGGTCACAAATGTTCAGCACATTATTGGCAAGAGCCTCATCATGATGAGCTCTTTCTACCTCACGTTTGCTTTTTTTCAAGCAAATGCTGCTTTTCCTATGTTAGACAGGAGAGGTCTTTGGGAGCAGCTTTAATTGAACACTAGTCTTGTAATAAAAATACACATCTGGGGAAAATCTGTGAAACGTCTGGTGCTGGATTGAAATCCTCAGCTAACACAGGTATAATTTTAAAATTCCCAGCTCTATTCTTTTTTGGGATTTGTAGCTTAAAAAAATCAATTAGAGGATGATTTCTCATTCTCTAATTTTGTTTGACAGTGTTTTATTTAGTTTCTTTGTGCAGTTTCACTTCATTTGTGATTTTTGTTTCAGAAAGAAAAAAAAATTACAGGAAAAAAGTTACAGAAAAAATAAAGGTACTTGATTCCTAGCAGAGCAGGGAGGCAGAGTGTATTCAACAATCAATCTCAGGGGAAAAAATGTTAATTGTGTCCTACAGAAACCAATTAGCTGTGTCAGGGAAGCACAGCAACTCTACACTAAAAATAATGAACAGCAGTTCACTTAACTACCTTGTTAAACCATCAATTGACAAGTGAACTGCTAAAGACTGGGTCCTAAAAAATGATGATATATATGTCGCATTACACAAAACAAGCCCTCAACACATTATTTCATGCGGAGGTCTTAGGTTTTATTTGGCGTATCACTGATCTGTCTCATAGAATGTGCTTAATTGGACTGTGTGCTGAACATTTGTGCTACAATGACAACATGCTGAGGTCCAAACGCAATACAAACCTGGTCTAGTCACATTAACAACTGTCTGTGTTGCATATATTCATTTACTGAAAAATGGTGCTATGAATTTTAATAAATTCAAATGTGTCATTTGGTTGCACATGAATAATGTAATTCTTGCCAAAAGCAAATTCAACTCCCCATTTCTTTTCATGTGTCTAATTCATTTGCACAATGTTTTCATATATAAGATATATTTTCTATACCATGTTCTGTACCAGCTTGTGCAAAAGTTTACACCCCATTTTTCTTAATGTGAGGCCAGTCACTGAATCCTTACAAGCTATTGGTTACACTGCTTTGAAAAGCAGCTCAGCACACTTAATGGACATTGCCCAGTGGTGTCTTTGAAACTTAGCAGATGGCCAGATGGTTGAGTACATCATTTATCTAGACAGGAGAAAAAGGAACAATGCCACCTTTTTAATGAGTAAGAAGATGGCAAAACCACTGGCCAATGTGACCTCATCACAAACAGAAACTCAGACCACATTTATCACTCGTCAATAAGATTTCATCAAATATTGAAACCCAGAACACACTTAACTCCTTAATGTGTTACTATTTATTTTAAGTGTTAACATGTGTTTCAACAAGCAATTATATTATTTAAAATAGGGATTAATTGAACAGTTTTCGCAAGGTACTGCAACACTTTACTCTGTGTAAACTAGATGAACTATATATATTATTGTGCCAATAACATTAATACAATAAGTAGTGTTTTATAAATGCCGGTATGCTTGTTTAACTACTTCTAAACCTCTTCTCAGGGCAGCTTAGTATTACACATTGTTTTAGTTCAGAACTTGGTTGAATTGTCAGTTATTCACTATGTTCAGTATATTAAAACTATGGAACCAAACTTTGTTCTTCAAACTAGCTCACAACATCTCAACATCTTTTTTGAAAAAAAAAATTGTTTTTATTTGCATTTATTTTAATGACATATGCTGTTTCAAAAAACACAAACACATTTATTGCCAAGATCAACGATTTTAAAAATGTACTTATAGATGCCTAGGATTTTTGCTAAACACTGTATACAGTATTTTAGAATGCTAACTGAATGAATGAAGTATAACTGGAATTTAAGTTTGCAGTACACACATTTTATAGTAGTTACTAAGTAATTATGTGGTCATAATTTCTGCTCTTAAACACAAACACAACCTGGGACAGAGGCAAGGTCACTACTAGCCATAGCACTTAGTAACTTTACAATAGATATACCACTGCATAAGTCAATCACAGCCCAACACAAAATAACACAAACACATGCACACACACACAAATACATACACACACACACACACACACACACACACACACACACACACACACACACACACACCTTCTAAGTTGCTTCTCTAGTGGGTGCTGGAGTCTATCCTAGCTGTCATCGGGCGGAAGGCAGGGTGTGTGGCACAGCTCTGCATATTATGCCTCTAGAGGCCCTTCTGAGATGCGAGCAAGTGCAGCCGCCACAGTGTTACAATTAAAAACTGTTTAATACATCTAGATTTGAAGGGGTTCATCTCATCTAATTTAGGAACCCAAAATTAGCTTACATAAGCTGTGTGACTTGATTGGTTTTTCAGAGCTAGCCTCTTTCATGGAGAGCCAGCTACCCTCCTCTTTTCTCAAGTTCTTCCCTCTTCACTACATGTGTTTGCTCCCAGGTGTAAACAAGTCAACCTGCAGTACACAAAGTCCATGCTGGTTCCTTCTACTGTGAAATCCCCAAAGTATTGGTGATCAGTGCTTTAAGTCTACCAATTCTCCTGCACTCATTTTTTCAAGGATGATGATGATGGAGGATCTACATCTTCTTTTTTTTTCTTTCTTTCTCAAGTCTTCATCAGGAGACTACTTTTCATTCAGGACATGTGCATGGGTAGCTTTTCATCATTGAGTGTATGTGTATTTATACTGCTGTGCAGGCTGTAAAAATGTACATGTAAATACCGATGATCAGTCAAGCAGCCCTATATGCAACTGATGAAATTGGAAATTAAAACAAATGTATGAAGGGTTTTGTTGCAAAATGTTGTACATCAATTTATAAGAACTTTGGATAGAGTAACAGCTGGCGTATAAAGGAAAAACACATTTTACTTCTCCAATAAAGGTGGTATTAATTCTAAAGTATCATATTTCTTGGAAAGAAACTCTGTATATGTTGCTCGAAATGCACTAACTTTGTGATTACAGAGAATAAACAATGCTAGCTGACCAGAACTGCAAGTGATGGAAGGCTTGAGGTTGACAGCTTTATAAATTACAGAGGATCCCTTTAATTGGAGAGAAATTGCAACAAGACATTGAACCCAAATTGCACATATAACAACACTTCAGTGGTGGATGACACATCAATGTTTTATGAAGTAGTGGATCAAAGACAGAGCTCAAGCACGATTCCAATTCATCTGAAGTCTCCAGCTGAAAACCTATTTCCTGATTCTGATGGAAGAGTATCAGAAAAAAATCCACAACAAACTCAACTGTCTTAGCATTTCACTTACTTGCTGTGACCACTATCCACATCTTAATTAAGATGGGCCTTATTGTGATACTGACTCATAAGCTTTTGCAGCTCTTGCATACTGTATATATGCCAAAGGATAGGAAAATATTTCCAAAAGTATCCAGACATGTTTCCAATAGAATGTGATACATTGGAGTAGCTTCATAGGAGCACAAAGCTCACAATGCTAACAAAGTGGGTATAATGCGCACCAGCATTGGACTGTGGAGCAGTGAAACAGGATTCTCTGGAATGATGGAGCACCACTACCTTTAAGATGAGTTGGAGTGACGTTCCAGAACTAATCATCCAACAAATACCTGACCTCACTAATGCTTATGTGGCTGGATTCAATCAAAACTTCACAGCAACGATCCAACATTTAGTGTAAAGCCTTCCCTGAAGAGTAGAGGCCATTACTGCAGCAAAGGGGGAGGGCACACTCCCTACTAATATCTCTAATTAAATATGAGGTAATCAGTATAGGTAGTGTCAGGACATTTGCCTGGAATCTATAAGCAAGAATTAAAATATTAAATTAAATTTAAAAATCTATGACCATTTAGAACATCTATGTTATCACTTAACACGTCCAGTTATTAGGATGTAGTAGTAAATCATTAGTTCACAACCATGTATCCTGATTTTGCCATCTAGAATGAGATTATATACAGTTTAACTGAATTAAAGTACCTATATTCATTCTCCTATTATTTATTATTTTTTATTATTATTTCCTTTTATACAAAGAGGTGCACTAATTGAGAGATACTATCTTTTACAATGTTCATGACATACTGTTGGCTATCCTGAAAGCTGAGAATGCACAGTTTTATTATCAAGTATTTCCACATTAGTTTAACAGACTAATATTTTGCATCGTAGAACAGACCGGATATGGTGATGAATGAGCATAGAGTAGACATAACAGAGAAAGTTCAACTTTCATTAGTGAAGTGAAGTTCAAATCCTTTCATTAGATCCTATTAAAGTTTGAGATTTGAGGACAGGAGGAATCAAGGCTTGCAACTTTATCTGCTCCTCCTCTCTTCTTCTCACAGCATTTTTCTTTAAAGTGTGTCTGCTTCAGGTCCAGGAGTTGCTGCTTTGCGTTCTGCGTTTCTTCCCTTTGTCTCTGTTCTCCATCTGTGCCCAAGGCTTCCTCTTTGCTCTATTGTCTTGCAGAATGATTCAACCAACAATAAACCCCTGGACATGGTTTGGGTTTTATTAGGTACAAGAGATATGCTACTAGGGAGAAGAAACATTCATCTTGGCATTGGTGATATTTGTCCTACAATGAAAGAGATTAGGGACTTTTGCTATTGTATTCTTTCTTTTTTCTATTTATTTATTTATTTATTTATTTATTTATTTATTTATTTATTTTTCAGCATATATATTGGGTTGTGAACCTATAGCTTAGGGCTGCCCACTCTTATCCACAAAGAGGCTGCAGGTTTTCATTCCAAATAAGCAGAAGCACACTTGGTTCCACTTGTTTAATCAGTTGGTCTCAGTCTTTGAATGATTAGCCATAAGACGTGTGTTTCTTTTTTTGGATTGAAAATCTGCAGCCACACTGGCCCATTGTGGATAAGACTGGGAGCCTTTGTTATAGCTCATTTCACTTATTTGTGTGCATTTTATTTATTTATTTATTTATTCAATAATCATGTCAGATTTCAGCTGAGATTTGTACAGAATGCTTATGTATTAGGACATTGTTTTAAATCAACTTTCATTTTCCTTGGCCTTGAAATGTGTTGACATAACTGGGCAGTATGTGAACATGTTCTTATGGCTGGAGTTAAGAGATCTGAGTTTTCTCAAACTATCTTTGTACATTGTAAAAAAGTACAAACCAAATTGCAAAAAAAAAAAAAAAAAAATCTTAGAACAGTAAAGTTAGAAGAGACTTGGAACACAGTAAAATGTTCATAAAACAGATGAAAACAGGTGATGCCATCATGTTTGGCTACAAAAGGAACATCCAGGAAAGGCCAGGTCCTGCATGATCATTTAATTAACTCATCACTGAACCAAAAATGTATCAGTAAAATAAATAAATAAACAAAAAAAAAAAACAAATGAAAAAAACAGCAGTTTAAGAGTAACATACTCCATGAACAATTACAATAATTTGAGGTATTTCACCCTCTACAGTCCAGAAAATGTCCAGAAAGGCTGCCAACTTCTAAAGCTCAAGTAAAATAGACTGATGAACAGTAGAAACATGCATTGTTATCTGACAAGTCAAACTTTCAGGTTGTTCATGGAAATAATGAATATGGATTCTCATTTGCAAAGAAGAAAAGGACCACCCAGTGTAAAGTTTAAAGGTCAGCATCTGGCATGGTATAAGGGACATTAGTATATACCTTGCACATATGTGAAGGTGCCATCAATGCTGAACACATTTTGGAGCAAACCATGTTACCTTTGAGACTGCATCTTTTTAGGGATGTCAATGTTTATTTCAACATGATAACACCAAGAAACATGCATGTGTTGCAACAGCATGGCTTCATAACCAAATAGGCATATATATACAAAACAACAGTGAAGTTCATAAAATAAAACAATACATTATATTTTTATACTGTTTACAGTTTAATAAAAGGTGAAACAGAATTTACTAATAATTGTTTATACATGCTTTTTGGAATTGGGTTTGTAGAACAGAAAGTTGAAGCACTTCTTAAGGTTTCAACTGATATAGCATTGCTTTTGTTCATCTGAACTAAGATTTTGCTGTTTCATTCAAAGCATTTATTTGAATGGAAAACCAGTTAAGCTGCTTGTTAGCACATGAAATGTATAGTTCATTTTTACAGAACAATGCATTTAGAAACTAGGCCCAGGATGAATGTGGTGTGTTGCCACTGTATTGATGTATTTCCAAGCAAAATATGATGTGTAATCAGACAAAATGGACAAAACATTGATTTGACTGCCTGTCTACATGAATCTGCCGACACTCTCTCTTTCATATGGACGCCTACATGTGCAATTAAGCATTTCTATTGAACCTAGATTATTCATCATTTTGTAAGGGATTACAAAACCACAGCAGTGGGATTTCTCTCCTAATTAGTACCCTGTGATAATCAAAACACAGGGAAAAAATGCAGAGGCTGTAAATAAAAGCTCTGTTCCAGACAGCTCTGGAACGTGAGCATTTAACATTGTCAAAATCAACGGCACTGTTGTCTGGCACATGTCAGCAAGCTCCTGATGTGATACCAGCTTGATTACAAACACTGGAATTCCTGCTGGAAAACAGGCAAAAAAGTATGATGGGCATGCCACATTATTCAGCAAATGCTGCCTTACAGTGCTGATTGCAATGATTCACCAACTGCTAACTGACTTCTATGAGAGGGTGCGTATTCCTCTTTAACTTTAAAGCGAACATGGATTTCCTGTGGATGTTCCCTGACAATGTGGCTGCTCCCAACACATCTGCTTTATGACTATACCTAGGGAATATTGCTGTGTCTAAAACACTTTTAGAAAATGCAGTCACAAGCACTACAGTGGCACTAAAATGCATGTTTTAAACGTGCCTCAAAAGACTGATTTAGAATTTGAAAGTGTTGATTTCTGTGTACAGTCTCACTCACTTGAAATAGCTCCATGTTTTGACACTTGTAAATCTGTGTTGTATAGACCTATATACTTAGTGCATGTGTGAGGCAAAGCAAGTAAAGCGCTGTGCAACTGAAATGCTGGCTGGTTCCATTATTTATTCAGTTAGAGCTGTTGTTGAAGAAGTCAATTTATGAACTTCTTGTAAGCAGAAATTTTGAGGATTTTAAACTTGAGACCAATGTTGTGATATTGTAGTACACATGATGTTTGATGTTTTACCTGATAAACTGTTTTTTTGTAAATATGAATTTTGCAACAAAAATGTTGGGACACCACTTTTCCTTTTAACAGCACTTAATAAGTATCTGGGGACTGAAGACACAGATTGATCCAGCTTTGAAAATTGAATAATTTTTTCCATTCTTCAGGTACACAATTCTATAGCTGCACTACTGCAAGGGGCCTTTATTATCATATTTTACACATAATGCATCACACATATTCAACAGGAGACAGGCACACCAATCTAGCACCTGCACGCTCTGATTATGCAGCCATGCTGTTGTAAGATGTGCAGAATGTTTCTTGCCATTGTCATGTTGAAATAAGTATGGACTGTAAAGGTGTCTCTAGAAGGCAGGATATGTTGTTCTAAAATGTATAGGGGTTGGACAAAGAAACTGAAACACCTGTCATTTTAGTGTGGGAGGTTTCATGGTTAAATTGGACCAGCCTGGTGGCCAGTCTTCATTAATTGCACACTGCACCAGTAAGAGCAGAGTGTGTGGGTTCAATTAGCAGGGTAAGAGCACAGTTTTGCTCAAAATATTGCAATGCACACAACATTATGGGTGACATACCAGAGTTCAAAAGAGGACAAATTGTTGGTACACGTCTTGCTGGCACATCTGTGACCAACTCTCCTGTTTCCACCAAAACTGTCCGTCGGGAGGTCCACAGAGTCAATATACACGGCCAGGCTGCTATAGCCAAACCTTTGGTCACTCATGCCAATGCCAAACGTTGGTTTCAATGGTGCAAGGAGCGCAAATCTTGGGCTGTGGACAATGTGAAACATGTATTGTTCTCTGATGAGTCCACCTTTACTGTTTTCCCCACATCCGGGAGAGTTACGGTGTGGAGAAGCCCCAAAGAAGCGTACCACCCAGACTGTTGCATGCCCAGAGTGAAGCATGGGGGTGGATCAGTGATGGTTTGGGCTGCCATATCATGGCATTCCCTTGCCCCAATACTTGTGCTAGATGGGCACGTCACTGCCAAGGACTACCGAACCATTCTGGAGGACCATGTGCATCCAGTGGTTCAAACATTGTATCCTGAAGGCGGTGCCATGTATCAGGATGACAATGCACAAATACACACAGCAAGACTGGTGAAAGATTGGTTTGATGAACATGAAAGTGAAGTTGAACATCTCCCATGGCCTGCACAGTCACCAGATCTAAATATTATTGAGCCACTTTGGGGTCTTTTGGAGGAGCGTCAGGAAACATTTTCCTCCACCTGGCCACTATCCTGCAAGAAGAATGGCTTAAAATCCCTCTGACCACTGTGCAGGACTTGTATATGTCATTCCCAAGACGAATTAACACTGTATTGGCCGCAAAAGGAGGCTCTACACCATACTAATAAATTATTGTGGTCTAAAACCAGGTGCTTCAGTTTCATTGTCCAACCCCTGTATATATACATATGCAATGCACACGTTAAACCATGCCATGGACAATACCCATACCACAACAGACACTAGCATTTGAAATTTATGAAGGTAACAATCTAGATTTTCTCATAGGGCCTAGAGAACACACCACCCATTATTCCCATAAACAAAAAAAAGCCTTACTCGCCAGGCTGAAATGTGACAAGTCAGCCTTTTTTATGGACTGATTCATAATAGAACAGTCTGGTAGGCTTAAGCTTAGAGAAGTCAGCAAAGAGGAGAAGTGTTTCTGGACACTGTTGGCATATAGCTTCCACTGTGCATAGAACATGATGCCCGTTTTTAATGCAGTACTGTCTGATGATTGTGCTTTTTGGTCTTCTCGTAGACACACAGATGTCTATCAAGATTCCTTGAATATTTTGATGATACTGGGCACTGTGAAGGGTGAAACACCTAAAACCTTTGCATTTGGTTGAGGAACACTGGGCCTCACTCACCAACCGTTTTTCAGATTTTTTCAAACTCACTTATGCAGTTTTCACAAAGATTCTGATATTCACCAACATTTTCTAATCTGGGATTTGTTCTTAGCTGAGAACAGAATCTATTCACACTCAAAAGCACAAAGGTGCAAACAGTTCTGCATTTTAAAATGTTTTCTTTACTCAGGACCTTTCACAAGAAAACAAATGGGGAAAAAACATATGAAGACATTGGCTGATGCATTTTTTTCAGCAAAGTAGCAAGCCTCAACCCATTCTTGCCCATAACGGTCTAAGCCTTTCCTCAATACTTCCTTTTAAATGCAAGCAAGGCCTGATTCTAGACTGGCACTGAGACACATTTAGATCATTGACTCATCCAATTACTGGACTGATTGAGTGTATGATGCTTACATAAAGCCCACAGTCTGTGGATCATGAATTATAAGCACATCTGACCCATATCTCAGTATTATACCATTCTGTCACTTTCATCAGCCAATTAATCACTTCACATCACAACCTGTCCCACCCTAGCTGGCTTGGCCAGAGAGAAAAGAGACATAAACATTTTTCACAGACTATGAGAATTTCAGAGAGGAGGGGCTGGATAGAATCTGGAATGAGATTGATGTGTGAAGTTGCAAAAGGGAGATAAAACAAGACATTGATGGCTTACCTGAGAGACAAAATCCTTCCAGCACATTATAAGAGCTGCACACAAACATCTGGAAATACACAAGTCCCACTGTAGTTTTGGTCTGCAAGACCAATTAGTGCTCCCCGATGAGCAATGGGGATCAGTTGATAATGAGAGGCAGGAGCAATTTAACACAGCATCCGCTAGCAACACCTATGTTGTTAAAGCAACAGAATTTCAGGCAGAAACTGAGCAAGTAAAAACAAGTTTGAAGATCCAAGAGTCTGTCACACAAAGCAAAAATTCTTCCTTAACCAGCTAGCTTCAAGCTTAATTTGATGTAACCCTGGATTTTTTGATGGTGGATCACGTTTTATAGGGCTACATCACCATGGCAACTTACGCTGCATGCCTAACCTGCTCCTGGGCAGGCTGACTTTGGAAATTCAGACCAAATAGGTATCACCTGTAAAAAAGTAGCCTTTATGACAGATGAGGCCAACCGGAATAAGCATTTATAAACATCTATGTAAGTTCATGCCTACAGCCTACAGTAAAGTGTTACATACTACACAGATATTGAAAACAAAGCAATCAGCTTCATAACTCAAGCATTGCTGTAAACCATTATACATAGCATAACTTCTTTCTCCTTCTTTGAAAAATAGGAGAGGATTCCTCCTCATTTTTCGCTAATTTGGCCGTTCATCATAAATGTCACACTTTCACGTACATGGAGATTAACCACAGCCTAAATATTTAAACTATAGTCGCAAACCTCACAGCAAACCAAACCAAAAATAATTTGTTGAGGGCTGCATCTAACCATCTAACCCTGGAAATGAATAAATGAATGAATATCTAAAGAACAAATATTTTATAACAAAAAGCAAACACATACATTTTATATATGTATTGGCTTGTACAGATGTACATTTGCACTTCTTGTATCGTTATTTATATATTTATATATACATACACACACACACACACACACACACAAAAAAAAAAAAAAAAAAATGTATATATATATATATATATATATATATATACACACACACACACGCACACACACAAACACACATACAAAAATATATATATATATATACACACACACGCACACACACACACATAGACACATATCTCAGAAAATGCATTTGGTGTGTGAGAGTTCACTCTCTTTTAGCCTCTATTTCCTCTATGATTAATTTGTTCTGTTATTTCTTATCTCACTTGACTACATCTGGAGTGTTTAGAGAACAGCTGAAGTGTGACAGATGACATCTGTATTTGCAGAGGAAGCAATTTCTTGGCTGAGGCTGGTACCTACAAATGTCTCTCAGTAAAACATAACATCCCCTCAAAGTCAATCAGCCTTCAGTGGAGATGTGTGGCTCAAGCTGGGGAACAGATGACCCTTGAGTGAATCTGATGACAAGCCTCTCCCTTCCCCTCTCTCAGATTATGTGTTAATTAGCGCACACTCACTAACACAAAGCCTCATCCTCACACGCTCTTGCTTCCTTGCTGCGTCAGTGATGTGCTTTGTTTTTTTTGGCTTTTTTTTCTTCTTTTCCTTCACATACGCTTGTTTATTTTTTAATTTATGTGAATGACTTTTTGGATCTCTCTTCATAGACAAAGCAAGGACACACAGCACCAAGAACCACTGGAATGCTAATTGTGCTCTCTTGTGGAAAATCTTCAGCCTGCTAAATGTGAGTGAGTGAGTGAATTAGTTAGGTAGTTACAAGGTCCATGAGATTATATACTTTGTATATAAAAATGCTCCTCCTGATATCAACAGTACTTTCTACAACAAATTGTTTTCTTTGCTAGCCTAAACCTCACATCTTTTTATTAAGATGTGAGGTTTAGGCTAGGGGTTCCTACATGGATGTCATTCCAGAGATATGAGTACCAGGTACAAAAACTTATACCTGGTACAAGTTTTTGGTTACAATTTTGAAGTGTTGGTCAGTAGCAGAAGAAGAATCGACTCATATCTCTGGAACAAGACTAAGGACATCTCATTAAAAAGCTCTGGATACTTCTGTAACGCTTAGTTTTGTGTCTTGATGTTTACACTCCATGATAATGCAACCTGTGATCAACATTTTCATCCATGCAGGAATCCTGTGCTTGCCTAAACCTCACATCTCTATAAACATCTCCCTATAATTCAAGATGGCATAGACTAAGGGTAATGGCAATGAGATGTGGATAAGGGAGTGCTTTATAGTGCTGCATTTATATGTGTATGTGAATGTGTGTGCTTTTTACACAGCTTGTTTTGTGTCATTGGGTATTAACTTTGCCATTCTGTTCAGAGAGCAGGGAGCCTGGGGATCAGAAAAAGGCATTTCCTAGATTTAGAGTGTGTGGGTTTTTTCTGTTGCTTGCATTCAGTCTGGCCTTCTGCTGGGTGGGTGTGCCACACAGCTCATTTCTCGGAGGGAAGCAGCAAAAGCACAGCTTTTTACAGAACACAGGAAATCAGACTATATGCAGGTCATTCAATCTGTCCTCCTTACCACTGACCAAAGGCAAAGCCATTCCATACATTTCTATAACTTGTGTTCTGACCTTCATCAATGTAAAATATGGCTTTTCATGTGCAAAATGAAACACTTTCTCTTTAGCTCCATATTTCTTGCTTTAACTTTACACAGTAAACCATGTGACATGTCTTTACTGAAGCTTTTAAAATAATGAGGTCAGAGTGTTCGTTTGGCTTGAGATATTTGCCATATATCAGATCAGATTTCTCCTCTTTATTGCTCATATTCTGGTCCTCAGTGCTGCATGAATAAAGTTGAGGGAATG
The DNA here is from genome assembly GCF_015220715.1 of Pygocentrus nattereri. Taxonomy (NCBI): domain Eukaryota; kingdom Metazoa; phylum Chordata; class Actinopteri; order Characiformes; family Serrasalmidae; genus Pygocentrus; species Pygocentrus nattereri. Next base: position 26,844,030 of record NC_051223.1, on the reverse strand, counting down.
TTAAAAGAAAAAGTTAACACAGTTCTCATCAGATTATTTCCTATGATAGTTATTAGACGGATAAAAGCCATTTTGTGAGTAAGTACTTAATTGTCATCTTAAGTAATCTTGACTAGGATATAACAGATAATGACATCAATAAAGGTAATTAATTAACTGAAAAACATGTAACAGACAGGAAGACTCTATGACATGGTTACTTATTAGATCTTGTGCAGTAAAATACTATGGGTAATATTTTTAATAACTTTAATTCATATACTATTAGAAAATTGTTGTGAACAAAACATTAGATAATCAGGATTTGAAAACTGCAGTTTTAAGCAAACTGTCATGATGGATACACTGACAATGATATACGTTTTACCTCTGATGTCATATTAGTCAGAAAGCCAGCTGGATGCAGAGCTTCCTAGCATTCTAAGCAGTTTGTTGGTTTCTGTCAACTACCTCTTATTTGTTTTGTAATCAGTTATCTTCAAGCAAAATTCCTTCTCGGTTATGACATGTCCTCTTCATGCTAAAGGTTACACATTTCACAGGTATTTATTATATTAGCCATGATAGTTGGGATCCCATAAAATGTGGGATTCAACTGTTCATTACCCATAGAATAATCTGTGTCCTGTGGAGCTGTCATCAGCTGAGTGTTTGCACTGAAACACAGAAGTTAATGTAAATATTTGTAGCAGTAGGTAAAATACAAATAAAAAACAGAAAGCAGTGATTTGCAACTCCTTCTTGACATGGTAATAATGACATGGTATTATATATATATATATATATATATATATATATATATATATATATATATATATATATATATATATATGCTTATTCTAAATTTGATTCCTGAAACATATTCCCAAAAAGTTGGGATAGGTGCATGTTCACCACTTCCTTCCTCTGGGAAATGTGAACCCTAATTGCTTTAGTTGTGACAAGACTAAGTGCAGAATGTGGTTTGTTCTTGGTTAAATATGCAGGGAAATTCCTGAAAAATATGTTGTCTAGATTGCATATGTTGCCCCAAGATGCACATGGTGCCTTCATAGATGTGCAATTTACCCATGTCATTGGCACTAACACCAATACCATGTATACCATGACAGATGTTGGCTTTTGAACTTTGCATTGGTAACAATTGGGATAGTTTTGCCCTCTTTGGCCTGGAGAACATGATAAATATTATTTCCAAAAACAATTCGAAAGGTTGACTCATCCCACAGTACCCATTTCCACTTTGCATTAACCTCTCTCAGATAAGCTCGAGCCCAGCGAAGTCAGCAGTGTTTCTGGATGTTCTTGACATATGGCTTCCATTTTGCACAGAAGAGTATTAACTTGCATTTGTAGATGCAGGACTGAATTGTGTTTGCTGACAGGGGTTTTCAGAAGTATTCCTGAGCAAATGTGGTGATATTATATAGAGAAGCATGTTGGTTTTAAATGTAATGTTGTGTGAAGGATCAAAGCTCAAGGGCACTCAATATTAGTTTTTGACCTTACTCTTTACACACAGAAATTTCACTGAATTCTCTGAATTTTTTTATAATGTTATGGGCTGTAAATGGAGAAATCCCTAAATTCCATGCGACTGTGCATTGAGAAACGTTATTCTGAAACTGTTTTTTTTTTTGAGTGAATGCTCCTTTTATAATGCTCAAATTATGTTAGCATCACCTGTTACCTTTTCGCTTGTTCACCTCTGGACAGTTCCAAAACAAGTGTATTTGATTATTTCACAAACTTCGCCCTTGTCCCAACTTTCCGTGTTACACCAAATTTGGAATTAGTATAAATTTACCAAGTTGATATGGTAAAACATTAAATATCTCTCAATTAAGCTGTTTTCAATTAAAGATTTTACAAATCACTGCTTTCTGTTTTTATTGTTTTTATTTCAATTTTACCTACTGACTCCACTTTTTTGGAATTGGGTTTGCATCTTTTAAGTTAGTTGTACTGAAGTAGTAGTATTGAAGTAAGGCAATTGGTTGCCACAAACCCTTACACCTAAAATCACAATTTAGTTTTTTTTTCTTTGTATTTATTCTAATGTTAATGTTTTTTGAACAAATGTTTACATACCAGATATTTACATACCTTGATATTTTGCACAGTATTGTAAATGATAAACTACATTCAACATTAAATCACTTAATTACCATTTAACCTTTTACCATCTAAACAAAAATAATCAATGTTTTAATAGCAATGAAAAGGTTACATGCTACAAATACAAGAATGTGAAAAAGCTATATGAAAGTTGTGTTGAATAAAAAGTAGAAATTACGTGATGTACCAAACATAGTTAAGAGAAAGAGAAAGAAATATGAGGAAGGCTGGAGATAAGGTGAAAAGATAGAGAGTGAGATAATACAAACTTAAGCCTCCTAACAGTCACTGACCAATCAAACTGACCACATGCTGAGATGCACCCCAACACGAAAAGCAGCAGCAGTATCAGCAGGTATCAGAACCATAGGAGCTCTTGGTAGACACACCTTTGATATGCAGACACTGCCAGCAACTGTCCATTTAGGGGGTAAAGCAAGTGAGAACCTAACAGAGTATGACATCATGAACCTGTGCTTTTGGACCAAACATTATACTGGAACTTGTGAAACTAAATTACATCTGACTTTGACTTGTAGCTTAGAAGGTCGTTCATGAGTATCTTCCCAGCAGGAAATTAGAGTTTGCCATAATTCTGAGGCCGCAAGAGTGCAGCATTAGACTAGCGCCACGCTCTGACACCAAAATAAATGAATTTGGTGTTGAACTGCTTCTAGGCAAAAGAGCTGTGATGTAATTACTGTAAAAAAGGAGGGTTCACATAGAAGAGATGGATGGGCAGGTTGGAGATATTTACAGGTAACTTAATGACTCTCACTAAATAAAACACATCTAGGTCACCGAGAGAAGAATACTGAAGAGGTGATTAAGCCACTGCTAAGTGTCCCATTAGGAAAGCCAAAGAACATCAATTCTGTGAAGTAGGTTGTCCCCTACTGAAATACTTCAGTTAATGACATCTGGTTTTGAATAAGAAAAGCAAAGAAATATAAAAAAAAAGCTAAAAAGAAAGAGGCCATGTCCACTGGTAGTATGGCAGATTAACTAAGCTATTACCACAGAAAGCATAACTTGTGTAATACAGTAGGGCATGAAATGAATGTGACATTCAGAGTGAGATGATATTCTGATATTTATATGATTTTCAGATGGTTTAGACACTGAACAACAGAGATGGGGGGAAGATGCTTTTAGTAGGTGCTGAAATTTCTAGCAACATATACATGACATATAAAGTGGCATCATGCAAAATAATCTGTCTTTTATAATCTGGATTTTTTTGATAAACTGCATCAAACAGAATGTGTCACAAAGTGGTATAATGGGGTGAGACATGGAGATATATGCACAAAACATTTGTTCTGGACATCAAACATTATACAAATGAGCTGTGCAGTGACTAATCAGAAGGTTGATGTATCATCCTGTAGCTGACTGAGACTCGATTTTTAGTTTTCTATAATGTTATATGATTGTTACATGTTCTCTAGTTAGCTGACATAACATCAAGCATTATGACATGTTGATTAACTGTTATGGTAACATGACATTACCATTATTTTTGGACATTACCTATCATAGCAACTCATCTGCTCCATGCTTATGGCATGGTTTTATCAGCTTCATGTATGTTTCAACTACCATACTACATGGGAGATTCACTCGAAAGAGGCCTCGAACATTCTGCAATAGCTCTTGCTAGGATAAAGCAATCTGAACAAAACAAAGTGCAATGTGCTCCTCAGTATATGGAGCTTCAAACACGGTGGGATACCCCTGCGTTGGAGTGATTAGTTAGTTAGTTAATTAGGCGCTGGACAGCCATCGCGAGGTTTAACCTCTCTAATGCTTGCCAATATGTTCAGGAACATGGAGTGTTGCATTGAACTGTGTCTGGAGAAAATGGAGATCACTTCCAGCATTGCATGTAATCGATTACACATACATCAAGGCATGTAGCGTATTTTTTTGGTTCCAACTGCTTCATCCTAACAGGAGTTACAGCAGAATATTCATGGCTTCTTTCGAGTAAATTTTGAGTCAATTGTTTTAGCAATTGCAGTTAAGCAAACTTGAAATCATGCTGCAGCCCCCTCAGCACACCCACATCCCATGTCCCTGCTGAACAAGCCATTGTTGAGTCTCTGAGGGATCACTGAGGGAACTAATTTGAGTTGAATTAGTAGAGGAACAAACTACACTCCATGAAAGACTGAGAGAAGTATAATAAGGGTAGCATTTCTATCTGTAACACTTTGCCCTTTCCAATATTCTGCTGCATCACCTTAGAAAAGAAACACCTTAAAAATAAATAAGAAAAAAAAATTCTCTTAGCTCCGCTCTTGGTAGTTTTTGCAAAGGTCAAATAAAGTAAGTTCAGACATGGGCAGTTAAAAACAATCCATTTTGGCAATGTGCCATGTTAACAACTCAGACAAAACTACAACACTGAGCAAAAGGTCTGAGAGTGAGGCAGAAATAAATATTGGTTGAGTAGAGAGAGAGAGAGAGAGAGAGAGAGAGAGAGAGAGAGAGAGCGCAGAGTTGTAGGTGTAAAGTAGTTTTTTTCTCATGTCATGTTCATCACTGTAATGATTGTATAATTGGGAGACTTTTGATGTAGGCTGTTAGGAGAGTCATGGTCTCAGGCAGTAATTACACTGAGCAGCCATGAAAGGTCATGCGATACACAGAGAGCATGAAGGTAATGGAAATCTCCTACCACGGGCTTTACTTTTGTGGCCAATATGCATTTAAACCATAAATTATAGTGAATGAACTGATTCAAGTAGCTGACAATGAACTTCTTTAAAGCAACACCTACTATACAAAAAATTTGACCTTGTTGTTTCATTTAGCCTCAAACTGGAGAAGTGAAATCACACATCATTAGCGCCTATTTCCTTCTGACAGGTTTAAGGTGAAATGAGCCTGCAGACACCGCAGGAGCCAAGCTTTCTGTCCTGTAAGAAAGTGATTTTGCCCAGAGGGCTTCAAACCGGGCAGTGGTACGAATAGGATTATGTGAGAGGAGACAAAAAGATTAGTCTATGAGAAAATGTTTTGTGGAAATAAGGTACACACACGCATACACATGCACACACACACACAAACACAATAGCCCCTTTTGAGGTGAAAGACTATAATAAGGGAACGTAATCTACAGAGTCTTAGTGAGGTTCAGTCTTTCTGTCTCTGCTTTATGCTTTCTGTCAGGTAGACAAAGTTGTCAGTCAAGTTGGCAAAGCTATTTTCCGTTGTCAATAGGACAGAGGGGGAGAGTGGTGAGAGTCTCAATAGAGAAGAAGAGATTAAAGTGTGACTGAGCTGAGAGGAGCTCAATTCTACTGCTGATATATCGATGCACTGCAGAGCCTCATCCAAATCCGTCTATATTTCCCTCTCCCTCCACAATTTGGTAGTGTTCTGTTCCCAGCCCTGAATAGTGGTGTTTTTTTTTTAACCAACAGACTTTTTAATAATAGGTGATATTTTAAAATCATTTTCACCAAAACTATTCACCTTTACATGTTTTCAGTGCCGTTACATTTGAACAATACAACATTAATCAGAAAGACATCCCTGAAAACTTGATGTAGCAATTGTCAATTGTGATGACGAAAGCATGATGTCATTTGATATTAATTCATTCTCACTAGTAGCCCAATAAAACAAAGAAATCATGTCTTAAGAGCTCCCAATTAATACCACATCTGTTAGTAGAAAAGAAGATATTATATAATGATTTGAATTGTTATGGAAATGCATTATTGCACATACAATTGTGTTTAGCACAAAAAAAAATAAAATTCATGTGTGATGTATTATAATCTAATCAAACAGGAAACAAGTCAGAATTGCACTTGAATATACCAGTGAGCGTGTTTACATGCATTTAGTAATCTGATCACTGCAGAAAATCAGATTTTGTCAGTAATCCAATCAATGTGTTTACACGCACTTAAGTACACATTAATCGCATTTCTGCTTTTCAACTAGCCAATAAACTCACAGAAGTAGATGTGATGTAATCGGAATGTAAAACTCAAACTTTATGCCACAACCTTTTTTAAAACATCACACCACTTTACCTGAAAGAATGTAAGAAATTGAAATGTGCTGCTAACATGCCCATTTGTGGTAAAAAAGAAACATGCATTATAGAAATGTTTTTGAAAAGATATATTAAAAAATATTAACTTTAATTAGCAAAAATGGCAACCAGCTATATTTTGATACATGATTTGAAAGCCAAAAAAAAGTACTGCTAGTCTGCTGATTTGGGTGTGTTTGGTTGGCCCAAGTGTAGGTATATTATACACTATATGCATGCTAA